>NC_135232.1:1122217462-1122520492 GCF_051348905.1 Ranitomeya variabilis | reverse complement strand
ACTTGTATTAGTGACGGATTGTGACAGACGGCCACATGTTTCATTTGTTGTGCACTGGATCTGTTGCAAAATCGCTGTCCGTCGGGCGGAGACAACGCACAGAGGAACGTTTTTTGTGCACGGCGGAAAATTGCTCAGCTACGGATCCTGCACCATCCGTCATTGGCTATAATGGAAGCCTATAGACGCAGGATCCGTTGCTGACTGTCAAAAGCAGGAATCCAGCGACAGGTTCCGTCTTTTGAAACTGAGCATGCGTGGAAGAATTTCCAGTTAGGGAAATTCTCTCTCGCTCCCCCTCTCTCTCTTTTTACTATTGATGCTGCCTATGCAGCATCAATAGTAAAAAGGTATAATGTTTAAAACAATTAAAAAAAAACTAAAAAATTGTGTTATTCTTACCTTCCGGTGTCACCTGCAGCCTTCCCGATGCTCATGATGCTCGCGATGCTTCCGTTCCCAGCAATGCATCGCAGCAAAGTCCCCAGATGACGTAGTGGTCTCGCGAGGGTCATTTCGCAAAGCATTACTGGAACGGGAGCATCACGAGCGTCACGAGCATCGGGATGGCTGCGGGTGACGCCGGAAGGTAAGAATAATGCGATTTTTTATTTTTTATTATTTTAACATGGGCTGTGTTGTGTAAGCGTTTTCGCAGCGGAAAACCACTGTGAAGATACATGCACAACAGGTGCACATAGCATTGACGGGTCCGTCAAAAGAAAACGGACCCAGTGCACCCGTTTTTTACAATCTGCACAGGATCCATCTTTTCAGTATTTTGACGGATCCTATGCAGACTGTAAAAACGGAAGTGTGAAAGAAGCCTAACAGGTACATGATAAAAAGGAAGGACTAGACTTACAAAGAAAAATTTGCAAGAAAGATAAAAAAAACTTCAATAATTATGCAATGGCATATTTTAAGAACATAATTACGTGTCGTATCTTAGCAATGTATACTATAGATGGAAAAACCACAAATATAAAGTGCATAAGCAGTGCCAATAAATATACATTGAAACATTAGAGTATAATCAATTATATCTGTTAGGTCGGTTTCACACGTCAGTGGCTCCGGTACGTGAGGTGACAGTTTCCTCACGTACCGGAGACACTGACACACTTAGACCCATAAAAATCAATGCATCTGTGCAGATGTCATTGATTTTTTGGGGACCGTGTCTCCGTGTGCCAAACACGGAGACATGTCAGTGTTCGTGGGAGCGCACGTATTACACGGACCCATTAAAGTCAATGGGTCCGTGTAAAACACGGACCACACACGGACCTTCTCCGTTTGCAGTCCATGTGGCATGCAGGAGACAATGCTACAGTAAGCACTGTCCACCCCACTGGTGCTGAATCCGCGATTCATATGTTCCCTGCAGCAGCGTTTGCTGCAGAGAAAATATGAATAATAGTGTTTTTATAATAAAGATCTATGTGTCCGCCACCCTCCCACCCCCTGTGCGCCCCCCCCGCTGTTCTGAAAATACTCACCCGCTCCCTCGCAGTGTTCTGTGTTGGCCGCCCCTTCTACTGTATGCGGTCACGTGGGGCCGACGATTAGAATCATGACTATGTGGCTCCACCTCCCATAGGGGTGGAGCCGCCTATTCATGACTGTAAATGAGCGGCCCCACGTGACCGCATACAGGAGAAGATGGGGCCAGACCAGGAAGGAGTGACAGCCAATGAGGGAAGCGGGTGAGTATTTTCCGAACAGCGGGGGCGCACAAGGGGTGGGAGGGCGGCGGACACATAGATCTTTATTTTAAACACTATTATTCATATCTTCTATGCAGCAAACGCTGCTGCACAGAAGATATGAATCGCGGCTTCAGCACGATGCAGAGTGGGTACCACACGCTCCATGTGGTACCCACTCGGCACACGGGCCGCACACGTGTGCCGCACGTATGGCCTACGTGAGCTCACAGGCACATGGACTCGGATAACTCCGGTACCAATTTTTTCCGGTACCGGAATTATCTGGACGTGTGGGACAGCCCTTAGAAAGACCTTCCTGTGCTTATATTGCACACTATAAATGGTTTTGTATACCTGCTAACAAGATTTATATCCTATGTCACCACTTTATGCCATCCAATCTGAATATCTTGCTATTAAACAGTTAGATATATTTATTCAGTGTTAAATACTGCTAAAGTTAGCATAGTAACAATAGGGAAAGCCAGTATTTCATATTACTCTGAGTACTAATCATGACATACCTTGACAAACCCATTGTGAGGATAGAACAAGAGGAAACACTCAGGATAGCATAATGGGAAAAATAGGCAAATAAATTAAGTCTTTTTTTACCCGAATGAGTGGCAAGTAATGGCGGTGATAAATCCAGTCCCTCTGCCCAGTTGCGCATATTTCTCTCAACTTCTTTGGAGACTATACATTTTCCTCACCAGTCCATTCATCTGTTACTGAGTAATCAGCATTTGAATGAAGGATGCAGTGCTAGGTGTGGAATTGATCTGGAGTGACAGAGTCCTTCAATCTACAGACTCATTTGCATATCAATTCAAATGACAATTTCTCAGTAATGGAGGAAGGAACTGGCCATGGAAAGACATTGCTGGACTTGTCTTTGTACAAAGGATTTATAGGAGACTGAGGAAAGGAGAGAGAAAACAAGAGAGCGCTACCTACACGCAATATAAATAATATAAAAGTAGAAGTGATCCGTATATAAGGGCTCACCTGTGAAGGTTGTGAGAGATAGATACAACACTATGCTGGAATTTCGAGATAATTGGGATCCAACACTGTGACTGGCCGCCCATCCGAGATGTATGAAGTTGTGCTAGTCCTGTTCGATCCACAACTTCAAGCAGAAGTGTAGAAGGAGAAGATTTAGGAGGTGCTTCCCTCTCACGGATGTGATCCCAAATGGACATCTGATTCAAAGCATACCTCCGGCTTATTTCCGGGATAGTGATGAAACCACTTTCATACTGTAAGTATAGGAGACTCCTTTAATGAATCTTAATTAAGCCATACTCACCGAACGCCTAATCCACTGACGTTAACGTCTCCTGCAACAAAAATAAAATAATAAACCACAATATTCCTCACCTGTCCACAGAGAAAATAATCCATAATGTCCCACGACGATCCTGATGACTTTGAGAGCAGTCACTCATGTGACTTCTCTCAAAGACAGCTGGCGATACAGTGACAGGAGGTAATCGCTCCCGCAGTATATCACTTAGCTGCCAAGAGAGAGTTCGCCACTCATCAGCTGATAAGCTGAGGTGTTCTCACTTACGGCACCACCAGTGTGTGAAAACGTTCTCACACAGCGGTGGTGCCGTAAGTGAGAGCACCAGAGCTGTTCAGCTGATGAACTCGGGTGAACTCTCTCACGGAACCTCAGTGATACACTGCGGGAGCGATTACCTCCTGTCAGTGTATTGCCGGCAGCAGGTAGAACAGTCACATCTCCTGATGTGACTGCTCTAAATGTGAGATCACCGTGGGACACTTGGAATTACGTGGACTACGGCTGACAGGTGAGTATATGGTGGTTTATTATTTTTTTATTTTTTTATAGGAGACATCGGCATCGGGGATTGGACATTAAGGGGAGCATATAGTGTTTTTTTATTTTACATTTTTTCTAGGAGACAAGGGAAATGGGGATTTGGTGTTAGGTGAGTATAATGTGTTTTTATTTTTATTTGAATATGTATGTAATTATTTACTTTTTTATTTTATGTGTGAGCACAGGCACCGCTGACTAGAGACTACTTCTCTCATCAGCAGCTGCTGCTATCACTGTTATCAGTGACAGCAGCCTGATGGGAGGAGTATGCTCATCAGCCCACGCCTGCTGACCTGCGGTAAGCTTCTTACCAGGGGTCACAGCTGTGTTTCACAGTCATAGCTGTGGATTCATGCTGACATCTGACAGCATGACCCCATAGCACTCTGACGGACTGTCTTACTGGTGGTAACATTACCATCGACAAGAACCACAGTGTGGGAAACACCATAGGAAGTACATAAAAACGCAAACAAAAACTTAGCAAATCTGCAAATATGTTTGTGTCTGCTTTTTTGCTGTGGATTTGACTGACTCAATTGAAGTCAATGGGTGAAAATTGCTGCAGAAATGCACAGAGAATTGACATGCTCCTGATAAAAACGCACTACAAATACTCAAAGGAAATTTTCTGATCATGTGTACAACACTTCAGGATTGTCATTTAATTAGGAATAAGGAACCAACAGCATTTTTAGCCCATTTTCACATGACAAAACGCAGTGAAAATGCATCAAAAAGGCATCGTGTGCACAAAGCCTTACTAGTGTAGACAGGACACCCTGCTCAAAGCGGACGGACTGCTGCACTGTCAGTCGACGTGATATCAGCACTGCAGCCAACACCAGACACTGGTAGAAGTGTCAAAGACCTTGGGATGGTGAGTAAAGTGTGGTTTCTTTTTTTTGTATAACAAACCAAGGACCATGATTTTCTGAAAAGGGACAACCCTTTTTTAAGATTGGCATGATTGGTTGAGAGAGGTTGTGATTTTTGTGATCGGGAGCCACCCACAACCTGTCCCCTCCCTACTGTATATCTGAACTTATCTCACACTATCTTCACTCACGTAATCTTCGAGCCTCGCAAGACCTCCTACCCTCCTCCACACTTATTCGTTCCTCACACAACCTCCTCGAACATTTCTCCTGAATATTCCCCATTCCATGCCTCAACAAGTCCGATTATCCACCACCCTCGGATCCTTCAGACAGAACCTGAAAACCCATCTCTTCAGGAAAGCCTACAGCCTGCAATAACCATTCTGCCGCCTCACCACCACCAGTGCTGCAGCACACCGACCTCCTGTCTCTTCCCCATTATCCCAAAGAATGTAAGTCCGCAAGGACAGGGTCCCCTCCCCAATGTACCAGTCTGTCATTGTAAATTTGTTTACTGTTAACGATATCTGTAACTCTGTATGTAATCCCTTCTCATGTACAGCACCATGGAATTAGTGGTGCTATATAAATAAATAATAATAATAATAATAAAAATAAATGGAGGGGCGATCCATCAATCGTAATTCCAATTGACACAATCTTAATTAAAAATCATCTGCCTCACAGCGATGATTATTTCCTAATTAAAATCAGCCCCCTGCTGTCTGCTTTACCTTTGCTGGCTATTATAAATGGGGGGACCCCTCAAAAAATTATATGGGGTCCCCCCTAATTTTAATAACCAACTAAGGAAAAGAAGACAGCTGGGGGCTGATATTAGGGAATAATCATCGGGGCTGATATTAATAGGCTGGGAATGCCCATGGATATCACATTTATCAACGGATATCGAGAGGAGAGAGGTCACTGCTTGCAAGCCTGCAATCTATAAGGAAAGAGAGGAGACACATAAGTTGGATGGTAACAATTGCTTGTGTTGTATGGTCCAGCCATCAATGTGATAAACAGGGTGTTCATATAATGCTGCATGAATCAGTCTCCAACCAGTATGTGTACATACAGACACAGAGTGCCATTAAGTTTATGGAGGGTGCGTGAACAGATCATGTGAGGGTCCTGATTTTGAAGAAAATTTTGTATGGGCAAAACAAGCATAGTTAAATAAGTGTGTTGAGACGATAGGCCAGTCTAAAGAAATGCATTTTTACTGCACACTTAAAACTGTGTATTGGGGATAAATCGAATTGTCCTGGGTAGTGCATTCCAAAGAATTGGTGCAGAACACAAGGAGTCTTGGAGATGGGAGTGGGAGGACCTTCGATGACGTCGCGGTCACGTGAGCGGTCACATAAGCGGTCACGCGACCAATCACAAGACCGCGACGTCATCGCAGGTCCTACACTCACTGCATTCTTAGGAACGGAGGCTGCCGGTTGCACCGCTGAGAGCCAGGGGCCGTCGGTGGGTGAGTATATCCATATTTTTTATTTTTATTCTTTATTTTTTACATGAATATGGATCCCGATTCCGATTTCCGATAACGCAAAAATATCGAAACTCGGTATCGGAATTCCGATACAGCGAATATCGGCCGATACCCAATATTTGCAGTATCGGAATGCTCAACACTATCCAGGGGTAGTTTGGTACATAGAACAGCTAATAGAAGCCAGGTAGTGAAGCTGTGTTTAGTTTCTGAATGTAATGAAGGTTTGGCCAGATCCAATGACAACAAAACCACTGCCCAATGACCTTCTTTAAGGCCCTGTCTCACATAACGATTTACCAACGATCACGGCCAGTGATACGACCTGGCCATGATCGTTGGTAAGTCGTTGTGTGGTCGCTGGGGAGCTGTCACACAGACAGCTCTCTCCAGCGACCAATGATCAGGGGAACGACTTCGGCATTGTGGAAACTGTCTTCAACGATGCCGAAGTCCCCCTGCAGCACCCGGGTAACCAGGGTAAACATCGGGTTACTAAGCGCAGGGCCGCGCTTAGTAACCCGATGTTTACCCTGGTTACCAAAAAAAACAAACAGTACATACTCACCATCTGATGTCCGTCAGGTCCCTTGCCGTCTGCTTCCTGCTCTGACAGTGCCGCCGTACAGTGAGAGCAGAGCGCAGCGGTGACGTCACTGCTGTGCTGTGCTCTCACTGTACGGCCGGCAGACAGTCAGAGCGGGAAGCAGACGGCAAGGGACCTGACGGACATCAGATGGTGAGTATGTACTGTTTGTTTTTTTTTACATTTACGCTGGTAACCAGGGTAAACATCGGGTTACTAAGCGCGGCCCTGCGCTTAGTAACCCGATGTTTACCCTGGTTACCAGTGAAGACATCGCTGGATCGGTGTCACACACACCGATTCAGCGATGTCAGCGGGACCTCAACGACCAAAAAATGGTCCAGGCCATTCCGACACGACCAGCGATCTCGCAGCAGGGGCCTGATCGCTGGTACGTGTCACACATAGCGAGATCGCTACTGAGGTCGCTGTTGCGTCACAAAACTTGTGACTCAGCAGCGATCTCGCTAGCGATCTCGCTATGTGAGACGGGGCCTTTAGAGAAGCTATGATCCATAATAGACTAGGGCCATCTCGGGGGGTGGGAGGGGAGTGACTGACTAAGGAGTTAAGTGATTTTACGAGGCTTTCGGCTTCTGTTCTCTGCCAAGAGAGATTACGCCGCCCTGCAGTGTGTTGGGAGAAACTGGAAACAGCTTGCACCTCACACCTCCTATGTGGTCTAGCTCCATAGGCATAACATTAAGCTGGCAATTGACTTATGTTTCATCTGCTTACACTTTGTGTACTACCACCTGTATTTGCATATCAGCCCATTGCATTTGTATATTCATTGTATATATAGTGTTTTTTCTAGTGTGCCCTTAAGGTGATTAAATATATCATTTAACCTTGGGCTGTCCTTTTATCTCGATCCACGAATCCACACGTCTGTGTTCTCTGTGCAACCAACTGATGCCTGCGGTGGTGAACAGGAGGCGCGAGTGAGTTGGGCCATTGCTCCCAGCACTTACCTACGGTACAGTGTTTGGGCAGGGGTAGAGCAGCAGGCGAGATGGTGGCCGGCTGATGCAAAAGAGGCCCAGAGAGCCCTGCTAGACTTTAGGACTTGCAGTTTAGCAGGCATAACCAGAAACTTTGTGGTGATACCTATATTACTGTGACTACTATTCCTACTAGGCAGTTGCTAGACTAGAAAAGAGGACTGTTATAATAGTTAAAATGAGCCGAATGGCCTACTACTGTATATAAAATATTGTATATTTTATTCCGTGATTACTCTGTTCTATGCAATTTATCGTTTATCATGAACGCTTTTCCATTTGTATTTTAGAAATAAATAGTTTCACTGTTTTCTCCTACCTGGCCTGGTCTGCATGTTGCATTCCAACAACCTGCTTACATATGCACATTTTCTCCAAAATAACTCTCTAAAGCTATGAAATGTCTTCTTGTTCTTTCTAAAAATGTTTCTCGACTATTAGTTACTATCAACATTAGTATTCGAAGGAGCCTTATCAAAGTTATCATTCCCAAAAATAAACATCAGAAATAAATGTTATCCAATATCTACTTCTTCAAAGGAGTATGTCAGTAGGATCAACCCTCCTAAGTCATCTATATGGGAATGTAGGTCCTAGGAAGCTGAATAAAATTATAACTTGATATCTGTGATCCGATGTCTCATTTTAGAGAAATACAAGATTTTTTCTTGATATGTGAATAAGTTGTTAAGATCTATGGAATGAATATAGCTCTCAATGAGAATCTGCTTCCAGAGCTTATTTTAAATGAAATGAAGTAAGACAGGCAATTAACAGTAAAAAGAAAGCATTTGCACTACTAAAGCAGGATGGCACCATTGAAGCTCTAAAAAACTATAGGGAGAAAAATACTTTATCTAAAAAACTAATTAAAGCTGCCAAAAAGCAAACAGAGAAGCATATTGCTAAGGAGAGTAAAACTAATCCCAAACTGTTCTTCAACTATATCAATAGTAAAAGAATAAAAACTGAAAATGTAGGCCCCTTAAAAAATAGTGAGGAAAGAATGGTTGTAGATGATGAGGAAAAGGCTAACATATTAAACACCTTCTTCTCCACGGTATTCACGGTGGAAAATGAAATGCTAGGTGAAATCCCAAGAAACAATGAAAACCCTATATTAAGGGTCACCAATCTAACCCAAGAAGAGGTGCGAAACCGGCTAAATAAGATTAAAATAGATAAATCTCCGGGTCCGGATGGCATACACCCACGAGTACTAAGAGAACTAAGTAATGTAATAGATAAACCATTATTTCTTATTTTTAGGGACTCTATAGCGACGGGGTCTGTTCCGCAGGACTGGCGCATAGCAAATGTGGTGCCAATATTCAAAAAGGGCTCTAAAAGTGACCCTGGAAATTATAGACCAGTAAGTCTAACCTCTACTGTTGGTAAAATATTTGAAGGGTTTCTGAAGGATGTTATTCTGGATTATCTCAATGAGAATAACTGTTTAACTCCATATCAGCATGGGTTTATGAGAAATCGCTCATGTCAAACCAATCTAATCAGTTTTTATGAAGAGGTAAGCTATAGGCTAGACCACGGTGAGTCATTGGACGTGGTATATCTCGATTTTTCCAAAGCGTTTGATACCGTGCCGCACAAGAGGTTGGTACACAAAATGAGAATGCTTGGTCTGGGGGAAAGTGTGTGTAAATGGGTTAGTAACTGGCTTAGTGATAGAAAGCAGAGGGTGGTTATAAATGGTATAGTCTCTAACTGGGTCGATGTGTCCAGTGGGGTACCGCAGGGGGTCGGTATTGGGACCTGTTCTCTTCAACATATTCATTAATGATCTGGTAGAAGGTTTACACAGTAAAATATTGATATTTGCAGATGATACAAAACTATGTAAAGCAGTTAATACAAGAGAAGATAGTATTCTGCTACAGATGGATCTGGATAAGTTGGAAACTTGGGCTGAAAGGTGGCAGATGAGGTTTAACAATGATAAATGTAAGGTTATACACCTGGGAAGAAGGAATCAATATCACCATTACACACTGAACGGGAAACCACTGGGTACATCTGACAGGGAGAAGGACTTGGGGATCCTAGTTAATGATAACCTTACCTGGAGCAGCCAGTGCCAGGCAACAGCTGCCAAGGCAAACAGGATCATGGGGTGCATTAAAAGAGGTCTGGATACACATGATGAGAGCATTATACTGCCTCTGTACAAATCCCTAGTTAGACCGCACATGGAGTACTGTGTCCAGTTTTGGGCGCCGGTGCTCAGGAAGGATATAATGGAACTAGAGAGAGTACAAAGGAGGGCAACAAAGTTAATAAAGAGGATGGGAGAACTACAATACCCAGATAGATTAGCGAAATTAGGATTATTTAGTCTAGAAAAAAGACGACTGAGGGGCGATCTAATAACCATGTATAAGTATATAAGGGGACAATACAAATATCTCGCTGAGGATCTGTTTATACCAAGGAAGGTGACGGGCACAAGGGGGCATTCTTTGCATCTGGAGGAGAGAAGGTTTTTCCACCAACATAGAAGAGGATTCTTTACTGTTAGGGCAGTGAGAATCTGGAATCGCTTGCCTGAGGAGGTGGTGATGGCGAACTCAGTCGAGGGGTTCAAGAGAGGCCTGGATGTCTTCCTGGAGCAGAACAATATTGTATCATACAATTATAAGGTTCTGTAGAAGGATGTAGATCTGGGGATTTATTATGATGGAATATAGGAATATAGGCTGAACTGGATGGACAAATGTCTTTTTTCGGCCTTACTAACTATGTTACTATGTTACTATGAGATGTTACCAGTGTGAGACGTGTAGATCAGGAAAGCCGATTGTCAGTCATTACATGCAGTAAATAACCTAAAACACTGTATACAAGAGGCAGGCAATAATAGTATACAAGTTACTTTATTAATTGATTATGGTGAGAACAGTAAAACTAGAAAAAAATGAAACACATGAAATTGAATCATAGGCCATTGTGTAAAGTGACCGAGGGTATTAGTCATGGGCAATCTGCTGCTCTATAATACCTTGGCACTTTACTGGAAAATCTTGTCCCATTGCCGGTGTGTTGTCCAGACTGGGATGCATCACACTCATAGGCCACAGGCATCTGCTGTCTCCAGGCCTCCATCTTCGGGAGATACTGCACACACGTCAGGGGACGCCAAGTTAATTTCAACAAACTGAAGTTTACTTGAAATTTTCAAGTTCATCAGATTGTAACACGTAGGATAGGGCACAACATTTCTTGCT
Source organism: Ranitomeya variabilis (assembly GCF_051348905.1). Taxonomy (NCBI): domain Eukaryota; kingdom Metazoa; phylum Chordata; class Amphibia; order Anura; family Dendrobatidae; genus Ranitomeya; species Ranitomeya variabilis. Next base: position 1,122,509,708 of record NC_135232.1, on the reverse strand, counting down.
CCTTATTTCCTTATTACAACACATCTTCATGCTTACTATCTGTTCCTCCTGGACTTTCCCTGTGCCCACAGGCCCATATCATCAGCAGGGAGGCATGCCATTCTATAGGGTCTTCAGCGCTCCCGTGATCACATCACGTGTGTTGCCATGACATCCAGAGATCTGCTGAAGACCCCTGTGTCTGCCATCCCAGTAGTCCTGTGAAAACTATCCTCTGACTGGTGTTCACAGAAGGCCGTGATTTTTACTATATACTGTACAACAATTCTGTGGCACTGTAGTACAGGGTGGGCCATTTATATGGATACACCTAAATAAAATGGGAATGTGGTGTTGCTATCAGTGTGTCAAGAGTGGGAGAAGAGGGTTGCATTGACAATCCAACACAATGGGTAGCACTTTGAACACATTTTACAAGTCATATACTTGTAAACAACTTTTGAAAGAATAAAGTTATTTTAAAACCAAGCACACCATTGTTTTTCCTGTGAAATTCTCAATAAGTTTGATGTGTCACATGACCCTCTTCCAATTGAAAAAATAAAGTTGGATCCAACATGGCCGACTTCAAAATGGCCGCCATGGTCACCACCCATCTTGAAAAATTTTCCCCCTCCCACATAATAATGTGCCACAAACAGGAAGTTGATATCACCAACCATTCCCTTTTTATTTAGGTGTATCCATATAAATGGCCCACCCTGTACATAGTACAATCGATCATATTGCAGATTCAAGTCCCTTAAGGGGACTAACAACCACAGTAGCAAGTGGAAAAAATGTTTTTAAAAATATATATAAAAGTTCAAATTCTCATTCTTTTCCCCCACTAAAAATTATGAAATGAACAAAATATATATAAAAAACCTATTTGATATCACTGCTTTCGTAAAAGTCCGATCTATCAAAATATAAAATAAATGAATCCAATGGATGAACGGCGTAGCAAAAAATAAAAATAAAAACACCAGAATTGCAGTTTTTCATCCACTGCAACAATGGAAAAAAAATTTAATAACAGGCGATCAAAACATCGTATCTATCCCAAAATGATATCAATAAAGGAGGGCGTGGGGGGGGAAGGGTGAAACACTCACACAGCCGCATATCCCTAAAATATAAATTTCTTTTTATGAAATTCAGATTTTTTTTTCACCACTTATATAAAACATAGACTTTACATATTTGGTAGTTGCGTGTTCATGCTGACCTAGAGAATCATATTACCAGGTCACATTTACGTCGACAAAAAAATAAGAGTTATAGCTCTTGGAATAAAGGGAGGGAAACATTCAAACTGTTTTTAAGTGGTTAATCATGTCCTTTTGTGTTTCATGTTTTTAGTTCTATTGTTCTCATCATAATCAATTAATAAAGTATTGTTTATACCATTCTTGCCTGCCTCGTGAATCCAGTGTTATAAGTTACATGATTTACCGGTAATAGTGGGCTGTTGCATAATGTTTTGGAGTATTTTGTGATTTCCTTCTTACATAGGTTTGTGTCAGTCATTACATGTCTCCCACTGGTAACATTCCTTTTTATTTAAAATAAGTCTTAGAGGCAGATTCTCAATTAGATCTATGCCCCGCCCATAGATCTTAATAGCTCATTTACATATTAATAAAAATGTGTATTTCCCTGGAAAATCTGATCACAGATATCAAGATATCATTTTATTCAACTTTTTATGACTTGCATGCCCAACTAGACGACTTAGTAGGGTTGATCCTACTGACGGATTCACTTTAAGGAAATTTTATTGTCCCCGTCTTCCAAGAGACATGTGTTTGTTATTTTTACTTTTTTATTTTGACATAGGTGTGTGTTTGACTTTTTTATGGAATTATTGTTTTGAATTATACCATTCAGTTTACCATAAGGTACTGAAGAAAAAGGGAAAGAATTCCAATTGTGCTGAAATCGTGAACAAAAAATCCTCAATTCTTCCATTGTTCTGTGGATTTTAGTGTTAAGGCATTCATTGTGTGGTTAGAATGACTTGAGAAGCTGATTCTTCAGATTAGCTGGATTAAGGTGCTCCTTTCCTGAGCCCGCACCTTTCTGGGCACATGTCAGCTGATCTATACAGCTGACATGTGCGCGCAACAGCCGCAAGTGGAATCACGATCCACCCGTGGCTATTAACTAGTTAAATGCCGCTGTCAAACTTTGACATTGTCATTTGACTTGCGCTTACAGGAAGGGCGTAACTGGCTCCGCCCATCGATGACCCCATCACATGATCGCGGGTCACCGATGGGTCGACATGACAACCAGAGTTCTGCAACTGATCTCTGGACCTCTGCTTTTGTCATTCCCAGATTGCTATGAGTGCCGCCCCGTGGTCAGCGCTCATAGCAGGTGAGCAATTCTGCTACACGCAGGCGATCTGATCATCGCCTGTGTGTAGCAGAGGTGATCAAAGTACTGCAGCTTCTGGTCTCCCATGGAGACTATTGAAGCATGAAAAAAGTAACATAAAATGTTTAAAAAAAAATTAAAAAAATATAAAAGTTCAAATCAGCACCCTTTCTTCCCATTGAAAATGAAACAATAAAAAATCAAAAATACACATTTTTGGTATAGCTGCATTCAGAATCACCAGATTTATCAATATAACAAAAGAAATAACCCGATCGCAAAAGGGCGTGACGAGAAAAAAATTCAAAACACCAGAATTATGGTTTTTTTTGGTCACCGCTACATTACAATAAAATGCAATAACGGGTTATCAAACATTGTAAATACACCAAAATTGTATCAATAAAAACATCAGTTCAGCGTGCAAAAAATAACCCAGAAAATGGTGTTTGTTTGTTTTTTAACAAATTTTGGATTTTTTTTCACCACTTAAGTAAAAAGTAACCTATACATGTTTGTTGTCTGTCAACTTGTGCTGACCTAGAGAATCACAATGGCAGGTCATTTTTAGTATTTAGTGAACGTAGTAAAAAAAAAATGTAGAATTGCACTTTTTTTTTGCAATTTCACCGCACTTGGATTTTTCTTCCAGTTTTCCAGTACATAATATGTTAAAATCAATGATGTCGTTCAAAACTACAACTTTTCCCCGCAAAAAAACAAGCCGTCACATGGTCATATTGACAGAAAGCAAAAAAAAGTTATGGCTCTGGGGAGAAGGGGAACAAAAAACGAAAAAGGGGTTAAGGGGTTTAAGTTCTATTTTGATAATTTAGTAGTTAAAAAATTTCAGAACTTTGCAAAAGAAAAAAATAGACGAGGCGACAGAAAGCAAAGTTTACAAAACTTTGAAGTCTACTGGATGTTTAACGTGAGCATCAATAGACTTTGTTATGATAAGAGGAATTGTTACATTATTTACATCAGTCATATACATGTCATTCTTCTGTTACTTAAAAGGGATTTTTTTTAGTAAATATGGATATTATGCATTTGTTTATTAACAATGTGGAACATAGAAGCGTAGAATGTTAGAGTTGGAAGGAACCTCCAAGGTCATCATCTCCTACCTCCTGCTCACTGCAGGATCCACTAAACCATCTCAGCTAGAAGTCTGTCTAGCCTCTGGTTGAAGACTTCCATTTAAAGAGAACTCACCACTTCTCGTGGCGGCCTGTTCCACTCATCAATCGGCATCACTGTCAAACAGTTTTTTCCAATATCTAATCTATCTTGACCCTTTCAGTTTAATTCCATTTCTTCTCATGTTTCCATGTGCAAATGCGAATAAGGATGATCCCACTACAGTGGGACGTCACTTCAGATATTTCTACACAGCTATTAAGTCTCCTCTTAGACCTTCTTCTTTACAAGTTAAACATTTCCAGATCCTTTAACCACTCCTCGTAGGACATACTATGCAGTCTGCTTACCATCCTGGTAGCTCTTCTCTGAACTTGCTCTAGTTTTTCAATTACGTTTTTAAAATGGGGTTCACAGAACTGGACACAGTATTCCAGATGAGGTCTGACCAAGGAGAAGTACAGGGGGAATATTACTTCACGTGATCTAGACTCTATCCTTCTCTTAATGTATCCTAGAACTGTGTTTGCCTTTTTTGCTGCTGCATCACACTATAGACTCAAGTGTGGTCTGTGATCTATTAGTATACCCAAGTCTTTTTCACATGTACTGTTGCTTAGTTCTATTCCTCCCATTTTGTAGATGTAATTTTCTTTTTTCTTGCCCAGATGTACAGTATAATCTTGCATTTCATCCTATTAAATACCATTCTATTAGTCACTGCCCATTGATCAAGTTTATCTAGAGCCTTCTTAATCCTTTCTCTGTCTTCTCTAGTGTTAACTATCCCTCCTGTTGTGAACTCTGTTCTCGAACTCCCTCCTGTGGTCAGGAATGGTATTTTTGTGAGTTCTGTCCGTGGGTTCCCTCTGGTGGCTGAAAGTGAAGCTGCTGCTCTTGAGGTGGCTTCCTCAGCTGCATCGTTTAGGACTGGGCTGGTTCCTCTATTTAACTCTGCTCAGATCGTTACTTGATGCCAGCTGTCAATGTATCAGTACTGGTTCAGATCTCACTTGGATCTCCTGATGACCTGTCTACTTCAACAGAAGCTAAGTCTCTGCTAAGCTCATTTGTTGTTCATTTGTGTGCTGAATATATTTCTGAGTACCTGATAAGTTTCTGTCCAGCTAGCTATCATGATATTGTCTCGCTAGTTGGAAGCTCTGGGTTGCAGAGAGGCACCTACCGCACCGTGAGTCGGTGCGGTGGTTTTTTGCTCACTCTGCGTGGCTTTTTGTAGTTTTTGTGCTGACCGCAAAGATCCCTTTACCTATCTTCTGTCTATTTAGTAAGTCTGGCCTCCTTTGCTGAAACCTGTCTCATTCCTATGTTTGTGCCTTCCTCTTAACTCACAGTCAATATATGTGGGGGGCTGCCCTTTCCTTTTGGGGTATTTCTCGGAGGCAAGGTGAGGCTATATTTCTCTTTAGGGGTAGTTACCTCTCAGGCTGTGAAGAGTCGTCTAGGCAGAGTCAGGCACGATCTACGGCTAATTCTAGTGTGTGTGATAATAGGATCAGGGTTGCGGTCAGCAGAGCTCCCACTTCCCAGAGCTCGCTCTATTTTGGCAGTTTGACTATCAGGTCATTCCAGGTGCTCCTAACCACCAGGTCCATAACACCCTCCTAGGTTTTGCATCGGCTGCAAATTTGATTAGTTTACCTTCAGTACCATTATCTAGATCATTTATAAAAATCTTGACCAACACTGGGGCCAGGACAGAGCCTTGTGGTACTCCACTTGAAACACTTTTCCAACTGGATGTGGAAATCTTTACTACCACTCTTTGAGTATGATCATTCAGCCAGTTTTGAATCCACCCAATTGTTGCCTTGTCAATACCAAAATTGGTCATTTTTTCAATAAAGATAGTATTAGATACTTTATCAAATGCTTTGCAGAAATTGAAATATACTATATCTACCTCATTTCCCTGGTCCACCTATTCAGTGATTCCATCATAGAGGGAAATGTGTTACAATTTGTTACAAACCCATGCTGGCTCTGATTAATTACTGTATTCTTATCCAAGTACTTATGTACATGCTGTTTAATAATTTGCTGAAAGATCTTTCCTGGTAGTGAAGTAAGGCTTTGATTTCCTGGCTCCATCTTCTTTCCATTTTTGAAGATAGGAACAACATGTGCCCTTCTCCAATCTTCTGGGACTTCTCCTGTTCTCCAGGAATTTTCAAAGATTCTGGCTAGTGGTTCTACAATTTACTCTGCTAACTCTTTAAGTGCCCTAGGATGCAATTCATCTGGACGAGGAGATTTAAAGTAATTTAAATTAGCTAAGATTCCCTCACCATCTCTCTGTTTATGGATAGAGTGGATTTGTTCATTCCTCCGATGGCACCGTGAAGAACAATTGGTGCTACAATTGCATTCTTAGAGAACACAGATGCATACACTTCTACACGGTTTTGGAATGTTTAATTAGCTCACTAAACATTTAGTTTTGTTATATTCTGTTTGTACCCATAGCGCTTTTTCACATATAGCATCTTCAATGCCTCTTTTTATGCTTTTTTTTTATTATTTCTCAAGAGAATGAGATTCGTAAATTCTAACTAATGCTGTCCTCCCTTTTCTACGCATTTTTTCAACTAATATCGTATTCTAATTATGCATTTATTATCTTATCAATGGAAGGGACGGTGTTTTTTTCATACGGAAAAAAAATGTCATCAGTGTAACAGTTTTTACCATCAGAATTTCATCATTTTTTTTTAATATAAGAAGTTTCTTAACCTTTATTTATCAAACATAACAATTGGGCAACACGTGGATTGCACAGAGTGTTGTCCAGTTTGTTTGTTTTTCAAAGAGAAAATATACTTGGGTTGAAGAGTTCGATGTTCGACTTGGATCAAAATCAGACTATCAACATGATTTGTTATGGACTACTCGGTCCACAAATATACATGGATACGTCAACAGCTCCACAGGCTATAAGGCTGGGGCTGAACAGCCTAGGTGTTACTGGTGTATCGCAGCACAATGCATATGAATGAGGTTGCCTTGAGACCCGATGAGTAGATTTGAGCGAGTCTGAACCATAAAGTTTGGGGTTCGTACCCACCTAGTGTCCGGTGCTGAACTCCAAATATGGATTTCTCATTGAAGTTCGTGTTACTGTTTGGGTTCAGAAGCCGAATTAAACTTCTTGAAATGCTAAAGTGACATGCACGGCCAGTGGGTGTGTGCGACTAGAGGTCACGAGTCACGACCTCACTCCACACAAGTGCATTTAGAGCAAGGCCATGCAGACTGGCCAGGAGTATGTATAACTCATACATACCCACCTACCCTGGGTCTGAAACCGGCAAATCACCACCTCCAATAGTAAAGTACAAAAAAAATAAAAACTGACCATCTCACAAATGTGAACAGCCACCTCTGTAAGTGCAAAGATGTCTGAAAACATTGAATATATAATATCGGAACTTCATATTTCATATATTCAATGTTTGCATACATCTTAGCGCTTACAGAGGCGGCTGTATTCTTTTGTGTGTATATTGAGCAGTCATGCCATCTGTTCACATTCCTGTATAATGTTTTGAAAGTTTTCTATTTTCCGGTTGAGTCACCCACATAACTAAGTAAAATAATTGCGATGAGTGAACTGTGAGAGAGTCGGTATTCTTGACTGTGACTTTCCTGTATCTTGAGGAACTCACCCCGGTACACGACTTACATACACACAGTGGGCCTTTTTCTATCCCTATTAGTGATAAGCCTAAAACTGTGGATTCATTTAGATGAATTGCTTCAGATTGGTTGAAGTAGTGCTGAGATTTTCTGCTGTGAAGGGGACAAAGAGAGCAGCCCACTCAGTATTGGGACACTGGATTATTCACATGATTGCCATTGAGTGCACAATGCATAAAATTCATGTATACTTGTCATAAAATTCAGCACATTACATATCTGGATATGTCCTTTATCTAAGGGTAAGACTTATGTAAAGAACCTCAAAATACAGTTCTCTGTTCAGTAGTAAATACCCACAATGCTTTGTGTTCATACAGTTTATTGTATTAGAATTGAACATGGAGAGTAACAAACAGGATTTATATCACACTCTATGAGCCAATAATTCAGCAACATTATAAAAGCTTAAGGAACAATTGAACTCATCAGAATTAGAAAATTTAATGCTAAACTCCATAACTAGCCTAGACATGATTGGTCTGCTTGGTCCTCTATTAGTTATACTTAAAGAAATCATTCAGGATTGAGGTTGAAGTCTGCTGTCAGTCTCTGTGACTGCAGACTTGTGAATGCTCACTGTGTGCAGTGTGTACGATGTCAGGATTCTCCAGTGCTGGTAGTGGGCGGTCACTTGACCACAATTATGGTATTTGAAATCATGCGGTCACATATCGACTAGATGTGAAACACAAGTGAATGGAGCAAAGCCAGACACGTCTATTCAGCAGGTTGCCGGAAGTATGCAAATCGCTTACTTGTTGACACATGACTGCTCGTGTCCAGCACTGGAAAATCCTGGCAATGCACACTGCGCAACAAAGCCACTAAGATGACTATTAGGCCGGGATCACACACAGTGAGATACGGCCGAGTCTCACAGGTTAAAACCAAGCTCTGGCACCGGCACTCCAGAGCAGAGCGTGCGGCCGCTTCGCAATACATGGAGATGCACGCTCCGCTCCGGAGTGCCGGTGCCAGAGCTTGTTTTTAACTTGCGAGACTTGGCCATATCTTGCTGTAGTGTGACTCCGGTCTTAGACTTTGGCTATATGTTTTGCTTTAGTATGAGAGTGTATTGGGTTCAATTTCTTGGATTAAAACACAAATTCTTAATAGTGAGTAACTACACCTAGTGAAAGGGTTAAAGCAAATAGCCAATTGTGTAATATTTCTTTGATTAAGCAAATTTTGTATAATCATTAAAATGGATTATATTATATTTTATAGCAGAGACAGCAGATACCTCTCCAGAAATAAATTCATGGTGAAGACGTCCCCCAGTTCTAGACTTCTCTGACTTTCTGGGCGACGATGAACACCACTCGATCATGGTCTACAGCACCAGAGATCATTAATTTTTCCAGATTCTCATAATGTTTTATTTCAAACCCTTCCTTTTTTAACACTTTCCTATAGAAACTTTCATCACAGGGTAATATGTGAAACTTGTGTCCTCCAATTTTAAAATAGGAAGAATTAATATTTGCATAACATAACAGATGTCCCCCTACTTTGATTAAATTGTTGAATTTCTTTAGATTTTTTCTGTAATCCTCGTGGTCTTTGCTGATTGTCTCCAAACCCCATACAACCGTGGCACAGTCAAATTTTGGCAGTGAATTCAGAAGGTCATCATTGCAGAGGTCCAATTTTAAAATCTCCTTTATTTTTCCTCTTAGAATTTCCTCTTGTTCTTCCCACCCATCGCTGTAAAATACAAACATTTCACGACATCAGAAAATTCAGCTACACCTGGAATCTTATGTACAGAAACTCTCCTGTGAGGAGGAGGAAGGAGCTCTGTCTTTTGCTCCTCCATCTACATAGAATTGTATCCATAGCAGCTGCCATTGATTTATACAATAAAAATTATAATAACTCTTGGAACATGACCTATTAGTGATGGGAAAATAAAAAAAATCACAACATTTTTTTTTATAAAAATGTACAGAATTGCAAAATTATAATGTTAATAGGGTTTTCAAAAAGTCATATTTTTTTACCCTAGAGGCTTCCACAGGTTACGAATAACAGACACCTGTGATTGGGGTTCCATAGAGAGTTAAATACAGCTCTGTCAAAAATTAAGAGACCACTTCCAAATTTTCAGTTTGTCTGATTTTTCTCATTATATGTATATTTCTAAATCTTTTATTCTATAAACTACTGACAACATGTCTCCGAAGTTCCAATACATTTTGTATTTATTTTCTGAAAATGAGAAATGATCAAAATAACAAAAAAATGCATTGCTTGCAGACCTCAAATAATGCAAAAAAAAACAAACAAGTTCATTATCATTTAGATTATGCAAGGCTGGAATTGATTATGAATCAAGCTGCATACAAGGTTATCCTGGAAAAACAGTTGATTCCTTCTGCTCAGGCAATGTTCCCCAACTCTGAGGACTGGTTTTTCCAGCAGGACAATGTGCCATGCCACACAGCTAGGTCAATCAAGGTGTGGATGAAGGACCACCACATCAAATCCCTGTCATGGCCGCCCAATCTCCAGACCTGAACCCCATTGAAAACCTCTGGATTATAATCAAGTGGAAGATGAATTGTCAGCAGCCATCAAGCAAAGAAGAACTGCTTACATTTTTTTACCAGGAGTGGTATAAGGTCACCCAAAAGCAGTGTGAAAGACTGGTGGGAAGCTGCCAAGACGCATGAAAGCTGTGATTAAAAATCATGGTTATTCCACAAAATATTGATTTCTGAGCTCTTCTTAAGTTAAAACATTAGTATTGTTGTATCTAAATGATTATGGACTTGTTTTTTTTTGCAATATTTGAGGTTAGCAAGCAATGCATTGTTTTGTTATTGTGACCATTTCTCAGAAAATAAATACAAAATGTATTGCTTGGAACTTCGGAGACAATTTACATTTTACTAAAAAATATACCTATAAAGAGAAAAATCAGACAAACTGAACATTTTGAAGTGGTCTTTTAATTTTTGCCAGAGCTGTATATAGTTAATATTATGCAATATTAGAGTGTATTAGTTTATTGCACACGAGATCAAATAATTAATATAAAAAAGTTAAAAATAACATAAAACAAGTAAAATAAAGTTAAAATCGTCATATCATTCATCTTTTCAAATCAAAAGTAGTGAAAAAAGATATATATAAATGTAGCGCCCCCACCCGCCGCAGGGCCGAGGGGTACCCGGTACCGGGCCTCTGAGTCTCTGCTCTGGGGTTGTCACGGCGGCTAGGCCCCGGTCCGTGACCCTGCCGAGGGGCGCACAGTAAACGATGTGTCGGATGATGATAGTGGTGGTGCGGTGCAGTAAATAACGAGGACACCAGGTTGCAGTCTCTTTACCTCTTTACTGAAGATCTCTAAGTCCACAGTCCAGAATACGGTTCACCAGGCTGCGCAAGTCCGGCCGGTCCAATGGCACCTCCAGAGTGGAAGGTGGAAATCGGTGCCTTCCTTCTAGCGCTATGTGTTGCGGTCCTCCCCTGCTGTGCTTACGGAAAGTCCCCACAACCGTTGTGTCTGTTTCTTAAGTTCCCTCACAACTCGATTAAATGATGTTCTTCTAATCCTCCGTCCCTCCCTGATGTTCTGGTTGGGACGGCACCCGTTTGACGGGTAGGCTCGGAGCTCTTCCGGGACCCTAGAGTCGCCCCTCTCCACAAGGTGCCCCCCAAGACTTCATAGGTGATTTGTGTGAGACAGCCCGCCTTAGACTGACTGTCCTGCCGCTGTTTAGAGTATTGCTTGAAGCTGAATGTTATTCTACTCCCTCGGCGTTCCGGCCACCGGTAGTGCGCCTCAGTAGGGTGTTGCTCCGGTCTTACAGCACGACCCCTACTGGTATTCTCCTATTGCTTGATCTCGTTTCTCACTCAGCACAATCTATCTCGCTTCTAGTCCTTTCTTGGGCACCGCCGCTTCCCGGAGCAGGCGCGAACCCGTTACGTTCTTTCCAATGCCAAGCCTCTGTCAGGATCCCACCCCTGACAGAGACCCTACTGTCTCTTCCTCCACAACACCCTCTGCCACCAGGTGTTGCTTCGTCCAATCCAGTCAGCTTTCTGATCTAACTTCCTGCCTGACCCCCAGTTTACCCACTATGGTGGGGAGTGGCCTAATGAATAGCACCCTTAGCTCCCCCCGGAGGCCCAGCTGTGAAATGTATTGGTGTCTGTGATACCTGATCAGATGAACTCCTTCAGTGCCATCGGACGCACCGTAGCTCCCCATAGTGGCGGAGCCACAGTACTGCAACGACCAGGACTCTTCAATAACTCATTCATTGTCCACTTGTATGTTGGGTCATAAAGTTGTCAGGAACAAAGTAGATATTATACATCATACTATACCTGGATAACTGTTTTAACTCCATGAAGAGCTTTGAAGTTTGAGACCAGTCAAAGGCCTTGGGATCTTTGTTTTTCCACAGTTCAAGCTCCGTAATGGAGGCGTCATTGAGTTTCAGCATTGAAATTTCTTCTAAGAACTCACAGACTGAAATAAGGTGCATGATAATAGGACCAAGACTGATGTCTATCAGGGTTTTCCCGCTAACCAAACCTGTGAACAGAGAAAATGTAAATTTAAAATATTCACAATTTTCTACTTTATATAATAAAACCTCATCTTAGGTCGGACATGTTGGCCCAGTTAATTATTTTGGATTTGGACTATTGCCACTATACAGACAAAAACCTAACTTCATCTGAAAATTCATAATGATGATTAAATTCACCTTTTTGGCTTTGTCTGTTGTTGATGAAACTATAAAATGTCTAGCGTGAAAGCTTGTTGACCAAAATCAACAAAATTGTAACCCAGAGAGGAGCCACGGCAATCTGCATGTAGCAATCCTCTAGCGCGGCATCTTTTTAGTACTAAAAATTGTACTGTTTCGACCAGTTCATGTAATATCTATATTTTCCTAATGTCGACCAGTGTCTTTCTAACTGTGGCTGTTAGGTTATGCCAAGAGTCTTTCAGAATAGTCATGGATCCACAAGATATAGCCCATATACCTACTGGGATTATCCATATGACAGTATTTTTGTCAAGTATTTATTGACAGTAAGTTGCATCAAAGTAAAGTTGGAAAGCTGCTCTTATAGGAAGGGTCCACATACTTTCTGAGATCAGTTCCTGGCTTTGGCAAGATCAAAAACTGATCTGGCAAGCATGGCATCCATTCACTAAGTCTAATTGTTACTTTTAAGGTTTTTGAGATGCATTTGTTTCAACTTTCTATTTAACCCCTTCAACGTTTTTGCATTTTAGTTTTTTGCTCCCCTTCTTCCCAGAGCCATAACTTTTTTATTTTTGGTCAAAATGGACATGTAAGGGCTTGTTTTTTGCTGGACAAGTTGTACTTTTGAATGACACCATTGGTTTTAACATATTGTGTTCTGGAAAACGGGAAAAAACAATTGGTGCTCATAGCAACCTGGCAATGACAACCATAGAGGTCTGCTTCAGACCTCTGGATGTCATGCAGACCCATCGGTGACCACGATCGCGTGACGGGGATCACCAATGGGCAAGATTTCCGATGCATTTCTGGTAAGCACGAGTTAAGTGCTGCTGTCAGAGATTAACAGCGTTGTTTATCAGTTTAACAGCCACGGGTGGATCGCTATTCCACCTGAGGCTGTTAGAGGTACATGTCAGCTGTACAGAACAGCTAACGTACTGGGAAAGATGTGGGTTCAGCACCTGAGCCCACATCAAAGGGAGGGATTTCGATGTGGGCGTATTCTTACACCCAACGTCGGAAAGGGGATAAGGGCCATGAATAAGAAGCACACACAAAAGCCAGTTCAAAGGGCATAGGTTTTTGTTCCAGAATGTCCTGTTTTTTAATATTTCTATGATTTTATTTTGCATGTTTCAAAAGACGTTTTTGTTTTAATACACAGTGAAAATCAAATGCTGGAATTTAACTAACTTTCCAAGTCCTATGCATTCCTTGCCAACTAGGATTTTTCACCTGAGCACTTCGCATGGATCTACCTCAGCATTTAAGAGCTGAGCTGAAAGCACACATTCTTTTCTATACGTGAGACATTTAGCTGTGCATGTCTGTTTTTGCACACTTGTTTTACTAGTCAGATATATCAACCATAGATGTCACATCAATTGATTACTGTATATGTTCTTGTCTGCTTACTATTTCTTACTTCCAATTTGGCAAGGGTTAAATCATTGGGGTTGAAAAGATTGTCAAACGTTAATTATAGTATTGCACAAAGTGTATTTTAGAGGAAAAAGTGGCAAAGGTAATGGACAAGGTAGTGTAGAAGAAAAAAACTTACCATGGCTAAGAATGTGGTAGCCCCTAGCCACAGGAACAGAAGCCCCACCACTGTCCCCAATTATCCATGCAGTAGGACTACCAACCAAATGCCACAATAACTTTCCTTAGCCTCCTGTAAGAGTATTAGTGGGAAATGTAGGATGCATTGAAACATAGGACATGTCATTCATCTCAGTCACAACAGGATGATGTAAAGATACAAAAAGCAGCTCCGCATAATCACGTCCGAATGACAGAGGTCGGGAAATCAAAGATCTGAAATGGTGAGTGCATACTATGTCAGTCTTAGACCCATAAGATCCAAACTCTTGTGTATAAAAAGAGTGAATCACAGCACACCAGTTGGTAGATAAATAAATTGTTTATTTCATTGCAAAAATGCAGACTCCACCATTTCAACTCTAAGGCTACCTACCTTAGAATATGGATGAGTACTATGCGGGAAAACATCGCAAAGCACTCAGACCACTGTTAATCTATGGGGCAGCTCACATCACCGTAATTTTTCTCAGGGGTATTTGACACGCATGTAAAAATTGCAGCATGCTGCAATTGTAGGCATATATCGTCCAAGACTCACCAATGCAAGCCTATACGAGAAAAACTCAGACACCACACGGACCACTAGTGTGACTTGCAAGAAATATGCACAAATTTTCCTCATTTCAGCCCATTGAGCCAATAAATTCAATGGGGAAAAGCAGTGAGAAATGTAAAGCCATATGCATGTCATACGGATATCATACAGAAACATAGGTGCGAGAAATCACATTGCAAACACATTATATACAGATGACCATACGGAGAACACTTGTACGACTCTTGGCTGGGAGACTTGGACCGATTTTCCTTACTGTAAAGGTACCTTCACACTAAGCGATGCTGCAGCGATACAGACAATGATGCCGATCGCTGCAGCATCGCTGTTTAGTCGCTGTGTGGTCGCTGGAGAGCTGTCACACAGACGGCTCTCCAGCAACCAACGATGCCCGGCGTCCGCTTCCCTGCACTCCTCCTGCATCCTGTGTCAGCGCCGAACATCTCCGGCATCTCCCACAGAGCAGAGCGGTGACGTCACCGCTCTGCTTTACGGCCGGCACTTACACAGGATGCAGGAGGAGTGCAGGGAAGCGGACGCCGGGCACCGGAATGTGAGTATGTGGTTTTTTTTTTTCAATTACGCTGGTAACCAGGGTAAACATCGGGTTACTAAGCGCGGCCCTGCGCTTAGTAACCCGATGTTTACCCTGGTTACCAGTGAACACATCGCTGGATCGATGTCACACACACCGATTCAGTGATGTCAGCGGGCGATCCAGTGTCAAAATAAAGTTCTAGACTTTCAGCAACGACCAGCGATGTCACAGCGGGATCCTGATCACTGCTGCGTGTCAAACACAACGATATCGCTAGCCAGGACGCTGCAACATCACGGATCACTAGCGATATCATTGTAAAGTCGCTTAGTGTGAAGGTACCTTAAGTTTGACCTCGGCCTAAATGAGTCTCTCGAGCAGACTGATGTTACCACTGACAGTGACACCTTCAGCTTGAGTCAGTGTTTTGCAAAGACTTGCTTGTCTGATAATAAATATCCAAGACAGATCATTTTGGACTGATTTTAACCCTTTTTCTGTCCTCGGACAGAATAGTACATTCAATGACAGAACCCTTGCTTAGATGCGGGCTTCGGCAGTGAGCCCTTATGAAAGCCAGGACATGCCAGCTGTTTTGAACAGCTGACATGTGCCTGCAATAGGTGCGGGCAGAATTGTGATTCACATTCCTATTAACTACACTGTGTGCAGAATTATTAGGCATGTTGTATTGATCACATGATACTTTTTATACATGTTGTCCTACTCCAAGCTGTTCTGGCTTGAGAGCCAACTACCAATTAAGTAAATCATGTGATGTGCATCTCTGTAATGAGGAGGGGTGTTGCCTAATGACATCAATATCCTATATAAGGTGTGCTTAATTATTAGACAACTTACTTTCCTTTGGCAAAATGGGTCAGAAGAGAGATTTGAGGGGCTCTGAAAAGTCCAAAATTGTGAGATATCTTGCAGAAGGATGCAGCAGTCTTGAAATTGTCAAACTATTGAAGTGTGATCACCGAACAATCAAGCGTTTCATGGAAAATAGCCAACAGGGTCACAAGAAGCGTGTTGGGCAAAAAAGGTGCAAAATAACTGCCCATGAATTGAGGAAAATCAAGCGTGAAGCTGCCAAGATGCCATTTGCCACCAGTTTTGTCATATTTCAGAGCTGCAACGTTACTGGAGTAACAAAAAGCACAAGGTGTGCGATACTCGGGGACATGGCCAAGGTAAGGAAGGCTGAAAGCGACCACCTTTGAACAAGAAACATAAGATAAAACGTCAAGACTGGGCCAAGAAATATCTTAAGACTGATTTTTCAAAGGTTTTATGGACTGATGAAATGAGAGTGACTCTTGATGGGCCAGATGGATGGGCCAGAGGCTGCATCAGTTAAGGGCAGAGAGCTCGACTTTGACTCAGACACCAGCAAGGTGGAGGTGGGGTACTGGTATGGGCTGGTATCAAAGATGATCTTGTGGGACCTTTTCGGGTTGAGGATGGAGTGAAGCTCAACTCCCAGACCTACTGCCAGTTTCTGGAAGACAACTTCTTCAAGCAGTGGTACAGGAAGAAGTCGGTATCGTTCAAGAAAAACATGATTTTCATGCAGGACAATGCTCCATCACATGCCTCCAACTACTCCACAGTGTGGCTGGCCAGTAAGGGTCTCAAAGAAAAAAAATAATAACATGGACCCCTTGTTCATCTGACCTGAACCCCATATAGAACCTGCTACACGCAATGTTGATCGTAAACAGAGCAAGCAACTGACAGAATCTATGGATGGAAGGCTGTTGATTGTTATCATAAAGAAAGGTGGCTATATTGGTCACTAATTTGGGGGGGTTTTCTTTTTGCATGTCAGAAATGTTTATTTCTGAATTTTGTGCAGTTATATTGGTTTACCTGGTGAAAATAAACAAGTGAGATGGGAATATATTTGGTTTTAATTAAGTTGCCTAATAATTCTGCACAGTAATAGTTACCTGCATAAACAGATATTCTCCTAAGATAGCCAAATATAAAAAAAAACACTCCAACTTCCAAAAATATTAAGCTTTGATATTTATGAGTCTTTTGGGTTGATTGAGAACATAGTTGTTGATCAATAATAAAAATAATCCTCTAAAATACAACTTGCCTAATAATTCTGCACACAGTGTAGTTAAATGCCGCTGTCAAACTCTGACAGCGACATTTAACTAGCGCTTCCGGTCATCGGTCCAGAAATGCACGCATCGCTGACCCCTGTCACGTGATCGGGGGGGTCAGCGATACGTCGGTATGACAACCAGAGGTCTCCTGAAGACCTCTATGGTTGTTGATGTCAGATTGCTGTGAGCGTCACCCTGTGGTCGACGCTCATAGTTATGCTGTCATTCAGCTACATAGGAGCGATCTGTAGCAGAGCCGATCAGGCTATGTCAGCTTCTAGCCTCCCATGGAAGCTATTGAAGCATGGCAAAAGTTAAAAAAAATATTTTAAAAAATATGAAAAAAAAAATAAAAAATCAAAGTTCAAATCACCCCCCTCTTGCCCCATTCAAAATAAAACAATAAAACAATCAAACATACACATATTTGGTATCACTGCATTCAGAATCACCCAATATATCAATAACAAAAAAGGAATAACCTGATCAATAAACCTTTTTTTGGGTCGCCTCGACATTGCATTAAAATGCAATAACGGGCAATCAAAAGAATGTATCTGCATCAAAATGTTATCATTAAAAACATCAGCTCAGCATGCAATAAATAAGCCCTCACCCAACCCGAGATCACAAAAAATGGAGACGCTATGAGTATCGTAATATTGCGCAATTTTTTTTTTTATTTTTTTTTTTTAGCAAAGTTTGGATTTTTTTTACCACTTAGATAAAAAATAACCTAGACATGTCTGGTGTCTATGAGCTCATAATGACCTAGAGCATCATAGTGGCTCGTCAGTTTTAGCATATAGCTAACCTAGCAAAAAAGCCAAACACAAAACCAATGTGGGACTGCACTTTTTTTTGCAATTTCACCACACTTGAAATTTGTTTCCCGTTTGCTAGTACACGACATGGTAAAACCAATGGTGTTGTTCAAAAGTACAACTCGTTATGGCTCTGGGAAAAAAAACCACGTTATTAGTGTTGAGCATTCCGATACCGCAAGTATCGGGTATCGGCCGATATTTGCTGTATCGGAATTCCGATACCGAGATCCGATACTTTTGTGGTATCGGGTATCGGTATCGAAACAACATTAATGTGTAAAATAAAGAATTAAAATAAAAAATATTGCTATACTCACCTGTCCGACGCAGCCTGGACCTCACCGAGGGAACTGGCAGCGTTCTTTACTTAAAATGCGCGCTTTTCCTTCCTTCCGTGACGTCACGGCTTCTGATTGGTCGCGTGCCGCCCATGTGGCCGCGACGCGACCAATCACAGCAAGCCGTGACGTAATTTTCAGGTCCTTCTAGGCATTCAGTAGTTTAAAATTACGTTCCGGCTTTGTGATTGGTCGCGTCGCGGTCACATGGGCGACGCGACCAATCACAAGCCAGAACGTAATTTTAAAATCCTGAAGGACCTAAAATTACGTCACGGCTTGCTGTGATTGGTCGCGTCGCGGCCACATGGGCGGCACGCGACCAATCACAAGCCGGGACTTCACGTAAGGAAGGAAAAGCGTGAATTTTAAGCAAACAACGCTGCCGGTTCCCTCGGTGAGGTCCAGGCTGCGTCGGAGAGGTGAGTATAGCAATATTTTTTATTTTAATTCTTTATTTTACACATTAATATGGTTCCCAGGGCCTGAAGGAGAGTTTCCTCTCCTTCAGACCCTGGGAACCATCAGGAATACCGTCCGATACATGAGTCCCATTGACTTGTATTGGTATCGGGTATCGGTATCGGATTAGATCCGATACTTTGCCGGTATCGGCCGATACTTTCCGATACCGATACTTTCAAGTATCGGACGGTATCGCTCAACACTACACGTTATGGCTCTGGGAAGAAGGGGAGCGAACAACAAAAATGCAAAACCCAAAAAAGCTTGAGGGTCATTAAGGGGTTAATAATAAAAAAAAAGGAAAAATCTGTCATTGCACTGTGGTATTAAATGGAGTGTTGATTACTACTGGTTACCCTCCGTTTCTTTGGTGAGGTCACCACTTTTTCATTACGAAGACTGCTGGCCTTAAAGAGATAGCAATGGGCTGGGTACAGTCCTAGGAGACCTCAGAGTATTGTATAACTTTTTAGGGCAGGTGGAGTATATAGAGCTCAAATTTTTGTGAAAAAAATTGCAAAACCTGGGGAATTCAAATAAAAAATATTATCTCTATTAAATACATTTGTATGAGAGATACCGTTTTCTTCACTTACCTGAGCTAAATGCTTTATAGAAACATCTCTGCATGTTAATCGTAGACTCCTTAAAAGTAGAGAATTGAACATGTTGACAGAAGTATTCTTCCAGGAGCATCTTGGGATTGATCGCTTCTTCAGGATAATACAGCGTCAGGCAGGGATTCATTGTAGTCTTCTTATCTACAGATTTTCTACAATAAAATGTGTTTTATGATTAATACATAATAGCTTTCCCATGAATAATATTCGATTTGTGCAGATTTATATGTAGGATTTATGGAAAATAACAGATGAAGCAGAACTGAGTTTGACGCTCACATGATAGATCACCACTCACCAGGTGTTATTTGTAGAGATGAACGAATTTCAAGAAACTCGATTAGGGCCGATTCATTCAATTCAATGGGGGAAAATTATAATCATATTGGATAACTTTGATGCAAATTTAATTAGCTAATAAGGATTTAAAAAAATCTTATGCTCCCCTCTCTTCGGCGCTCCTTGTACCTTCTCTGCTGCTCTTGGTTTTCCAATGAGTTCTTTTATTTTCCTGCATATTTCTGACATCTTATGTTCACTAGGGCTCACATCATCTCATGGACTATGATTCTCGTTACTGATGTTCATTGCGGTGCATACGGTTACATGCGGCTTTATGCATGTCATTGATGTGCCTTTTACCCCATCTGACAACATAGGGCATAGCTAATAGAAGACTGGAGATAGAATAGTCAATGGAAGTTCCGGGCGTGAAGGGACTCATATGGGGAGTGCAGAAAAGAGTTGGCTGTAAGATTGTTTTTCACCTCTTACTGGCCATCTTACAAAATGGCTACTGGCCTCTCACCATTTTAATGGTGTTTCCTGAAGCAATTTGCAATAAAATTCAGATTCTGATAAATCGGATTTTTTGTGTGTGAAATTTTAGGCAAATTCAATTAATTTGTCTCTCGTTATCTGTGCTATTTCTTTCAGCTCACATTATCTCCTCTTTCATAAAATTTCAGTTCTTTATTTTATACGTATTTTTCTTATACAGTTGTACTAGCTTTAGGTGTAATTATATGTACAAATATATATATATATATATATATATATATATATATATATATATATATAATTGTCTAAGGGTTTTTCTGTCTGTCTGTCTGTCTGTCCTGGAAATCCCACGTCTCTGATTGGTCGAGGCCGCCAGGCCTCGACCAATCAGCGACGGGCACAGCATGGTGACGATGATGTCATAAAGGTTGCCTCGACCAATCAGCGACGGGCACAGTCTGCAGCAAATTCGCCTCGACCAATCAGCGACGGGCACAGTATCGACGTAGATGTCATAATGGTTGCAATGGCGACGATGATGTCATAAAGGTTGCCTCGACCAATCAGCGACGGGCACAGTCTGCCGCGAATTCTGGAATCATCATTGTCCATATACTACGGGGACATGCATATTCTAGAATACCCGATGCATTAGAATCGGGCCACAATCTAGTATATATATATATAATCACCAAAAATAAGGTTGGCACCGTTACGATGTTACAAAATATTTATTTATTAACTGTGCAGTATGTGATAATTTGTAATGGATTACAGATGTTGTAATCCATATCTTGTCAGACGGTGCAATAATCTAACAATATAGCCATGTAGCACATCATCTGACAAGTTATGGATTGCTGCACATGTGCAGGACCAGAACCACCATCAGTAAATAAATGCAGCACCAGCCCACCATCAGTACATGATACCACAACCACATCATGAATGTATCAACAGAAACATAGCTAGTGCATGAATTTAGTATCTTAGCCATCGTCAGTATAACACTACAGCACCAGAATCGCCAGTACATAAATACACTAACTGGCCTGTCACACCTGTCACACCAGTGTTTCACACAGTTAGACAGGTGTCACACTTGCGAATATAATGCGAGAAACTCAAGCATCAATACCTAACACTTCTGCCGGCACTCGGGACCAAAGTGCCGGCAACAGTGCTAGGTATTGATGCAGGAAATGTGGCCAAGTTTCTCACATTATATTCGGAAGTGTGACCCCGGCCATAGTGGGAGCATCCTACTTACCGTGTTCACCGCTCTGCAGTTCATACCAGTACTTCAAATGTCAGCAAGGGGTACAATTCGCAAGTCACAGTTTACACCATCAGAATAAACTAAAGAGGTGGCCGGTAACCTTGACAATAGTATACTGTAAAATAAAAAAAATCCCAGCATTCTGAGGAACAGAGAAGATTTTTAATGAGGGATAAATTGTCTATAAAGGCAGTATTCAACTGAAAAGAGGGTTTGTGTATGGATAGAGCGGGAAACCAAGTAGATGGGAGGGTGCACTTAAAAGTTTGGCTAAGCTAAGGGTGCACCGAGCACCTGTGCTTGGTTTGAACAATCATTCTGTGACAACAGTTTCCATTTTAAACTGAAGGGAAATAAGCATTAACAGGTAACAAAAAACTCCCACTTGATCATTCTAAAATTATGTCACTAGTTTCATGTATATACTCGTCTCTACATGAATACAGCACCAGAACCATTATCAGTACAAAAACACATTACCAGAACCACCATCAGTACAAGAAAAGAGCTCCAGAATATATAAGAGAAGGAGGAGTGAAAAAATACATCTGATCAAGCAATGTTTGAGAAGGAGAACCCACACATACCTTCTAAGATAGAGAATGCTACAAGGTTGAAGCAGCAGAGCCAGAAGGCAGCAAATATTACAAAATAATACACATAAAATTATTAAAGGGAAACTGTCAGCAGGGTTTCACACCCCAATCTATTTACATGTGCATGTATCTCTTTCAAAGACAACTCAAACAATACCTTTACATGGCCAGTCTCTTCATCTATTGCAGAGAAATCATCACTTGTATGAAGATTTTGAAAGAGTTACATACACAAATAAATAGTTTGAGGTTTGCTGACAATTCCCTATAATACATATATGCCATTACCGGAGTGGCTGTGCGATCTCAGAAAACGGCTGCTGAGAAGTCTTGCAGGATAAACGAACAGAAGGGCAATTGAACCCCTCCAGGAAATTAAGGAATTATATATAGGAAGAAGCTGAAGGCAGGGATGTATCATTTGGCGAACAATTAAACTAGGGGTGTTAATTATGCAAGTTATTCATTAAGCAAAGCAGAATGGTATGCAGAAGACAAGACACTACTTGCTTGACAATCTATCTCATCCTTATTGTAAATACTACAACTGTGCCAGATCATACAGAATGAAAATTATGATGGATAATATGGAAAGAAAATTAGAGTGGTGCTCAAAAGTTTACGTACTTCGGCAGAATTTTTGCTTTCTTTGCCTTTTTTCGTGTCCTTTTTTCATGGTTAGTGGTTGGGTGCAGCCATTTGTTGCCAAACTACTGTGTTTTCTCTTTTTAAATCATAATGACAACCCAAAACATCAAAATGACCCTGATCAAAAGTTCACATACCCCATTTCTTAATACCGTGTATTGCCCCCTCTAACATCAAAGACAGCTTGAAGTCTTTGTGGTAGTTGTGGATGAGGTTCTTTATTTTCTTAGATGCCCACTGTTCTTGACAAAATACTTCTAGTTCATGGAAATTCCTGGGCTGTCTAGCATGAACTGCGTGCTTGAGTTCTCCCCAGAGTGTCTCAATGATATTGAGGTCAGGAGACTGAGATGGCCACTCCAGAACCTTCACTTTGTTCTACTGCAGCCAATGACAGGTCGACTTGGCCCCGTATTTTGAATCTTTGCCATGTTGGAACGTCCAAGTACACACACAATGGATCATCTAACTACTACATTCATGTTCCCTAAATTATAGGCTTTTTTGCCCAAGAGAGGTGACATATCAGGATAGGGACCCAATTTTTGAAGGACACCTTGACATGGCAATTGGGCTCACATATTTTGACCAATCTATACTCTAGGTACCTTCTCTTTTACTTTATTGTTCATAGCAATTTTTGCAGATGAATTTTTCATATATACATTATATAGAGCTTTTTTCTTCATTTTTTCCCATTTTCTATGGCAGTAATGCAGTTTCTTTGTTCTAGAGTAATCATTCCTGGTGTAGCATGGTGCAACCTTTATTCTTTTTAGCTATTTTGCCACATTTGGAATTTGTTTCCAACTTTCCAGTTTACAACATGATAAAATGGATGGTGTTATTCAAAATTACAACTTTTCCTGCAAAAAAGAAGCCCTCGTGTGGGTATGTTTATGGAAAAATAGAAAAAGGCTTTTGTAAGAAGGGAAGTAAAAACTAAAGTGTAAAAAAAACAAAAATCTCCTGGACTGGCTGGCAAGGGTGAAAGACTAGAGCCCCAATTCATCAAAACCGATGATGTTCATGCTGGCCTTGATAAGGGATCATGCTGGAGTCAGACACTCCTGACTGATTAAGAAGAGCATACTTCTGAGCAAAGTGCCCTGGATGAAGCTGCTCCTCCTATACATAGAGCAACTCGACACAGATGGCGACAACCATGGCACACGCTGCAAACACGTTTCCTGCAGCGGTGCTCCAGGTGCGCCGAACGTCTGTGGAGAAAATCTAATCTACCCGAAGATTTCATCCATTATAAGTTCATGCTAAAAACATACAACTCTGCCCTTCACCTCTCCAAACAAACCTATTTCAACACCCTCATCACCTCACTGTCCAATCACCCTAAACGTCTCTTCGACACTTTCCAGTCCCTACTCAACCCAAGAGAGCAGGCCCCAACCACAGATCTCCGCGCTGACGATCTGGCCAATTACTTCAATGAAAAAATTGACCACATTCGACAGGAAATCATCTCCCAATCTCTTCATACCAGGCACTGTCCTCCCTCCCCCACTGCATCTAGTTCACTCTCTGACTTTGAACCAGTTACAGAAGAAGAAGTAAGCAGGCTCCTTGCATCTTCTCGCCCGACCACTTGCACCAGTGACCCCATTCCGTCACATCTCCTCCAGTCCCTTTCCCCGGCTGTCACCTCTCACATAACAAAAATATTCAACCTTTCCCTCACTTCCGGTATTTTTCCCTCCTCATTTAAGCATGCCATCATACATCCATTACTTAAAAAACCCTCCCTCGACCAAAACTGTGCCGCTAATTATAGACCTGTCTCTAATCTTCCCTTCATCTCTAAACTCCTGGAACGCCTGGTCCACTCCCGTCTTACCCGCTATCTCTCAGATAACTCTCTTCTCGACCCTCTTCAATCTGGCTTCCGCTCTTTACACTCTACTGAAACTGCCCTCACTAAAGTCTCTAATGACCTACTAACAGCTAAATCTAATGGTCACTACTCCATGCTAATTCTCTTGGATCTTTCCGCAGCATTCGACACTGTGGATCATCAGCTCCTCCTCACTATGCTCTGCTCCATCGGCATCAAGGACACCATTCTCTCTTGGTTCTCCTCCTATCTCTCTGACCGATCCTTCACTGTATGTTCTGCTGGTTCCTCCTCCTCTCCCCTTCCCCTTACTGTTGGGGTTCCTCAAGGATCAGTCTTAGACCCCCTCCTCTTCTCTTTGAATACTGCCCCTATTGGACAAACAATCAGTAGATTTGGTTTCCAGTACCATCTCTATGCTGACGACACCCAATTATACACCTCTTCTCCTGCTTTCACTCCGACCTTCTTAGAAAACACCAGTGATTGTCTTACCGCTGTCTCTAACATCATGTCCTCCCTCTATCTGAAACTGAACCTGTCAAAAACTGAACTCCTCGTGTTCTCTCCCTCTACTAACCTACCTTTGACTGACATTGCCATCTCCGTGTGCGGTTCCACCATTACTCCCAAGCAACATGCCCGCTGCCTTGGGGTCATCCTTGATTCCGAGCTTTCATTCACCCCCCACATCCGATCACTGGCTTGCTCTTCTTATCTGCATCTCAAAAATATTTCTAGAATTCGCCCTTTTCTTACTTTCGACTCTGCAAAAACTCTTACTGTCTCACTTACTCATTCTCGTCTGGACTATTGTAACTCTCTAATAATTGGCCTCCCTCTTACCAAACTCTCCCCACTCCAATCTGTCCTGAATGCTGCTGCCAGGATCATATTCCTCACCAACCGTTACACCGATGCCTCTACCTTGTGCCAGTCATTACACTGGCTACCCATCCACTCCAGAATCCAGTACAAAACTACTACCCTCATCCACAAAGCACTCCATGGCTCAGCACCACCCTACATCTCCTCTCTGGTCTCAGTCTACCACCCTACCCGTGCTCTCCGCTCCACTAATGACCTCAGGTTAGATTCCTCAATAATCAGAACCTCCCATTCCCGTCTCCAATATTTTACACGTGCTGCGCCGATTCTTTGGAATGCACTACCTAGGTTAATACGATTAATCCCCAATCCCCACAGTTTTAAGCGTGCCCTAAAAACGCATTTGTTCAGACTGGCCTACTGCCTCAACGCATTAACCTAACTATCCCTGTGTGGCCTAATAATAATAAAAACAAACAAACAAAAAAAAAACACATAATCAGGTTCCTCGCATCGTGTTCTCATACACTTTATGCAGTTAATAGCCTCTCTGTCTGTACTGCTACATACTTAGGCTGTTAACTGGTTCATGCAGCTTTACATGAACACCCGAGCCTTACACTACGGCTGGTCCAAATAACTAAAGCAATTGCTACCATCCACCTCTCGTGTCTCCCCTTTTCCTCATAGTTTGTAAGCTTGTGAGCAGGGCCCTCATTCCTCCTGGTATCTGTTTTGAACTGTGATTTCTGTTATGCTGTAATGTCTATTGTCTGTACAAGTCCCCTCTATAAGTTGTAAAGCGCTGCGGAATATGTTGGCGCTATATAAATAAAATTATTATTATTATTCTGACAAGGGCTGTGCACTTTTGTGAGCTGCATCACAAATCTTACTCTAATCAGGACCTGGAGTGCAATTTCTGGCATAAAGAACCCCACAGCACATTATGATTTAGGCGAGCTGTTGTGTCTTGCTCCTGTCACACCTGAGCTCCATAAATTCGGGTGGAGCTGGGCAGAAATGGCGTGAAATTGCCAACAATTGGAAAATGCTTGCGCAGCTCCCTGTTGCTCATACTGTATATTTTGTGACTTTTCAAAATGATTGACATAATTGTAAATTGTCAACGATATGCTTATATAATCAATTATTTTTCAAAAAGAGCACTTGAGTCTTAGAAAATCAAGGACCAGAAAGATCCCCCCCAAAAAATTTTGAAATATAAATGGAAAAGCTAAAATTTTCAGTATGGTTCTAAATATCTAATAGTCACATAAAACTCCAAAATGTCATTCTGCTAAGGAACCTGACTATTGCCCTTTCATTACTCTTTTGATTCTGGCCTAAAGTAATGACACCTCTTCCTGATTTCGGACCACTAGCCATATGCTTCACTATGGAGGCAACTGGCAAGACAGTACAGTAAAGAACAGATCCATGAACAGGATAAAAGTACAAACAGCCACTGCAGAGGGGAAGAGGACTTAAACTCTAGTGGCATCTACTTGAAGTAACTATCCTAGAAGTCATATCATCCCTTTAAAGAGCCTTGCCACATGACTTAGGATAAGAAGCCAAATCAGAGACTACATTTAATGACACGTTTTGGGGTGTTTGCTCCTCATCTTTGCATAGCAGGAAACCCAATTTGGTTAGGTAAGACATTTCTGACACTAGGTCTTCTTAATGATTCTTCAGTGTAAGGGGACTAATAGGCCATGTAATGCTCCTCTGGGAATTTAAATATACAAATAGCTTCTTTACACGGAAAGAGAACTACAACTCTAGTTCCAGCTTATATGTCCCCTTAGACCAATTTTGCACTCTCCATAAAGAAAAATGGTTCCCCCTTAGACTCTCTCCAAGCCAAATAAGACTTCCTGCTTTGCAAACATCCCGAAAGACATGTCTTCTAAGTCACATGACGAGGCTTGTTAAAGGGTCGATTTTGACAAAAAGAGGTTCCAAACGGCTCTCAAACTGTTAAAAAATATATGTGCCAAACTAGATGTATGATCTGTCCTCACACAAGAATGAAGGGATCAAGGGCAAACATACAGATAATGTTGCTCTTTAAGCCCCAATGTGAGGAATGGCTATTATTAATGTCGGAAACCCAAACAATGATAAATAAAAGTCGAAATGGTGGCACTGATATTGTGTATCAACCAGGAATCTGAGATTCTAAAGTGTAATTGAAATAAGAATAACACAAGCAGGGGCAGGAGGGCTAGACTACCCTTCAAAATACTTTCGCTCCCGAAAAAGAAAGGTGGCCTTGGACTCCCAAACTTTAAGACCTACTACCAGGCGATACATCTGGCTAGGTGGATGTGCCTGGTTAAATCAAGACATGATCCAAAAACCCCTAATCTTGAACGCTTGTTAATGGGAGGTGAGGCGGAGAAGTATCTCTGGACCTCTGCTGCCCCCCCACAAAATTCTCTGGAAGAAATAACCTGCAACACCCTGACTATAAGGAAGAAGCTAGTCCAGAACAACTGGCCACGTTGCCTTTTTTTGGACAATATGCCTCTGGGAGTTATACCTTGGCTCATTGAACCAAAATATATAGACACATTTGACCTCTGGAAATCCCTGCCGACCCTCCCAATTTCACACCTACTCTCCAACCAAATTAGTTGCACAAACAGTTGGCCTCGAGACGCCAAGAAACATCCCAAAGATTTCATTCAAATCCACCATGTACAATATATTATTTCTAGGCTTAAGTCGGACATCCAAACTAATTCAGATTGGCTCTGGCTGGAACTTCTTCTTAAACTCAACCCTACGCCCCCTAAATTAATTTCCAAACTATATCATAACTTAATCTCCCCTAAATCTCACTTTAAACCCTTATATACTGTATCTCCTCATGGGAGTCTGAGCTGAACATATCTCTCTCCAATAGAGAAATTGCACAGGTCTTGGAACACTCACATGGGTTCTCAAGATGTGTCTTGCTCCAGGAGAATGCCTTTAAAGTCCTCTCCAGATGGTACAGAACCCCTGAGTCGCTCTACCACTTTGGCCTCTCGGATTCTCCGCTGTGCTGGAGATGTATGAAGACTAGAGGCTCTTTGGTGCACATTTTTTGGTCATGCCCAAATATCGCTAGATTTTGGGAGGAGATTTTTAATCGACTCCGCCAGATGAAACTAATAACGCAGAGTTTGACTCCTCAAGAGGTTCTACTGTCCCTCCCCACGAAGTCCTACAAACCTAAGAAGCATGACCTACTCCCCCTTCTAATAGCCGCTGCCAAGCACTTGATCGCCATACACTGGAGACAAACGTCCCCCCCCCTCATGAATGGCTTAAAAAAGCCCAGGACATCTTCAGGATGGAAGAGCTGACCAGTTGGGATTCACATACGCATGACAAATTCTTTAGTGTACGGCTGCCCTGACAGCTAGCATCTCAAACTACCCCTTAGTTTCCCATTCACTATCCTCCTTACACAACATTTGGTTGTGCTAACTTGTTTCTCCTAAAGTTCTTTTACTGCACTGTGATGGACCCAGATACAGCTCAATTACCTATTTGTTTGAGTCATGCTCGATATTCGCCCTGTTCTCTGCTTCCTAATCGGTCATAATTATCTGTTCTGCTCCCCGTATGTTTATGTTTTCATTCTGACCGTTTTTTTTTTTTTATCTCTGACGGGGTATTTTTGTATAAAGAGCTCTGCTTTGACCGCTTCTCTCCCCCCTCACCTCGAGTCCCCCACCCCTGGTACTCCCCCCACTCCCTCTCCCCTTCCTTCTTATTTTTTATTTTTCTTTGACTGTCTTCTTGTTATTGTTGGTTTTAATTTCTGATCGATATCTTCTTGAGACTCAGGTTACGGATTGCGTAGCCTATTACTTGGATCGCATATCAGTTCTGCCACAATCAGAACTGTGGATACTTCCGGCTATTATTCCGTATTGAGGGTTCGGCCGAAATGCGACAGTATACTCCATTTTAAATATGTATCCACCCTCATCTGACTCATGTAACCTGTATGACTGTTTGCCTGTTTATATGTGTTGAAAAGTTTGAAAATAAAAAATTAAAAAAAAAAAAAAAAGAATAACACAAGCAGGATAGATAAAAAAAAATAAGAATGGTTAACTGCAATCCTTTCCTACTCACCCTAATAGGTTGAAGACCATCAATGGTATTAGCAATAATCAAAAAGTGATTAAGTATATTTCATATATGTAACCATATGATGCATTAATGAAGTTACCGTTGTAGCTGAGAGTGTTCCCTGGTTGAATGAACAGTCTGGGCTGCAGACGTATTTAAGGAAAGCTGGGGACGTGTTTGCTGGGTAAGTCGGTAGTTTGAAGGTGTTGAGTGGGGGCAGCTATGGAAAGAAATGTGTCAGGAGGCAGTGTATTACACCTGTCCACCGGGGTCTCACATCTGACCAAGCTGTCAGCTTAGGTCTGACAGCGGAAAGCAAACACATATGGCAGCATGCCTTCCAATGCCTAGCAATGTGATTGCACAAGGAGGTAATAGTGCCTGCAGGGGAATGTCTGTTAGAGAAAGTAATATATCAGTCCCCGACCTCTGGCGTCTCAGCTGTTTAACCACATGAACACCAGGACACCAACATAGGTAATTTAGATAAACTTCTCTGTGGTTCCCCGGATGATAATTTGTAATGATGAATAAAGTGAAATTAAATGATAGTGACTGACCTGTCTTGAATTTATCCAGGAAAGTGACTGCGGTATGAATAGATTCAGATAGGTCTGAGAGGGCTATGCTAGACCGGGTGAGCTAGAGCGTTGCCCCTGCTGGTGGCACATATCAAGCTTCACCTCGGAAACAGACCGAGTGGAGATTGCTGCTCGTGGTAGAGGTAGTGATGTCACTCCCGCACCTGTAGTCGGGATAGAATGATAGCAATCACCTAATCCTACGCATTTTGGGAGCTTCGGCTTCCTTGATCAAGGATAATAATAGCCCTACTGATGTAGGTTCCATAAATACCACAGTTATAAAGAGAGCTGTCACCTGACTCATATTTAATTAAGCTACATCCTCATCAAGGGGATTGCTGCTTCCAATAGGTGCAATAGAGATCAAGTCCTCTTTTAATCCAAAGAGTTTATTTCATGGCACAGTAGCAAGATATCCCAGGGCTAGTGGCTCCTTCCCAATTCCTAAAGCTAGGGGTGCGCTAGCTGTTGTGAACTCTGTTTTCAGGCTCCCTCTTGTGGTCACAGGTGGTATTGCGTGACTTTTGTTTTTGGGCTCCCCCTGGTGGCTTTGTTTGTTATCCTGCGGGTCTGTGGCTGGATCAGCTGCCTCGTTATTCACTAGGGAGGTTCCTATTTAGCTCTGCTTCTCTTTCACTTGTTGCCGGCTGTCGATGTATTCAGTGCTATTCTGATTACTCCTGATTATCTTCACTTTCAGTCTCTTCAGGAGAAGCTAAGTTCTGTTTGATTATTTTTTGCTCATCAGTCTGCAATATGATTTCTGTGTATGATGAGTTTAGTCCAGCTTGCTAATATGTGATTTCTTGCTGCTGGTAAGCTCTGGGGTTCGGAGTTGCTTCCCCAGCACCGTTAGTTGGTGCGGGGGCTCCAGCAATCTCTGCGTGGATATTTTGAATAGGGTTTTTAATTGACCGCACAGTTCCCTTCCTATTTTCTGCTATCTAGTGTTAGCGGGCCTCATTTGCTAAATCTATTTCATCTCTGCGTTTGTGCTTTCCCCTTAACTCACCGTTAATATTTGTGGGGGGCTATTCTATATCTTTGGGGTCATTTCACTGAGGCAAGTGAGGACTACCTATAGTTGTGTGCGGATAGGATCAGGTTGCGGTCAATCTAGTTACCACTTCCCCAGAGCTAGTCATCTGTTTAGTTACTTAGCCAGTCAGACTTGCGATCCTTGCCACTAGGATCATAACAGTACAGCCGGCCAGTAAAGTGTTAATTGCATGGCAGAAGTAGGAGAAGAGAAGCCTTGAGAATTTTTTTTTTTTTTTTTTGCTGCCGTGTGTCTAGCTGCTGTGTGTCTAGCTTCTCTTCTCCTCTTAATCTTGGTGTGGCTCTGTGTTCAGCTGCTGATATGGATATCCAGAGCTTAGCCTCCAGTGTAGATCATCTTGATGCAAGGGTACAAAGTATTCAGGAGTTTGTTGTTCACAGTCCTATGTCAGAGCCTAGAATACCTATTCCGGAGTTGTTTTATGGAGATAGATCTAGTTTGCTGAATTTTAAGAACAATTGCAAATTGTTTCTTTCTTTGAAACCTCGTTACTCTGGTGATTCCGTTCAGCAAGTTAAAATTGTTATTTCTTTCTTGCGTGGCGACCCTCAAGATTGGGCCTTCGCATTGGTGCCAGGGGATCCTGCATTGCTCAGTGTGGATGCGTTTTTTCTGGCCCTTGGATTGCTCTATGAGGAACCTAATCTTGAGAACCAGGCTGAAAAAGCATTGTTGGCCCTCTCCCCGGGGGCAAGATGAAGCAGAGGTGTACTGCCAGAAATTTCGGAAATGGTCGGTGCTTACTCCATGGAATGAGTGTGCCCTGGCTGCAAATTTCAGAAAAGGTCTTTCTGAAGCCATTAAGAATGTCATGGTGGGGTTCCCTATGCCTGCAGGTCTGAATGAGTCAATGACTCTGGCCATTCAGATTGATCGGCGTTTGCGGGAGCGCAAACCTGCGCACCATTTGGCGGTGTCTTCTGAACAGACACCTGAGTCTATGCAATGTGATAGAATTCTGACCAGAAGTGAACGGCAAAATTATAGACGGCAAAATGGGTTGTGCTTTTACTGTGGTGACTCAGCTCATGTTATCTCAGCATGCTCTAAGCCCACAAAAAAGATTGATAAATCTGTCACCATCGGTACTTTACAGCCTAAGTTCATTTTGTCTGTTACCCTGATTTGTTCCCTGTCATCTTACCCGGTTATGGCTTTTGTAGATTCAGGTGCTGCCCTGAGTCTGATGGATTTGTCATTTGCCAGGCGCTGTGGTTTTGTTTTGGAGCCTTTAAAATTCCCTATTCCACTA
Organism: Ranitomeya variabilis; assembly: GCF_051348905.1. NCBI lineage: Eukaryota > Metazoa > Chordata > Amphibia > Anura > Dendrobatidae > Ranitomeya > Ranitomeya variabilis. The sequence goes on along the minus strand of NC_135232.1, from coordinate 1,122,477,654 downwards.
AGGGGAATTGATGCTACACCATTGGCTATGAATAAACCTCAGTACTGGACACAAGTGACCATGTGCATGACTCCTGTTCATCAGGAGGTGATTCGCTTTCTTGTGCTGCATAATTTGCATGATGTTGTCGTGTTGGGTCTGCCATGGTTGCAGACTCATAATCCAGTCCTGGATTGGAAAGCAATGTCTGTGTCAAGTTGGGGTTGTCAGGGAATTCATGGCGACGCTCCTGTGGTGTCAATTGCTTCATCCACTCCTTCTGAAGTCCCTGCGTTTTTGTCGGACTACCAGGATGTATTTGATGAGCCCAAACTCAGTTCTCTACTTCCTCATAGGGATTGTGATTGTGCTATAAATTTGATTCCTGGTAGTAAGTTTCCTAAGGGACGACTTTTCAATTTGTCAGTGCTGGAGCATGCTGCTATGCGGAGTTATATAAAGGAGTCTTTGGAGAAAGGACTTATTCGCCCCTCCTCCTCCCCTCTTGGTGCGGGATTCTTTTTTGTGGCTAAGAAGGATGGTTCCCTGAGACCTTGTATTGATTATCGCCTTCTAAATAAAATCACGGTCAAATTTCAGTATCCTTTGCCATTGTTATCTGATCTGTTTGCTCGCATTAGGGTGTCTAGTTGGTTCACCAAGATAGATCTTCGTGGTGCGTATAACCTTGTGCGTATTAAGCAGGGTGATGAATGGAAAACTGCATTTAATACACCCGAAGGCCATTTTAAGTACTTGGTGATGCCTTTTGGACTTTCTAACGCTCCTTCTGTCTTTCAGTCCTTTATGCACGACATCTTCCGCGAATATCTGGATAAATTTATGATTGTGTATCTGGATGATATTCTGTTTTTTTCTGATGATTGGGAGTCCCATGTTAAGCAGGTCAGGATGGTGTTTCTGGTCCTGCGTGCCAATGCTTTATTTGTGAAGGGCTCAAAATGTCTTTTTGGAGTCCAGAAGGTTTCTTTTTTGGGTTTCATTTTTTATCCTTCTACTATTGAGATGGACCCAGTCAAGGTTCAGGCTATTCATGACTGGACTCAGCCTACATCTGTTAAGAGTCTTCAGAAGTTCTTGGGTTTTGCTAATTTTTACCGTCGCTTCATCGCTAATTTTTCTGGTGTTGTTAAGCCTTTGACGGATTTGACCAAGAAGGGTTCTGATGTTACTAATTGGTCTCCTGCGGCTGTGGAGGCCTTTCGGGAGCTGAAGCGCCGGTTTTCTTCGGCTCCGGTCTTATGTCAGCCAGATGTCTCTCTTCCTTTCCAGGTCGAGGTTGATGCTTCTGAGATTGGAGCGGGGGCTGTTTTGTCGCAGAGAAGCTCTGATGGCTCTGTGATGAAGCCATGCGCTTTCTTTTCAAGAAAGTTTTCGCTTGCCGAGCGGAATTATGATGTCGGTAATCGGGAGTTGTTGGCTATGAAGTGGGCATTTGAGGAGTGGCGACATTGGCTCGAGGGAGCTAAGCATCGTGTGGTGGTCTTGACTGATCACAAGAATCTGATTTATCTCAAGTCGACCAAGCGGCTGAATCCTAGACAGGCTCGTTGGTCGTTGTTTTTCTCTCGTTTTGATTTTGTGGTCTCGTACCTGCCTGGTTCGAAGAATGTGAAGGCTGATGCTCTTTCTAGGAGTTTTGTGCCTGACTCTCCTGGAGATTCAGAGCCGGCTGGTATCCTCAGAGAATGGGTGATTTTGTCTGCCATCTCCCCAGATTTGCGACGAGTGCTGCAGGAGCTTCAGGCGGATAGACCTGACCATTGTCCACCGGAGAGACTGTTTGTCCCGGATAGATGGACCAGGAGAGTTGTTTCCAAGGTTCATTCTTCGGTGTTGGTGGGCCATCCTGGAATATTTGGTACCAGAGATTTGGTGGCCAGGTCCTTTTGGTGGCCTTCCTTGTCGCGGGATGTGCGTTCCTTTGTGCAGTCTTGTGGAATTTGTGCTCGGGCTAAGCCTTGCTGTTCTCGTGCCAGTGGTTTGCTGTTACCTTTGCCTGTCCCGAAGAGGCCTTGGACGCACATTTCCATGGATTTTATTTCAGATCTCCCTGTCTCTCAGAGAATGTCTGTCATCTGGGTGGTGTGTGATCGTTTTTCTAAGATGGTCCATTTGGTGCCCTTGCCTAAGTTGCCTTCCTCCTCCGAGTTGGTTCCGCTGTTTTTTCAAAATGTGGTTCGTTTGCACGGGATCCCTGAAAATATTGTTTCCGACAGAGGATCCCAGTTTGTGTCTAGATTTTGGTGGACCTTTTGTGCTAAGATGGGCATTGATTTGTCTTTTTCGTCGGCCTTCCATCCTCAGACGAATGGCCAAACCGAGCGAACTAATCAGACCTTGGAAACCTATTTAAGATGTTTTGTTTCTGCTGATCAGGACGACTGGGTGATTTTTTTGCCATTGGCCGAGTTTGCCCTTAATAATCGGGCTAGTTCTGCTACTTTGGCTTCGCCTTTTTTTTGTAATTCGGGGTTTCATCCTCGTTTTTCCTCGGGTCAGGTGGAGCCTTCTGACTGTCCTAGAGTGGATGTTGTGGTGGGTAGGTTGCATCAGATTTGGAATCATGTGGTGGACAATTTGAAGCTGTCACAAGAGAAGGCTCAGCGCTTTGCCAACCGCCGTCGCTGTGTGGGTCCCCGACTTCGCGTTGGGGACTTGGTGTGGTTGTCTTCTTGCTTTGTTCCTATGAAGGTCTCCTCTCCTAAGTTCAAGCCTTGGTTTATCGGTCCTTATAAGATTTTGGAAGTCCTTAACCCTGTGTCATTTCGTTTGGACCTCCCAGCATCGTTTGCTATTCATAATGTGTTCCATCGGTCGTTGTTGCGGAGATATGTGGTGCCTGTGGTTCCTTCGGTTGAGCCTCCTGCCCCTGTGCTGGTTGAGGGAGAATTGGAATACGTGGTGGAGAAGATCTTGGATTCTCGTATTTCTAGACGGAGGCTTCAGTATTTGGTTAAGTGGAAGGGCTATGGTCAGGAGGATAATTCCTGGGTTGTCGCCTCTGATGTTCATGCGGCCGAATTGGTTCGTGTCTTCCATGTGGCTCACCCTAATTGCCCTGGGGGTTTTGATGAGGGTTCGGTGACCCCTCCTCAAGGGGGGGTACTGTTGTGAACTCTGTTTTCGGGCTCCCTCTTGTGGTCACAGGTGGTATTGTGTGACTTTTGTTTTTGGGCTCCCCCTGGTGGCTTTGTTTGTTATCCTGCGGGTCTGTGGCTGGATCAGCTGCCTCGTTATTCACTAGGGAGGTTCCTATTTAGCTCTGCTTCTCTTTCACTTGTTGCCGGCTGTCGATGTATTCAGTACTATTCTGATTACTCCTGATTATCTTCGCTTTCAGTCTCTTCAGGAGAAGCTAAGTTCTGTTTGATTATTTTTTGCTCATCAGTCTGCAATATGATTTCTGTGTATGATGAGTTTAGTCCAGCTTGCTAATATGTGATTTCTTGCTGCTGGTAAGCTCTGGGATACGGAGTTGCTTCCCCAGCACCGTTAGTTGGTGCGGGGGCTCGAGCAATCTCTGCGTGGATATTTTGAATAGGGTTTTTAATTGACCGCACAGTTCCCTTCCTATTTTCTGCTATCTAGTGTTAGCGGGCCTCATTTGCTAAATCTATTTCATCTCTGCGTTTGTGCTTTCCCCTTAACTCACCGTTAATATTTGTGGGGGGCTATTCTATATCTTTGGGGTCATTTCACTGAGGCAAGTGAGGACTTTCTTTCCCTCTAGGAATAGTCAGTTTCTCAGGCCGTGAAGAGACGTCTAGGATTTTCAGGTAACGTTCCACGGCTACCTATAGTTGTGTGCGGATAGGATCAGGTTGCGGTCAATCTAGTTACCACTTCCCCAGAGCTAGTCGTCTGTTTAGTTACTTAGCCAGTCAGACTTGCGATCCTTGCCACTAGGATCATAACAGCTAGCTATCCCTGCTATCAGATTGCTTCTGATGGTGAAGAGCTGAGCTCCATTATCAACTCTTATCTGTCACCTCCTTCACCCAGGGAAGTGGGGAATTGTAGTGTATAAGAATGCACAAACCAGACTAACAAGGAAAGACGTACAAGGATAAGAGAAAATACCAATCATACAAATATGTACTCACAAACAACAAAGTGGAGCACCGGGAACTAAAAGGAGGAAAAACCAAAAAAGAGAGAATGAGGATATGCACACAGACAAATCACCAAGTAACAGTCTTCAGAACAACAAAAAATGCCTCCTCAAACAACCAACACCTCAAACACCAGAACTAGGCAGTACTAAACTAACAATGTCAATCCTTACTTGCCAGAGGTGAGTATATATAGCAGAGGAGAGTGTCCAACATTGAACAGCTTAGACCATCAAAGCAAGAAAGCTTCCAGGAGCTCTAAACTGAACAAATGAACCCCTGCACTGCTAGCAGAAACCTGCACTGTTTAATATGAAGGTGAAGTGCTTCTAATCAGCCACATAGCCAAGCCCTTGCCTCCTCCTGCCCCCTCAAACTCAAAAATATTTCCCATATCTGCGCATTCCTTGACCATGAAACCATAAAAACACTAGTGCACGCCCTTATCATCTCCCGCCTTGACTACTGCAGCCTCCTACTCTCTGGTCTCCCCTCTAGCACTCTGGCATCACATCAATCCATCCTACAGCTTTGAGAACAAGCTATTGTTCGAATCGCATAACCTGTTACTCATTATCATGTGAATTTATCCTACTGGACGTCATGTTTTATTCACAATAAATGTGGAATTTTTTTGGAAGCTGGATTTTCCTTTTCTTGCTACAATCCATCCTACACTCTGCTGCCCGACTAATCTACCTTTCTCTCCGCTATTCCCCAGCCTCTCCCCTATGCCAAGCCCTTCACTGGCTTCCTATCTTCCAGGGACTCAAGTTCAAAACCCTTACTATGACATACAAAGCCATCCACGCCCTGTCTCCTCCATACATCTGTGACATGGTCTCCCGGTACTTACCTACACACAACCTTCGATCCTCACAATATCTCCTTCTCTACTCCCCTCTTATCTCTTCTTCCCACAACCGCATCCAAGACTTCTCCCGTGCTTCCCCCATACTCTGGAACTCTCTACCCCAACACATCAGACTCTCGCCTACCACAGAAAACTTCAAAAAGAACCTGAAGACTCACCTCTTTCAACAAGCAAACAGCCTGCAATGATCCTCAACCTACTGAACTGCCACATGACCAGCTCTACCCTCGCCTAGTGTATCCTCACCCATCCCCTGTAGACTGTGAGCCTTTCCTGGCAGGGTCCTCTCTCTTTCTGTACCTGTTAGTGACTTGTTTTTGCTCATGTTTATTGTATTTATCTATACTTGCCCCCTTTTCACATGTAAAGCGCCATGGAATAAATGGCGCTATAAAAATGTATTATAATAATAATAATCAGTGGAGGAGTAAGAGAAATCAGACAGTGCACACTTCTGGCTCCTCTCTTTCGTGGTATACCCATGACAGGCTATTTGCATATTTAAATTCCCAGAGTACCAATCATTCCCCTTTAGGCCCCATGTTAGACACCTCTCCCTAGTCAAATCAGATCTCCTGCTATGCACTGGTGAGGGTTAACATCATGAAATGCAAGGCTGCCATTGGAGTTTCTAGTTTGTCTTTTTATCCTATGTCATGTGGCAGGGGTCAATAAATTGTTAATATTTACTTGTAGGATTGCTGCTTTCAAGTTCTCTGTTTCTCCGAAGAGACTATTTGCATAATTAAATTCCCAGATGGACATTACGTAGCCTATAAGTTTTCATAAGTAAAAAGCTTTCCCCTTACATTCCAGGGTAGAAGTCTTAATGCCATTGAGCTCTTGGGACTGGTTAAGCAGAGTGGCTTGTACTAATTCTGTTAAATTGATGGATGAAAAACAAATAGAAATTCAACCACTGAAACTTTTAACTTGATCGGTCATCCTCCTAATCCCGCTCAACAAAATATAGCAAATCAACCCCTTCCACCAGCAAGGAATCCCTTGAAATTATAATTTGTTAGAAATAGATTTTCTTTATGAAATACTTACAGAGTATATACGGTATAAGTAGGCGATCAATCAATTTAGTAAACATGAAAAGAGAAATCAGATCTTTACATAAAGATACACAGAAAGCAGAATCTCAAAATAAGCTATGCCAAAGAATTTGTTAACCTTAGGCGACAACTTTGTTTTATCCTTTTTCAAGGTTATGAATAGTTATGAAAACATATACCGTAGCTTCTACAGAAAAGGCTTAAGCAATAACAACACAAAAAATTAAATATGGAATGAATCCAAAACAAGAAAATATAAAACCAGAGGCATATTTTATATAATATATCTTATATAAAGCATTATATAATTGAAGGAGGGATCCAAACACAAACTTCTTTTAACTTCCCCAGAGCAGTTTCTACTTTATATGCACATTTCTCAGAAACAGATCACTAAAGTTATATAATTTCATCCCCTCCACAAAGTAAACTGCTTATCAAGCAACTTTTCTAAAAATGTTTCTCATCGATTTGTCCTATATCAAAATTAGTATTCCAAGGAGCCTTATTAAAGTTATCATTCCCGAAAAAGAAACATGAGATATTAACTTCATCCAAAATCAACCCTTTGTATGTAAGGAATCTGTCAGTACGATTAAACCTCCTAAGCCATCTATATGGTAATTTAGGTAAAACATTTCAAATAAAATTATACATCTATATATGCTGTCCGATGTCTTATTCCAGAAAAAATGTAAATTTTTTAGACATGTCAATGAGCTGTTAAGATCTATAGGCCGGTCATAGGTCAACTTGAGAATCTGCCTACGAAGTGACAATGAAATCCTCTTTCATATAAAACAAACTCTTGAGGCAGATTCTGAGGAAGATCTGTGTCCCACCTATAAACTGTAACAGCTCATTTATATGTTAGGAAAAATGTGGATTTCTCTGGAATAAAACATTGGATAGCAGTTATCAAGATATCATTTTATTCAGCTTACTATGAACTACATGTCCTACTAAACACCTTATGAGGGTTGATCCTGTTAACAAATTCTTTTAAGGTCAGGGTTTTTTCACTTTTATTCTTTCGATTTACCGTATTTTGCGGACTATAAGATGCACTTTTTTCCCAAAAAATCTGAGAAGAAAAAAGTGCATATTATAGTCCAAATGTAGCTTATCAGGGAGAAAAGAGCAATGGCGGTGAAGCGGGGTAACACTTGGCAGGGTCACTGCTTCAGGAAGTTGGTGGCGGCAGGAGTGGGGTAATACTTGGCCCTGGGCTGGAAGGTGGGCTTCGAAAAAATGGCAGACGTGTGAAGCAAGAGCAGGATCCACGATCTCCCGGTATTAGGCTTTAGAAATGTGGCCACCGGAGCCAGCGCATGCGCAGATTTAGATCTCAACTCATTGATGAGACAAAATCTCAATCTGCGCATGCGCCGCCTCCGGCTCTCATTTTCTGAATTCCACTGCTGTTTTGTTTTGACAAAGGCTCAGGAGGAGCTGAAACGTTGTCCAGGATTAGTGGGGCAGAATAAAGTTTTTTCACTTTGTTCCACCTGAAACAACTGGAGTGCTGCCTTCGTTTTTTTTCTTCTGTTTAGTTTGGCAAGTATTAGACTGTTTGCCTGGAGGCCTGGCACCCGCTGTGAACTATTGTGCTGTTCCTTTTTTACTATATATCTATAGATCTATCTATCTCATTCCTTCTATCTATCTATTGTGAGGTTGCGCTCACTGCATGTGTTGGAGGCCACTCGCTTGGCAATGGGATAAATGCACACAAGCACAAAACCGTCTATGCGGTTTAATAAAGACTCATAAACCATATCACGAACAGTCCATTACACACTTTGTCAGGACATCACATTAAGTTGCACATCATTAGTTTTGCGGCAACTAGTGATGAGCGAGTATACTCTTTTCTCGGGTTTTCCCGAGCACGCTCAGGTGACCTCCGAGTATTTGTTATTGCTCAGACACATAGTTTTCATCGCCTCAGTTGCATGATTTAGGGCTTCCAGATAAGCTGAATACATGTGGGAATTCCCTAACAAACAGGCATTCCTTACATGAATTCAGCATATCTGGAAGTGGTAAATCATGTAACTGAGGTGATGAAAACTATATCTCCGAGCAATAACAAATACTCGGAGGTCACTCGAGCGTACTCGGGAAAACCCCAGCAACGAGTACACTCGCTCATCACTAGCGGCAACTAAACATGCTGGTCCTCCTCTGACCAGTTTGATGTGGGTTACCACACAGTTCATGACACATAACAAGCACCAACAGTCTATTGAGGTACCTTACGGGAGCTCCTGCTCCACCTGCTGACTCCTTGTTAGTCCACTCTTCCTGGGAAAGCAGCCTTACGGTGTTCACCAACTTGCCTGGCAGACACACATCAGTCAGTCCAGAGCTACCGAAGGATGGTAGCTTCCCCAACACAGCACAGAAGCCGTCGCAGACCATCCAGGACCACGGTCTCTACAGGTGTGCAGCGCCCCAGAGTTCTGGTCGTTGCAGTACTGTGGCTCCGCCACTATGGGGAGCTATGGTACGTCTGATTGCACTAAAGGAGTTTCTCTGATCAGGTAACACCTCACTACACTTCACACTCCGGCCACCAGGGGGGGGTGGTCCTATCTACTAGGCCACTCCTCACACTCTGGTAAAACTGGGGGTTGGACAGGAAGACAGGGAGAAGTAACTGGGAAGAGCTGGTGAGAGGACCTGTCAGGGATGGGATCCTGGCAGACTCCTAAGAGCAGAACTAACCAGTGAACAACGGGAATACAGTAAAGAGGAATTAGGACCAGAAGGAGTCATGCTGTTAGACCGAGGCAACATCCTTCTGAGGCGCAAACAGTCGGTGGCCGGTACGCCGAGCAAGTAAGAGACTCTAAGTACTACTGCAAACCACGGCAGGGCAGCCAATTATAGGTTGGCTGTCTCACACAAATCACCTAAGCAGACAAAGGAGGCAGCTGTGGGAGAGGGGCGACTCTAGGGTCCCGGAAGAACTCCAGGCCTACCCCGTCATACGGGTGCGTCCTACCATATCACCTGGGGGGACGGAGAGAACGAACATCAGAGACAGACAGATTCAGTTGTGAGGACTATCCCGGGAGCTCAGCAGGGAAGGACTACAACACCCAGCGCTAGAAGGTAGACACTGATTCCCACCTGTAAAGAGAACTCCTGATGTGCCTTTGGACCGGCCGGTCTCTGACAGCCCGGTGGACAGCGCTCTGGACTGAGGTCTCTAAAACCTTCAGTAAAGAAGTAAAGAGACTGCAACCTGGTGTCCTCGTTATTTACTGCACCGCACCATCTACATCCGTCACATCATTCACTGTGCGCCCCTCGGCAGGGTCACGGACCGGGAATAGCCACCGTGACAACCCCAGAGCAGAGACTCAGAGGCCCGGTACCGGGTACCCCTCGGCCCTGCGGCAGTGGGGGCGCTACAGGTGCTTCTAGGAAGTCTCCACTCACAGGAGCTTGCAACACAGACCATCCAGGTCCACGGTCACTCTGTGCTCTTCAGGGATCCAGTCCTATTCCCAGGACCTCCCAACACAGAGGCCATCCACAGTGCACTATTCAGGATGTCCGTCCCTACCTGGGACCGTCCAACACACAGGCATGTGGCTTGTCCAGTCCAGGTGCTATTCAGGACATTCATCCAACACCCCAGTCCACCAGATCCAAAGCCCCACCATGTGCTATTCAGGGAGATAGCACTCCCAATACATAGGCTCTTTCAGGACCTTCAGCACAGACCATTTAGATCCATACTCAGAGACATGTGACCCACACCCTGGTCACATTATATACCTGTAACCACTCCCATAGATGGGTGGTGGTGTGTGTGGCTAGTTCGACCCACCGAGCTCTCATAACTAGGCCTGCCAGCCTCCCTTCACAATTATGCAAACCACACAATTACTTGTGGGACTACAGGTCCCAGAACATCCTTACTTCAGGCTAACAGTGCAGAGTATCTTCCCTATGACACAAATACCAGCCATTCACAATAATGCCAGACTTTGACTCATCACCACAGTTATGCCTGCAATTGTCATGCGTTCCTATGGCCTCAAGGTGCCTCCATGTGTATTCCAGGAAGACCATGCAGTGCCCCCTACCTGTAACAGGGGTCAATGCATCACACTATCTGTAGGTAGATAAATAGATAGAAGGAATGAGATAGATAGATAGATAGATAGATAGAAGGAATGAGATAGATAGGTAGATAGATAGATAGAAGGAATGAGATAGATATATCTATGGATAGATGTAGATAGATATATGGATAGTTAGATATATATATGGATAGATATATCTATGCATATGTAGAAATATCTATGTATCTATAAATATATCCATAGATATCCATAGATATATCCATAGATATCCATCTATAGATATATAGATATATCTATAGATATATCCATAGATATATAACAGCAAGGTCAATGTTTATTAATGAACAATATGTTTAATTTTGACAAAAAGGGAAAAAAATGGCTTCCATGCAATTTTCTGCACCAGAGGGGGAAAGCCGACAGCTGGGGGCCAATATTTGTAGCCTGGGAAGGGGGTAATACCCATGGTCCCTTCCCAGGCTATGATTATCAGCCCTCAGCTGTTTGCGTAGCTGTCTGGCTATTAAAATAGGGGGGACCCCCCAAAAAATGATGTGGGGTCCCTCTATATTTTATAGCCAGAAAGGCTACGCAGACAGCTGCAGGCTGATATTCATAGCCTAGGAAGGGGCCATGGATATTGGCCTTCCCTGGCTACAAATACCAGCCCACAGCCGGCCAAGAAATGGCGCATCTCTAAGATGCACCAATTCTGGCACTTAGCCCCTCTCTTCCCACTCCTGTGTAATCCTGGGATATTGGGTAATAAGGGGTTAATGTCACCATTGTATTGTAAGGTGACATTAACCCTGGTTAGTAATGGAGAGGCGTCAATAAGACACCTATCTATTACTAATCATATAGTAGTGAAAGAGTTAAATAAAGACACAACCAGAAATTTTTTTTTTTAATATTCTTAATTTCACCATGCTTACAAGCACGCCTAATTCCTGCGACGCCCTCGATCGCCTGCAAAACGTAAAAAATAATAAACCAACCGTATACTCCCTCTCCAATGCAGTCCAATTAATAACGAGTATCCCGCAACGATCTCCCCTATAGAACAGTGCCAGATTCTCACTGCCCTCCAGACACAGAGAATGCCCCCTTGTGACCGTTGCCTTCCTTGGTATAAACAAATCCTTGGAGAGATATTTGTATTGTCCCCTTATATACTTATACATTGTTATTAGATCGCAACTCAGTCATCTTTTTTCTAGACAAAATAATCCTAATTTTGTAATCTCTTTGGGTATTGTAGTTCCCCCATCCCTTTTATTAATTTTGTTGCCCTCCTTTGTACTAGCTCCAGTTCCATTATATCCTTCCTGAGCTCCAGTGCATAAAACTGTTCACAGAGCTTGGTAAGATGGAGACTGATTAATAGTCCAGATGAGAATGAATAAGAGCAACAGTAAGAGTTTTTGCAGAGTTGAAAGTAAGAAAAGATCGAATTTTAAAAATGTTTTTGAGATGCAGATAACAAGAGAAAGAAAGTGTCACGGGAGACCTAGGCAGGAAAGAGCTAATAACCCGGGCCCCTGCGATTTCCCTCAGACTAGGGAAACCCTGACTGACCCTCTCCCAGAGTTTACACTGATGGTGTGCATGTCTGAGCCTCCACCCTTGCCCTAACTCCTGTTTCAACCGTAGGCTGAAACTACCTCCCACCACCGAGTGAAGACCACACTCCAATACCCACAGTTAGCACAGACAAGGATAACGGAAAAATAAGCACCATGCCGCAGTCACTCAGGAATACACTTTAATGCAAAGGGCAAAACAAATACAAATATAGGAAGGAGCAAATAAGACAAAGGGAAATACACCACCAGCAACGGTACTCCAACTACTTGCTCACCACTCCAGACCGAGATAACCACGCACAAGACAGAAGCTATAATCGGCGACGCTCAATGTTCAGGAGAACTATTTAAAGGCAGTGGGCATGGCCCAGCTTCCAATCCGAGCACCAGGTAAATTAACCCTGGACCAGCTAGATAAAATCTAGCCAACGCCAATGAGCGCATAGTGGTCAAAAGCGGAATTACCGCTGTCTGTCGAACGACCTGGTCTGAACAGCGTCCGACATGACAGCCAGTGATCGGATGTGAGGGGTGAATGAAAGCTCTGAATCAAGTATGACCTCGAGACAGCGAGCATGTTGCTGTGGAGTAATGGCAGAACCACACATGGAAATGGCAATGTCAGGCATAGACAGGTTAATAGAGAGAGGAAACACAAGGAGTTCAGTTTTTGACAGGTTCAGTTTCAGATACAGGTGGGACATGATGTTGGAGACAGTGATAAGACAATAACTGCCGTTTTGTAATAATGCAGTTGAGATGTCAAGAGTAGAGGTGTATAATTGGGTGTCATCAGCATAGAGATGGTACTGGAAACCAAATCTACTGATTGTTTGTCCAATAGGGCATTATACAAGGAGAGGAGGAGGGGGCCTAATACTGATCTTTGAGGAACCCCAACAGTAAGGGGAAGATGAGAAGTGGAGGAGCCAACAAAAACACAGTGAAGGAGCGGTCAGAGAGGTAGGAAGAGAACCACGAGAGAAACATTTAGGATAATTGCATAGTGATATGATGAGGGTGTTGAAATAGGTTAGTTTGGAGAGGTGAAAGGCAGAGTTGTATGTTTTAAGCATAAACTTGTAACAGATGAAATCTTCAGGCAGATTGGATTTTCTCCACAGGCTCTCGGCGCACCTGAAACACCACTGTAGGAAACGTGTTTGCAGCATGTGCTAGGGTTGTCACCATCTGTGCAGTTTTTCTATGTATTGACAGTGCGGCTTCATCAAAGGCTGTGAGGGATCGTACAGGTGAAGGGGTTTTTGATTTTGATCACCTTGGGGGAGGTAAGAGAAGGACCCAGCAGGGATCGGCTCTCTGGTGCCACTACTTTCCCCAGGTCATTCAGGGAACAGCACTGAGGCAAATAGTCGCCGGAAAGGCTTCCCTTATAGGTACGAGTTATTGAGGAGCTCCCAGTGAGGGGGGATATACATCACCATTCCAGGCTGGGGAAATACACTGTGTTCCAAATTATTACGCACAAAGAGTTTAGGAGTGCTAAGTAGTGTTGAGCATTCCGATACCGCAAGTATCGGGTATCGGCCGATACTTGCGGTATCGGAATTCCGATACCGGGATTCCGATACTTGCCGCGTATCGGATACCGGAATCGGAAGTTCTAAGATTCAAAAAGCAGAAATTCAGCCAATGAGATTGATTCCAAGTGTGGGCACATCCTGTTTAGCATGGAGGGCATGAAACTACTGGCAAGGCTGTGATTGGCTGGTGTAATGATGTCATGATGCAGTTTAAAAGTCGCTGGCGCCATTTTGCGATCACTCTGCTGTGAATTCAGTTAGTGACAGGACGCTGTTTGCTGACTGAGGGACAGTTTAGAGATAGCGATTTGCTTCTTTGTGCTTTCCAAAGGCTAATTTAGCAACCGCTGTGTTCACCTACTATTCACCTTGCTTTTGCCTTGTAGCGCTGTTTTCACAGCGATCTGCAGGGTCTGTGTGTGTGTGTGTGTGAGTGCAGCCCAGTCTCCAGTCTGAGTGCAGCCACATAGGCCATCCATAGCTGGTTGTATTCAGTTCAGGGAGGGTGGTTCATTGCCTCATACTGTTCCTTTTTTTTTTTTTTTTTCCCAAGTAGTGTAGTCTGCTGCTAATTTATTCAAAAAAATCCTATTAGTGTCTTTCCACCCGTCTCCAGCTAATTTGTGGAAAAACACTACATAGGATAAAGTAGAGGAGGGTTTTTGGGCCTTGCAGCGCCGTTTACGGCTGTCTGCACGGTCTCCGTGTGACTGCAGCTCGCCCTGTAATCTGTGAGCAGCTATAGCCTGGTTGTCTCCAGCTCAGGGTTTTTCACTGCGTCATACCGCCAAATCAATTTTCTTTTTTTTCAAAGTAGTGTAGTCTGCTGCTAATTTATTTAAAAAAATCCTATTAGTGTCTTTCCACCCGTCTCCAGCTAATTTGTGGAAAAACACTACATAGGATAAAGTAGAGGAGGGTTTTTGGGCCTTGCAGCGCCGTTTACGGCTGTCTGCACGGTCTCCGTGTGACTGCAGCTCGCCCTGTAATCTGTGAGCAGCTGTAGCCTGGTTGTCTCCAGCTCAGGGTTTTTCACTGCGTCATACCGCCAAATCAATTTTCTTTTTTTTCAAAGTAGTGTAGTCTGCTGCTAATTTATTTTAAAAAATCCTATTAGTGTCTTTCCACCCGTCTCCAGCTAATTTGTGGAAAAACACTACATAGGATAAAGTAGAGGAGGGTTTTTGGGCCTTGCAGCGCCGTTTACGGCTGTCTGCACGGTCTCCGTGTGACTGCAGCTCGCCCTGTAATCTGTGAGCAGCTGTAGCCTGGTTGTCTCCAGCTCAGGGTTTTTCACTGCGTCATACCGCCAAATCAATTTTCTTTTTTTTCAAAGTAGTGTAGTCTGCTGCTAATTTATTTTAAAAAATCCTATTAGTGTCTTTCCACCCGTCTCCAGCTAATTTGTGGAAAAACACTACATAGGATAAAGTAGAGGAGGGTTTTTGGGCCTTGCAGCGCCGTTTACGGCTGTCTGCACGGTCTCCGTGTGACTGCAGCTCGCCCTGTAATCTGTGAGCAGCTGTAGCCTGGTTGTCTCCAGCTCAGGGTTTTTCACTGCGTCATACCGCCAAATCAATTTTCTTTTTTTTCAAAGTAGTGTAGTCTGCTGCTAATTAATTTAAAAAAATCCTATTAGTGTCTTTCCACCCGTCTCCAGCTAATTTGTGGAAAAACACTACATAGGATAAAGTAGAGGAGGGTTTTTGGGCCTTGCAGCGCCGTTTACGTCTGTCTGCACGGTCTCCGTGTGACTGCAGCTCTATCTGTTGTCAGTTCAGCCCCCAAAAAATAAATAAATAATACAGTTCACCAAACACACCAGTTACACCACTTTACATTTCTGTAGGCCACATTAGCTCATATTAAAGTCTAGTCCACACTTTAGATAATTAGTGCTTCTTATACCTGTTAGGAGGAGTTGCTCAGGAATAAGCACACAAATCCGTTAGTACTTTTCTGCTTATCTTTATCAGTCAACCAAGATGAAGAAGGCAGTGAGTAAGGCACGTGGGCGTGGGCGCGGAGCAGGGAGGGGACGTGGGGATTCTGTGCCTGCTGCGGGCACCGGTGACTCATCAGCACCCACATTCACCAGGCAACAGTCGTTCATGCGAAGCTTTGTGTCAGAGCGCCGTACACCGCTGCTGCGTGAAGAACAAATTGAAGCTGTTGTCGGATGGATGGCAGCTAATGCATCAACTTCCATTAGTGCCACATCCTCTCAGACACAGAGCACTGGAGAGCAGCCATCTGTCTCTTCACCACCTGCCAAATTGCCCAGGCAGACAGAGAGCCCAGGACAGGAGCCGTCTCTACTTCTGTTCTCTGAATCTCTTGGCTTGGAAACAGGGGGCCAGCCAAGCAGCATTGGAGAAATGGAAGAAGAGGCAGGGTGCAGTGATGCCCAACAGCTTTTTCTGTCTTCCTCTGAAGAGGCGGGTGGGCCAGTGGCTCCGGTCACCACATCGCAGGCCGCATCAGCTGATGATGACACTCAGGTGCCACTTACTGGTGCGTGCTCTGCTGCTGAGACTACCCAGGAGGAGCAGTTGGGGGCAGAGGGTAGTGTAGATGATGAGGTCCTCGACCCATCTTGGCGTGAGGGACAGGAAGGTGGTGGGAGCAGCTCTGAGGAAGAGATTCCCCGTACGGCCCAAAGAGGGAGAGGGAGGGGGAAGACTGCGGATCCTGCAGCCTCCGCTTTGGCACCCGTTAGGAGCATGTCTCTTCCAAAAGCCAAAAAGGGCGCTCCCAAGACTTGCAGTGCCTGGTCCTTTTTTGACACAGTTGCAGATGACATTTGCTATGTCAGATGCAACGTGTGTCATCAAAAAGTCAAAAGAGGGAAAAATGTCAGCAACCTCAATACCTCCAACATGTGGAAACATGTGCGCAACAGGCACCCGGCGGAGTTAGAAAAACACACTGAAGAGGTAGGCCAACCAACAGCGG
This sequence comes from Ranitomeya variabilis, assembly GCF_051348905.1. Classification (NCBI taxonomy): domain Eukaryota; kingdom Metazoa; phylum Chordata; class Amphibia; order Anura; family Dendrobatidae; genus Ranitomeya; species Ranitomeya variabilis. Next base: position 1,122,461,416 of record NC_135232.1, on the reverse strand, counting down.
CAGCTACCACCTCTTCAGCTCGTGTTGCCTCTTCCTCTACCTCACACGCAGCTGGTTCGGCGTCCTCCCAGGATCGCCGTGGAAGAACCTCTGCCCCTGTTGTCCAGAGACCCGCTGTAATTCCACCCGCAGCGCCACTTTCCCAGTCATCCACACACTCCCAGCCCAGTCTACAGCCATCGGTAGTACAGGCATGGGAGAAAAGGCGGCCTTTCTCGTCAAACCACCCACGAGCACAGGCTCTGACTGCAGGCATTGCCAAACTTCTGTCACTGGAAATGCTGTCATTCAGGCTGGTGGAGACTGACAGCTTCCGTGACTTCATGTCATTGGCAGTCCCACAGTACAATGTGCCCAGCCGCTTTTACTTCAGCAGGCAAGCCGTCCCTGCCCTGCAGAAGCATGTGGAGGGACACATAAAACACGCGCTACTGAACGCCGTCAGTAGCAAGGTCCACCTCACCACCGATGCGTGGACCAGTCAACATGGACAGGGGCGATACCTTTCCCTCACTGCCCATTGGGTTAATGTCGTTGAGCCGGGTACAGACCGTGCGAGTGGCGCAGGACGTGTCCTGCCCACTCCAAGGATTGCAGGAATCCATTCTGTACGCATTGACTCCTCCTCCTACACCAGTTCCTCAGAATCATCGCTGCAGGAGCCGTCACAGTCCACCTCCACATGGACCCGTGATGAACGTGTACCTGTTACGACCGACATGAGCACAGCCGTGGCCAAACGTCAACAGGCCGTCTTGAAATTAATTTTCTTGGGGAATCGTAGCCACACAGCGCAGGAGCTCTGGAATGCCATCAAGCAGGAGAGCGATGTGTGGTTTGTGCCAGCGAATCTCCAGCCAGGCATGGTAGTGTGTGATAATGGCCGAAATCTGGTGGCAGCTCTGGGCCTCGGCAACCTCACTCACATCCCATGTCTGGCACATGTGCTCAATTTGGTCGTGCAGAGCTTTTTGAGGGACTATCCGGATCTTGATGCACTGCTGCACAAGGTCCGCCTAGAGTGTGCTCACTTGCGGCGTTCCAGCACGGCAAAAGCGCGCATTGCGGCTCTGCAGCGCCGACACCGCCTGCCGGAACATCGCATCATATGTGACCTACCTACCAGGTGGAATTCCACGTTACATATGTTGGAGCGGTTGTGTGAGCAGCAGCAAGCTGTAATGGAGTACCAGCTGCTTCAGGCGCAAAAAAGTCGCAGTCAGCGCCGTACAGACTTCACAACCACAGAGTGGGCCACTATGAATGACGTCTGCCAGGTTTTGCGTCCCTTTGATTATTCCACGCGGATGGCGAGTGCAGATGATGCACTAGTCAGCATGACTGTCCCCCTTATCTGCCTGCTTGAAAAATCACTGCAAGCGCTAAGGGATGATGTTGTGGAAGAGGTGGAGGATGAGGATTCACCATTTCCATCATCTTCTGGACAGTCAGCGCCACGTGGTTCCTCACAAACGCGTAGGCAGGGGACCGTTTGTGAGGAGGATGAGGAGGAGTCAATGGAGGAGGAAGACATCCGTCCAGAGGAGGGAGTTACACAATTGTCCAGTAGTCAGTGTGTACAGCGAGGGTGGGGTGATGACGAGCGGGCAGAGATCACGCCTCCAGCAGGGGACAGCGTTTCTTGGGCAGTTGGCAGTCTGCAGCACATGGTGGATTACATGCTGCAGTGCCTGAGAAACGACCGCCGCATCGCCCACATTCTCAACATGTCTGATTATTGGGTGTTCACCCTCCTCGATCCTCGCTACCGGGACAACGTAGAAAGCCTCATCACACCGTTGAACCGGGAGCGAAAAATGCGGGAGTACCAAGACACACTGGTCAATTCCATCATCTTCTCCATTCCAACTGAGAGAAGTGCTGCTAGTGCATTCCAAAGCAGCTCAGTGCGTCCAGGCCGTGGTGGAGGCTCTGCACAAAGAGGGAGCAGAAGCAGTGCCTCTGCCCAAGGCAAGACCAGTATGGCCGAACTGTGGCACAGTTTTCTGTGCCCGCCACAAAAGTCTACACCATCACAGACGGCTCCAGTCAGCAGGAGGCAACGGTTCCGTCAGATGGTGACAGACTACATGTCTTGCCCTCTTGCTGTACTCCCAGACGGCTCTTCCCCTTTCAAGTTTTGGGTCTCAAAGCTGGATACATGGCCAGAGCTAAGCCAGTATGCATTGGAGGTGCTGTCTTGCCCTGCGGCCAGTGTATTATCGGAACGTGTCTTTAGTGCTGCAGGTGGTGTACTAACTGACCGTCGCATGCGACTATCCTCCGATAACGTTGACCGGCTTACTTTCCTGAAAATGAACAAGGCCTGGATCTCGCCGGAATTTGCCACTCCTCCTCCTGATTGAATAATTAGGTCACTGTATACGTTATCCAGGTCTCCTGTTGTGTTCATCTTTCTACCACCTGAACTTAAATTCCTGGGCTCCAACACCGCCAGTTGAGGCTCAGACGTGCCGTCTGCACAGTCAAAACATACGACCCAGTGTTATTGGGTTTCAGTAACGTCAGCTGATCCCCAGCTGTGTAGCCGGCAATGTGTCATGCGACCGCCACGCTGACACAACAACTGAAATGTAAGGGAATCTGTCCCCCCCCCCCAAGGCGTTTGTTACTGAAAGAGCCACCTTGTGCAGCAGTAATGCTGCCCAAGGAAAAGGTAGCTATTTTTGTTTAGCTCCTTGCACACGCAGAACTTAACACTTATAAAATGTGTCCACTGATACCGTAAAACCGTCCCGGAGGTGGGACTTTCCTTCGTAATGTGACGCAGCCCAGCCGTCATTCCTACCCCCCCGGCGCCGCGCACCGGCTCCTCAGCGTTGTTTTATTCCGTCCTGGAGCCTGCGCTGTTATGTTATCCCGTGGCCAGGCACACTTAGCGCTGCCCGTCTTCTGGCATCATTTGGTGTCTGGATGGCTGCGCCTGTGCGGCCGCGCTGGCATAGAGCCCGCCTCGCAGTGTCTTCTGATTTAATCCCACTGGGGGCCTGGGATCCATGGACATGCGCAGTGCATATCTGAACCTCCACCTCTCACTCATTTCCCTATGGCTTCTTCAGACTGTTCGGTGTCAGCTGGTCCCTAACAGCATGCCACGGCCGTGACACCGCACAGTCTGAAGAAGCCATAGGGAGATGAGTGAGAGGTGGAGGTTCAGATATGCACTGCGCATGTCCATGGATCCCAGGCCCCCAGTGGGATTAAATCAGAAGACACTGTGAGGCGGGCTCTCTGCCAGCGCGGCCGCACAGGCGCAGCCATCCAGACACCAAATGATGCCAGAAGACGGGCAGCGCTAAGTGTGCCTGGCCACGGGATAACATAACAGCGCAGGCTCCTTGACGGAATAAAACAACGCTGAGGAGCCGGTGCGCGGCGCCGGGGGGGTAGGAATGACGGGTGGGCTGTGTCACATTACGAAGGAAAGTCCCACCTCTGGGACGGTTTTACGGTATCAGTGGACACATTTTATAAGTGTTTAGTTCTGTGTTTGCAAGGAGCATGATGAAAAGAGCCACCTTTTCCTTTTGCATCTTTTGTGCTGCACAAGCTGGCTCTTTCAGCTACAAACGCCTTGGGGGGGGGTTAAAGGTTCCCTTTCGACTTTCTCAGGCTTCGGCCTACATTGTGTTCCTCTGCTTTTCCACCTGTCCCTGGGCTCCAACACCGCCAGTTGCCGTCCAGAAGTGCTGTACGCACAGTCAACAGTCCCTCCTCTGTTATTGGGGTTCAGTAACGTCAGCTGTTCCCCTGCTGTGTGTGTGGCAATCCCTCCTACCTCCTCCAACCTCCTCCTCCTCCACCCGTCCCTGGGCTCCAACACCGCCAGTTGCCGTCCAGAAGTGCTGTACGCACAGTCAACAGTCCCTCCTCTGTTATTGGGGTTCAGTAACGTCAGCTGTTCCCCTGCTGTGTGTGTGGCAATCCCTCCTACCTCCTCCAACCTCCTCCTCCTCCACCTCCTCCACCTGTCCCTGGGCTCCAACACCGCCAGTTGCCGTCCAGAAGTGCTGTACGCACAGTCAACAGTCCCTCCTCTGTTATTGGGGTTCAGTAACGTCAGCTGTTCCCCTGCTGTGTGTGTGGCAATCCCTCCTACCTCCTCCTACCTCCTCCAACCTCCTCCTCCTCCACCTGCCCCTGGGCTCCAACACCGCCAGTTGCCGTCCAGAAGTGCTGTACGCACAGTCAACAGTCCCTCCTCTGTTATTGGGGTTCAGTAACGTCAGCTGTTCCCCTGCTGTGTGTGTGGCAATCCCTCCTACCTCCTCCAACCTCCTCCTCCTCCACCCGTCCCTGGGCTCCAACACCGCCAGTTGCCGTCCAGAAGTGCTGTACGCACAGTCAACAGTCCCTCCTCTGTTATTGGGGTTCAGTAACGTCAGCTGTTCCCCTGCTGTGTGTGTGGCAATCCCTCCTACCTCCTCCAACCTCCTCCTCCTCCACCTCCTCCACCTGTCCCTGGGCTCCAACACCGCCAGTTGCCGTCCAGAAGTGCTGTACGCACAGTCAACAGTCCCTCCTCTGTTATTGGGGTTCAGTAACGTCAGCTGTTCCCCTGCTGTGTGTGTGGCAATCCCTCCTACCTCCTCCAACCTCCTCCTCCTCCACCCGTCCCTGGGCTCCAACACCGCCAGTTGCCGTCCAGAAGTGCTGTACGCACAGTCAACAGTCCCTCCTCTGTTATTGGGGTTCAGTAACGTCAGCTGTTCCCCTGCTGTGTGTGTGGCAATCCCTCCTACCTCCTCCAACCTCCTCCTCCTCCACCTCCTCCACCTGTCCCTGGGCTCCAACACCGCCAGTTGCCGTCCAGAAGTGCTGTACGCACAGTCAACAGTCCCTCCTCTGTTATTGGGGTTCAGTAACGTCAGCTGTTCCCCTGCTGTGTGTGTGGCAATCCCTCCTACCTCCTCCAACCTCCTCCTCCTCCACCCGTCCCTGGGCTCCAACACCGCCAGTTGCCGTCCAGAAGTGCTGTACGCACAGTCAACAGTCCCTCCTCTGTTATTGGGGTTCAGTAACGTCAGCTGTTCCCCTGCTGTGTGTGTGGCAATCCCTCCTACCTCCTCCAACCTCCTCCTCCTCCACCCGTCCCTGGGCTCCAACACCGCCAGTTGCCGTCCAGAAGTGCTGTACGCACAGTCAACAGTCCCTCCTCTGTTATTGGGGTTCAGTAACGTCAGCTGTTCCCCTGCTGTGTGTGTGGCAATCCCTCCTACCTCCTCCAACCTCCTCCTCCACCCGTCCCTGGGCTCCAACACCGCCAGTTGCCGTCCAGAAGTGCTGTACGCACAGTCAACAGTCCCTCCTCTGTTATTGGGGTTCAGTAACGTCAGCTGTTCCCCTGCTGTGTGTGTGGCAATCCCTCCTACCTCCTCCAACCTCCTCCTCCTCCACCCGTCCCTGGGCTCCAACACCGCCAGTTGCCGTCCAGAAGTGCTGTACGCACAGTCAACAGTCCCTCCTCTGTTATTGGGGTTCAGTAACGTCAGCTGTTCCCCTGCTGTGTGTGTGGCAATCCCTCCTACCTCCTCCAACCTCCTCCTCCTCCACCCGTCCCTGGGCTCCAACACCGCCAGTTGCCGTCCAGAAGTGCTGTACGCACAGTCAACAGTCCCTCCTCTGTTATTGGGGTTCAGTAACGTCAGCTGTTCCCCTGCTGTGTGTGTGGCAATCCCTCCTACCTCCTCCAACCTCCTCCTCCTCCACCTCCTCCACCTGTCCCTGGGCTCCAACACCGCCAGTTGCCGTCCAGAAGTGCTGTACGCACAGTCAACAGTCCCTCCTCTGTTATTGGGGTTCAGTAACGTCAGCTGTTCCCCTGCTGTGTGTGTGGCAATCCCTCCTACCTCCTCCTACCTCCTCCAACCTCCTCCTCCTCCACCTGCCCCTGGGCTCCAACACCGCCAGTTGCCGTCCAGAAGTGCTGTACGCACAGTCAACAGTCCCTCCTCTGTTATTGGGGTTCAGTAACGTCAGCTGTTCCCCTGCTGTGTGTGTGGCAATCCCTCCTATCTCCTCCACCTCCTCCTCCTCCTCCTGTCCCTGGGCTCCAACACCGCTAGTTGCTGTCCAGAAGTGCTGTACGCACAGAGCCAAACACCTCGCCAATGTGTTAGTGGGGTTCAGCACCGCCAGCTGTTCCCCTGCTGTGTATACGGCAACGTGTACTGCGACCGCCACGCAGGCACAACAAGTTAAATGTAAGGGAACCTGACCCCCCCCCCCCCCAGGCGTTTGTTACTGAAGGAGCCACCTTGTGCAGCAGTAATGATGCAAAGGGAAAAAGTGCCTCTTTTCGTGATGCTCCTTGCACATGCTGAACCAAACACTTATGAAATGTGTCCCCACACAGCGTTAAACCGTCCGGTAGGTGGAACTTTCCTTTGTCGTGTGACGCAGCACAGCCATCATTTTTACCCCCTTGTCGCCGTTTGCCCCCTCCTCAGCGTTGTTTGAATCTGTCCCGGAGCCTGCGCTGTTAGGTTAGCCCATGGCCATGCACACATGTTGCGCTGCCCGTCTTCTGACCTCATTTGGTGTCAGGCTGGCTGCGCCTGTGCGGGTGCGCTGGCCGAGATCCCGCCTCGCAGTGTCGTCTAATGTAATCCCACCGCGGGCCTGTGATCCGTGCCCGTGCGCAGTGCATATCCTCTCCTCTCACTCCCCTCCCTACGGCTTCTTCAGACTGTGCGATGTCAGCTGGTCCCTAATAGCATGCCACGGCCGTGACACCGCACAGTCTGAAGAAGCCGTAGGGAGGGGAGTGAGAGGAGAGGATATGCACTGCGCACGGGCACGGATCACAGGCCCGCGGTGGGATTACATTAGACGACACTGCGAGGCGTGATCTCGGCCAGCGCACCCGCACAGGCGCAGCCAGCCTGACACCAAATGAGGTCAGAAGACGGGCAGCGCAACATGTGTGCATGGCCATGGGCTAACCTAACAGCGCAGGCTCCGGGACAGATTCAAACAACGCTGAGGAGGGGGCGAACGGCGACAAGGGGGTAAAAATGATGGCTGTGCTGCGTCACACGACAAAGGAAAGTTCCACCTACCGGACGGTTTAACGCTGTGTGGGGACACATTTCATAAATGTTAGGTTCCGCATGTACAAGGACCATAATTAAAAGAGCTAAGTTTACCTTTTCCAGCATTAGTGCTGTACACAATGGCTCTTTCAGCTACAAACGCCTGGGGGGGGGGGGGGGTAAAGGTTTCCTTTCAACTTGCTCGAGTGCAGGCTTCGGCCTACACTCCGCTCCCCCTGCTCCTCCTGCTGACCCTGGGCTCTAACACCGCCAGTTTTTGCCCAGATGTGCTAGCTGCACAGAGAAAAACACCAGCCAATGTGTCAGTGGGGTCCAGCACCGCCAGCTGTTCCCCTGCTGTGCAGCCGGCAACGTGTCCTGCAAAAGCCACGCAGACACAAGAACTGAAATTGAAGGGAACCTGTCCCCCCTCCCCCAGGCGTTTTTACGTTATCCAGCCACCTTGTACAGCGGTAATGCTGCATGTGTGCAAGGTGGCTCAGAAACGTATTCTCCTCGCACATGTGGAACTGAAAACACGTCTGCAATGTGTCCTCTGTGTGACCATTTAACCGTCCCGGTGGTGTGACTTTCCTTTGTAATGACACGCTGCAACCCCCTTGGTAGCGCTGCCCGTCTTCTGGCATCATTGTTTGGCTGCCTGCGCCTCTGCGGCCGCCCTGACCCACACAACGCCCCTCGGTGTCTTATTTATTGGGACTGCGAGGGTGTGATTGATGGGCAGGATCAGTGCATCAGTTCGCCTGTCCCTCCTCTCCTTCCGCCTTCTTCGGACTGTGCGGCTTCATGGCCGTGGCATGCGATAAGGGATCAGATGACGCCGCACAGTCTGAAGCGGGTGTAAGGACCCGAGTGTGAGAGGCGAACATATGTGCTGCGCCAGGCCCTGAATCCCAGCCCCGCAGTGTTTTAACAATGTTAAGACACTGCGGGGCTGGGATTCATGGGCATCGCGAACCGCACCGGCCGACATTACATGATGCCAGAAGATGGGCAGCGCTAACGGCGCTAGGCCAGGGGATAACACGACAGCGCAGACTCCTGTACAGCAAATAACAACGCTCGGGAGGCTGCACCCAGCACCAAGGTGGGATTCTTGACACCTGTGCTGCGTCTCATTACAAAGGGAACTCGCGCCTCCATTACACAGTTTGACTGTCTAAAGGGCTAAATGTTATACGTGTTCCATTCAGCGTGTGCAAGGAGAAAAATTACAAGAGCAACCTTTGACTTGCGCAGCACTGCTGCTGCATAAGCTGTGGCTCTTCTACTTTGTAACCCCTGAGGGGGGGTTAAAGGTGACTTTTGAAATCGGTTCAATTAGGCTTCGGCCTACACTCTGCTCCACCTGCAGAGCCCGGGCTCCAACAACGCTAGTTGCTGTCCGGAAGTGCTGGCTGCACAGAGCCAAACACCTCGCCAATGTGTCAGTGGGGTCCAGCACCGCCAGCTGTTCCCCTGCTGTGTAGCCGGCAACGTGTCCTGCAAAAGCCACGCAGACACAACACACCCAAAGCTGCCGCCTGTGCAGGCTTCGGCCTACACTCCCCTCCCCCTGCTCCTCCTCCTCCTGCTCCTCCTCCTGCTGTCCCTGGGCTCTAACACACCGCCAGTTTTTGCCCAGATGTGCTAGCTGCACAGAGAAAAACACCAGCCAATGTGTCAGTGGGGTCCAGCACCGCCAGCTGTTCCCCTGCTGTGCAGCCGGCAACGTGTCCTGCAAAAGCCACGCAGACACAAGAACTGAAATTGAAGGGAACCTGTCCCCCCTCCCCCAGGCGTTTTTACGTTATCCAGCCACCTTGTACAGCGGTAATGCTGCATGTGTGCAAGGTGGCTCAGAAACGTATTCTCCTCGCACATGTGGAACTGAAAACACGTCTGCAATGTGTCCTCTGTGTGACCATTTAACCGTCCCGGTGGTGTGACTTTCCTTTGTAATGACACGCTGCAACCCCCTTGGTAGCGCTGCCCGTCTTCTGGCATCATTGTTTGGCTGCCTGCGCCTCTGCGGCCGCCCTGACCCACACAACGCCCCTCGGTGTCTTATTTATTGGGACTGCGAGGGTGTGATTGATGGGCAGGATCAGTGCATCAGTTCGCCTGTCCCTCCTCTCCTTCCGCCTTCTTCGGACTGTGCGGCTTCATGGCCGTGGCATGCGATAAGGGATCAGATGACGCCGCACAGTCTGAAGCGGGTGTAAGGACCCGAGTGTGAGAGGCGAACATATGTGCTGCGCCAGGCCCTGAATCCCAGCCCCGCAGTGTTTTAACAATGTTAAGACACTGCGGGGCTGGGATTCATGGGCATCGCGAACCGCACCGGCCGACATTACATGATGCCAGAAGATGGGCAGCGCTAACGGCGCTAGGCCAGGGGATAACACGACAGCGCAGACTCCTGTACAGCAAATAACAACGCTCGGGAGGCTGCACCCAGCACCAAGGTGGGATTCTTGACACCTGTGCTGCGTCTCATTACAAAGGGAACTCTCGCCTCCATTACACAGTTTGACTGTCTAAAGGGCTAAATGTTATACGTGTTCCATTCAGCGTGTGCAAGGAGAAAAATTACAAGAGCAACCTTTGACTTGCGCAGCACTGCTGCTGCATAAGCTGTGGCTCTTCTACTTTGTAACCCCTGAGGGGGGGTTAAAGGTGACTTTTGAAATCGGTTCAATTAGGCTTCGGCCTACACTCTGCTCCACCTGCAGAGCCCGGGCTCCAACAACGCTAGTTGCTGTCCGGAAGTGCTGGCTGCACAGAGCCAAACACCTCGCCAATGTGTCAGTGGGGTCCAGCACCGCCAGCTGTTCCCCTGCTGTGTAGCCGGCAACGTGTCCTGCAAAAGCCACGCAGACACAACACACCCAAAGCTGCCGCCTGTGCAGGCTTCGGCCTACACTCCCCTCCCCCTGCTCCTCCTCCTCCTGCTCCTCCTCCTGCTGTCCCTGGGCTCTAACACACCGCCAGTTTTTGCCCAGATGTGCTAGCTGCACAGAGAAAAACACCAGCCAATGTGTCAGTGGGGTCCAGCACCGCCAGCTGTTCCCCTGCTGTGCAGCCGGCAACGTGTCCTGCAAAAGCCACGCAGACACAAGAACTGAAATTGAAGGGAACCTGTCCCCCCTCCCCCAGGCGTTTTTACGTTATCCAGCCACCTTGTACAGCGGTAATGCTGCATGTGTGCAAGGTGGCTCAGAAACGTATTCTCCTCGCACATGTGGAACTGAAAACACGTCTGCAATGTGTCCTCTGTGTGACCATTTAACCGTCCCGGTGGTGTGACTTTCCTTTGTAATGACACGCTGCAACCCCCTTGGTAGCGCTGCCCGTCTTCTGGCATCATTGTTTGGCTGCCTGCGCCTCTGCGGCCGCCCTGACCCACACAACGCCCCTCGGTGTCTTATTTATTGGGACTGCGAGGGTGTGATTGATGGGCAGGATCAGTGCATCAGTTCGCCTGTCCCTCCTCTCCTTCCGCCTTCTTCGGACTGTGCGGCTTCATGGCCGTGGCATGCGATAAGGGATCAGATGACGCCGCACAGTCTGAAGCGGGTGTAAGGACCCGAGTGTGAGAGGCGAACATATGTGCTGCGCCAGGCCCTGAATCCCAGCCCCGCAGTGTTTTAACAATGTTAAGACACTGCGGGGCTGGGATTCATGGGCATCGCGAACCGCACCGGCCGACATTACATGATGCCAGAAGATGGGCAGCGCTAACGGCGCTAGGCCAGGGGATAACACGACAGCGCAGACTCCTGTACAGCAAATAACAACGCTCGGGAGGCTGCACCCAGCACCAAGGTGGGATTCTTGACACCTGTGCTGCGTCTCATTACAAAGGGAACTCTCGCCTCCATTACACAGTTTGACTGTCTAAAGGGCTAAATGTTATACGTGTTCCATTCAGCGTGTGCAAGGAGAAAAATTACAAGAGCAACCTTTGACTTGCGCAGCACTGCTGCTGCATAAGCTGTGGCTCTTCTACTTTGTAACCCCTGAGGGGGGGTTAAAGGTGACTTTTGAAATCGGTTCAATTAGGCTTCGGCCTACACTCTGCTCCACCTGCAGAGCCCGGGCTCCAACAACGCTAGTTGCTGTCCGGAAGTGCTGGCTGCACAGAGCCAAACACCTCGCCAATGTGTCAGTGGGGTCCAGCACCGCCAGCTGTTCCCCTGCTGTGTAGCCGGCAACGTGTCCTGCAAAAGCCACGCAGACACAACACACCCAAAGCTGCCGCCTGTGCAGGCTTCGGCCTACACTCCCCTCCCCCTGCTCCTCCTCCTCCTGCTCCTCCTCCTGCTGTCCCTGGGCTCTAACACACCGCCAGTTTTTGCCCAGATGTGCTAGCTGCACAGAGAAAAACACCAGCCAATGTGTCAGTGGGGTCCAGCACCGCCAGCTGTTCCCCTGCTGTGCAGCCGGCAACGTGTCCTGCAAAAGCCACGCAGACACAAGAACTGAAATTGAAGGGAACCTGTCCCCCCTCCCCCAGGCGTTTTTACGTTATCCAGCCACCTTGTACAGCGGTAATGCTGCATGTGTGCAAGGTGGCTCAGAAACGTATTCTCCTCGCACATGTGGAACTGAAAACACGTCTGCAATGTGTCCTCTGTGTGACCATTTAACCGTCCCGGTGGTGTGACTTTCCTTTGTAATGACACGCTGCAACCCCCTTGGTAGCGCTGCCCGTCTTCTGGCATCATTGTTTGGCTGCCTGCGCCTCTGCGGCCGCCCTGACCCACACAACGCCCCTCGGTGTCTTATTTATTGGGACTGCGAGGGTGTGATTGATGGGCAGGATCAGTGCATCAGTTCGCCTGTCCCTCCTCTCCTTCCGCCTTCTTCGGACTGTGCGGCTTCATGGCCGTGGCATGCGATAAGGGATCAGATGACGCCGCACAGTCTGAAGCGGGTGTAAGGACCCGAGTGTGAGAGGCGAACATATGTGCTGCGCCAGGCCCTGAATCCCAGCCCCGCAGTGTTTTAACAATGTTAAGACACTGCGGGGCTGGGATTCATGGGCATCGCGAACCGCACCGGCCGACATTACATGATGCCAGAAGATGGGCAGCGCTAACGGCGCTAGGCCAGGGGATAACACGACAGCGCAGACTCCTGTACAGCAAATAACAACGCTCGGGAGGCTGCACCCAGCACCAAGGTGGGATTCTTGACACCTGTGCTGCGTCTCATTACAAAGGGAACTCGCGCCTCCATTACACAGTTTGACTGTCTAAAGGGCTAAATGTTATACGTGTTCCATTCAGCGTGTGCAAGGAGAAAAATTACAAGAGCAACCTTTGACTTGCGCAGCACTGCTGCTGCATAAGCTGTGGCTCTTCTACTTTGTAACCCCTGAGGGGGGGTTAAAGGTGACTTTTGAAATCGGTTCAATTAGGCTTCGGCCTACACTCTGCTCCACCTGCAGAGCCCGGGCTCCAACAAAGCTAGTTGCTGTCCGGAAGTGCTGGCTGCACAGAGCCAAACACCTCGCCAATGTGTCAGTGGGGTCCAGCACCGCCAGCTGTTCCCCTGCTGTGTAGCCGGCAACGTGTCCTGCAAAAGCCACGCAGACACAACACACCCAAAGCTGCCGCCTGTGCAGGCTTCGGCCTACACTCCCCTCCCCCTGCTCCTCCTCCTCCTGCTCCTCCTCCTGCTGTCCCTGGGCTCTAACACACCGCCAGTTTTTGCCCAGATGTGCTAGCTGCACAGAGAAAAACACCAGCCAATGTGTCAGTGGGGTCCAGCACCGCCAGCTGTTCCCCTGCTGTGCAGCCGGCAACGTGTCCTGCAAAAGCCACGCAGACACAAGAACTGAAATTGAAGGGAACCTGTCCCCCCTCCCCCAGGCGTTTTTACGTTATCCAGCCACCTTGTACAGCGGTAATGCTGCATGTGTGCAAGGTGGCTCAGAAACGTATTCTCCTCGCACATGTGGAACTGAAAACACGTCTGCAATGTGTCCTCTGTGTGACCATTTAACCGTCCCGGTGGTGTGACTTTCCTTTGTAATGACACGCTGCAACCCCCTTGGTAGCGCTGCCCGTCTTCTGGCATCATTGTTTGGCTGCCTGCGCCTCTGCGGCCGCCCTGACCCACACAACGCCCCTCGGTGTCTTATTTATTGGGACTGCGAGGGTGTGATTGATGGGCAGGATCAGTGCATCAGTTCGCCTGTCCCTCCTCTCCTTCCGCCTTCTTCGGACTGTGCGGCTTCATGGCCGTGGCATGCGATAAGGGATCAGATGACGCCGCACAGTCTGAAGCGGGTGTAAGGACCCGAGTGTGAGAGGCGAACATATGTGCTGCGCCAGGCCCTGAATCCCAGCCCCGCAGTGTTTTAACAATGTTAAGACACTGCGGGGCTGGGATTCATGGGCATCGCGAACCGCACCGGCCGACATTACATGATGCCAGAAGATGGGCAGCGCTAACGGCGCTAGGCCAGGGGATAACACGACAGCGCAGACTCCTGTACAGCAAATAACAACGCTCGGGAGGCTGCACCCAGCACCAAGGTGGGATTCTTGACACCTGTGCTGCGTCTCATTACAAAGGGAACTCGCGCCTCCATTACACAGTTTGACTGTCTAAAGGGCTAAATGTTATACGTGTTCCATTCAGCGTGTGCAAGGAGAAAAATTACAAGAGCAACCTTTGACTTGCGCAGCACTGCTGCTGCATAAGCTGTGGCTCTTCTACTTTGTAACCCCTGAGGGGGGGTTAAAGGTGACTTTTGAAATCGGTTCAATTAGGCTTCGGCCTACACTCTGCTCCACCTGCAGAGCCCGGGCTCCAACAACGCTAGTTGCTGTCCGGAAGTGCTGGCTGCACAGAGCCAAACACCTCGCCAATGTGTCAGTGGGGTCCAGCACCGCCAGCTGTTCCCTTGCTGTGTAGCCGGCAACGTGTCCTGCAAAAGCCACGCAGACACAACACACCCAAAGCTGCCGCCTGTGCAGGCTTCGGCCTACACTCCCCTCCCCCTGCTCCTCCTCCTCCTGCTCCTCCTCCTGCTGTCCCTGGGCTCTAACACACCGCCAGTTTTTGCCCAGATGTGCTAGCTGCACAGAGAAAAACACCAGCCAATGTGTCAGTGGGGTCCAGCACCGCCAGCTGTTCCCCTGCTGTGCAGCCGGCAACGTGTCCTGCAAAAGCCACGCAGACACAAGAACTGAAATTGAAGGGAACCTGTCCCCCCTCCCCCAGGCGTTTTTACGTTATCCAGCCACCTTGTACAGCGGTAATGCTGCATGTGTGCAAGGTGGCTCAGAAACGTATTCTCCTCGCACATGTGGAACTGAAAACACGTCTGCAATGTGTCCTCTGTGTGACCATTTAACCGTCCCGGTGGTGTGACTTTCCTTTGTAATGACACGCTGCAACCCCCTTGGTAGCGCTGCCCGTCTTCTGGCATCATTGTTTGGCTGCCTGCGCCTCTGCGGCCGCCCTGACCCACACAACGCCCCTCGGTGTCTTATTTATTGGGACTGCGAGGGTGTGATTGATGGGCAGGATCAGTGCATCAGTTCGCCTGTCCCTCCTCTCCTTCCGCCTTCTTCGGACTGTGCGGCTTCATGGCCGTGGCATGCGATAAGGGATCAGATGACGCCGCACAGTCTGAAGCGGGTGTAAGGACCCGAGTGTGAGAGGCGAACATATGTGCTGCGCCAGGCCCTGAATCCCAGCCCCGCAGTGTTTTAACAATGTTAAGACACTGCGGGGCTGGGATTCATGGGCATCGCGAACCGCACCGGCCGACATTACATGATGCCAGAAGATGGGCAGCGCTAACGGCGCTAGGCCAGGGGATAACACGACAGCGCAGACTCCTGTACAGCAAATAACAACGCTCGGGAGGCTGCACCCAGCACCAAGGTGGGATTCTTGACACCTGTGCTGCGTCTCATTACAAAGGGAACTCGCGCCTCCAACACAGTTTGACTGTATAAAGGGCTAAATGTTATACGTGTTTCATTCAGCGTGTGCAAGGAGCGAAATTAAAAGAGCAACCTTTGACTTGTGCAGCACTACTGCTGCATAAGCTGTGGCTCTTCTACTTTCTAACCCCTGAGGGGGGGTTAAAGGTTACCTTTGAAATTGGTTCAAGTAGGCTTCGGCCTACACTCTGCTCCCCCTGCAGAGCCCGGGCTACAACACCGCTCGTTGCTGTCCGGAAGTGCTGGCTGCACAGAGCCAAACACCTCGCCAATGTGTCAGTGGGGTCCAGCACCGCCAGCTGTTCCCCTGCTGTGCAGCCGGCAACGTGTCCTGCAAAAGCCACGCAGACACTTGCTCTTGTACCTTCTGCTCCACATCCTGGTTCCAGTACCGTCAGCTGGTTCCGGGCAGAGCCTTTGGCTTAGGTGCCTCCCTCTGGGTATCCGAGTTCCACCAACGTCAGGTGGTCCTTGGTAGTGCTTTCAGGCACGGGTACCTCCTGCTTAGTAACCGGGTTCCAGTAACGTCAGCTGGTCCTCGGTAGTTCCATTGGCTCTTGGACCTTCGGCTACCCATCCGGGTTCCAGCACCGTCAGCTGGTTCTCGGCAGTGTCTTTTGCTCTTGTACCTTCTGCTCCCCATCCTGGTTCCAGTACCGTCAGCTGGTTCCGGGCAGAGCCTTTGGCTTAGGTGCCTCCCTCTGGGTATCCGAGTTCCACCAACGTCAGGTGGTCCTTGGTAGTGCTTTCAGGCACGGGTACCTCCTGCTTAGTAACCGGGTTCCAGTAACGTCAGCTGGTCCTCGGTAGTTCCATTGGCTCTTGGACCTTCGGGTAGCCATCCGAGTTCCAGTTCCATCAGCTGGTTCTCGGCATTTTCTCAGCCTTCTTGTACCTTCTGCTACATTTCCAAGTTCAAGAGACTAAACACGATGACCCGGAAGAACACCCCTAAGATGACGACGACACCAGAGACGACAACCACCGTGATGACGACGACCCTGGAGACGATGACCCTGAAGACCACCCCGATGACGACGACCCCGGAGACCACCCCGATGACGACGACCCCGGAGACGACGACCCTGGAGACGACGACGACCTGGAAGACCGAGAAGCAGAAGAACAAGAGGCTGCAGAACAAAGAGCAGAAGGACATTAAGCATAACACAAAATATCAGAGCAAAAAAATATTATGTAAATTATAAGCAGAAGAAGACTAAGCAGTGTATGGGGGTGAGTCCGTTCCTCCTCGTGGTGCCCCTGGATAAAGCCTGATGCTGCAGGCCAAACTGAACGCGGACAAATGTAACTGGTTTGTGACAGGCAGAACGGAAGGTGTAATCTTCAAACTTTTATAGATAACAACTACGGGAATGCCTGTCACAAATAAGAATATGATGAAGAAGTTGAATATGATGAAGATAATAGTAAAATAAAAAGAATATGAACAATGTAACCCAAAAAATAATAGGTAGAAGATGAAGAAGAAGATGAATAAGGTGAAGAAGTTGATGTCAAAGAAGCTGATGATGAGGATAATTAAGAAGAAAGCGTGGGAGAAGTAAAAAAGAAGGTGAAGGGCGTGGAAGTAGTGAAACATCAATATCTGACATAAAAAAAAAAAAAAATAACATAGTCAAATTCTTTCTAACGCCGAACTTCATAAAAAAAAATTAAAAATCCTGCTATTCTATTACATTGGGCTAAACCTCTGTCCCTTTAATATCTCCGCCACGTCCCCCAATACATCCTACATTATTCTTAGTTGTTTTCCTTCATGTAGAATGAACCTACAAGTTTATAAAGGGTTTATTTTAATTCCGATATTTTCGTCCCATTGACTTGCATTGGGATCGGGTATCGGTATCGGATTGGATCCGATATTTTGACGGTATCGGCCGATACTTTCCGATACCGATACTTTCCGATATCGGAAAGTATCGCTCAACACTAGTGCTAAGGTTAGAATCTTTTTGTTTCTCATTTAAACTCATTGATGGTGATGTGTGTCAGGGCTCTTTATATCACTGAAAGCAATTGCAGATACCTGTGCAAATTAGTTTGGCAGGTGTGTCCAAATAAAGGCAAGACTACTTAAGAAGGCTGTTCCACATTATTAAGCAGCCTACATTTTTTGCCAAAATGGGTAAAAAAAAGTATGTGTCGGCTGCTGAGAAGCAACAAATTGTGGACTATTTAGGTCAAGGCATGACTACAATCAACATTGCCAAGACACTTCATTGTGATCATCGCACAATTAAGAAGTATGTAGCTGATTCCCAGCACACACGTGTGCGTGCTGATAAGGAAAAATTGAGGACTCTTTCCAACAGGCAATTGCGTAAGGTTAAAAGAGCAGCTGCAAAAATGCCTTGTCATAGCAGCAGACAAGTTTTTGAAGCTGCTGGTGCCTCCAACGTTCCCAGAACAACAAGATGCAGGGTCCTTCAGAGGTTTGCAGCTGTGCGTAAGCCATCCTGTCGACCACCTCTATCCACTGCAACAAGCAGAAACGGCTCCAGTGGGCCAAACGATACATGAAGACTGACTTCCAAACTGTTTTGTTCACCGATGAGTGCCGTGCAACGCTCGATAGTCCAGATGGATGGAGTGGAGGATGGCTGATTGATGGATACCCCATGAAAACACGGCTAAGGCGCCAACAAGGAGGAGGTGGAGTAATGTTTTGGGCTGGAATCATGGGGAGAGAGATTGTCGGCCCCTTTATGATCCCTGAAGGGGTAAAGATGAACTTCATAATCTATGTGGAGTTTCTAAAACAACACTTCCTGCCATGGTTCAAGAGGAAGAACCGTGCTTTCCGCAGCAAGATCATTTTCATGCATGATAATGCACCGTCTCATGCTGCAAAAAACACATCTGCATCTCTGGCTGCTATGGGCATAAAAGAGGACAAACTTATGGTGTGGCCACCATCTTCCCTTGACCTCAACCCCATTGAGAACCTCTGGAGCATCATAAAAAGGAGTATCTATGATGGCGGGAGGCAGTTCACATCTAAGCAACAGCTCTGGGAGGGTCTTCTGTCCACATGCAAAACAGTTGAAGCAGAAACGATCCAAAAACTGACAAATTCAATGGACGAGAGAATTCAGAAGCTTCTTTTGAACAAGGGGTCCTATGTGCAAATGTAACATCACCTAAAATAAAGTTTTCACTTGAAAACTGTTTGATTTCATTTTGTAATAAGCTGATAATGCTTATAACTTCACAACTGACCATTTTTTGTTCAAAATTAAAAAAAAGGTTGAAAACTCTGCTGTGCATAATAATTTGGAACATGCATTTTGAGTGTTTATTTTTTTTTAAAAGATACTGTTTTCATAGGCAGTTTGTTCCAAAACATTGCAATTATACTAGAATAGTAGATGACTGGAAAATAAAAATGACTGCAATTCAGATAGGTAATTTAGAGAAAATATGAGGAAATATTATTTGCACAATAATTTGGAACACAGTGTATATATATAAACCTGTCCGTCACTGCCAGAGTTCCTCACTAACACTGTATGGTATTCTGCCTCTAGTTCCTCGTTATATATAAGCCCCGTCCGACAACAGGCTTTTGTCGGATTGGAAACCAAGAGTAGAGTATAATTGACCAACTGAGCATGCGGAAGTGGGGATTTGTGAATCAAGATAAAAGAGCAGCCCAAGATTAATTTTATATTTAATCACCGAAAAGGCGCACAACAACTATATAGGCATATATATAAGCACAATATACAGGTATACAATCAGGAGTGTAGTACAGAGGTAGGGTATAGATAGGTTGCAATTACTGTGCTATGTAGCATGTGACCACATGGAGTGACTGATGGATTACAGGTCCAAATCTTAGTTACAGGCTTTCCTGGCTGCGTCAGCTAATGTATCCTTCTGCCGATAGAAAAACTAAGTGTAAATGAGGGGTGTCCTTATATCTCCTAGGCTGCTCCCTCCCACACTCTGCTGCCACCCCTGGGCTGGGCTGCCTCCCTTATCACATGTCTTAAAATATGATTTTCTGCCCAGAATCATGGATGGCCCATAACTAAGCTCTGAATGGGTCGGCGCGCCGCCACTGGGTTCCGCTGGATTTTATCTGTGCATTGAGACTAAATATGAATACCAAATTAAATTCCTAAAGCTATTCTTTATAACTCAATAACTCAGAGTGCTACAGGTGGCAGCCGGGCACGGGCATAAGGGGGAAGGAATGCCGATTCTGACTATGCGCTCGGCTAGTCTCAAAGATATTGCATTTTGTTATTATAGGTCATTTTCCAATACCTCAGAGGCCTGCTGTGACTTGTTGTGCCACGGTGTTTCCATGCGCTTCAGTCAGACAAAAGAGTCCAGTTTGCCTGTAGCTTGCAGAAGAGTTCACACCCTTGTGTTAAAAGCTTCAAAGAATTTCTTCCTGGCTTTTTAATTAAAAGAAAACATTGCTTGTTTTTTTATGGCCTTGGGGAATGCATGCCAAGGGAAGGGGCTGAGTGGTCTGAAACAAGTATTTTTGGTCCAAACTTATCTTGACGGGGAATTCCATTGGAAAACAAAATTATAACATTTTCCCATATCTCACCAGGGCACTTTGCAGTGTTTCAATATAATATTTCAGTGCACTCAGGACTTGAGAGGGAGGAGATTGGGGCCAATGATAACTGCAAATTCTTCATACATTTCTGGGTGTTAATGGCAAGAATATAATAAGTGTGGAATTTGGGGGTGTCCTGAGCGGGGTGATAGTTCTTGACAGAGAATGAAAGCAGGTTGTGGTCAGAGAACGGGAAAGAGGAGTTGGTAAAATCATACATTGAGCAAAACTCAGAGAAGAACAGGTTGAGGTTTCCGTCTTTGTGTATAGGAGAGTTAGTAAGCTGCAAAAAGCCAAAGGAGGAGGTTAGAGATAAAAGGTGAGCTTAAGATGGGGAGAGGGGAAACGCAATGGGGATCTTAAAGTCTCCCATGATGATGGTAGGGATGTCACTGGAGTGAAAATGTGGAAGCCAGGTGCCAAAGTGATCCAGGAACTGATGGGAGGGGCCCGGAGGACGTTACAAACCACTACGCTTAGCATTGAGAAGGGGATGTAGACTCTGACAGCATGGACCTCAAAAGAAAAGAAGACAAGTGAGTGTGCTTGGGGGATAACTTGAAAGGTACATTTGGGTGATAGGAGCAGTCCAACGCCTCCACCTGGTCTGTTGTCTGATCTTGGGGTGTGAGAGAAATGTAGTCCACCATATGAATGAAAGAGCAGCAGCAGAGATGTCTGACTGCTGGATCCTGGGAAATCTGCTGTGTGAGTAAAGCAATTGTTTGTTTGGTATAATGTGCACTAGACCCAGTATTATTGAAGCTTATGATGAATAGCTATTGGCCAGCTAGCCTAAGATTGTATTTTATATTATTTGTGCTTAGCTTTGGGTGAATTTTATATATGGATTCAATAAAACCAGTTGTGGCCAGTTTCATCACAATTGCTTGGTATGGACTGTGTTCACCTGTCTGACAAAGAAAATAGTGATGATTATGTGAGCTAATTCGCTAACCTGTTCATATGGTGGAGTCTGATGGTATGAAAATCCAGCAAGTTGTATATTGTGGGTTAAGTCTTTTGCACTTACAAAACCAATCACTGTAGGCATGAAGGATGTTGTTAAACAGCTGGTCAAGACCAAAGAGCAGATGCAGTATGCAGTGCCCATATAGCAAAAAATCCAATGCCAACAAATAAAAAATTAATAATTTACTCACAGAAATCTCACAGATATCTGTTGGAGCAGATAAAGGTGTTGGCTAGTGATGAGCGAATATACTCATTACTCGAGATATGGGTGTCCTCCCAGTATTTTTTAGTGCTTGGAAATTTAGTTTTCATCGCTGCAGCTGAGTGATTTACATCACTTAGCCAGCATAAGTACATCTGGGGGTTGCCTGGTTGCTAGGGAATCCCCACATGTACTTATGCTGGCTAAGATATGTAAATCATTCAGCTGAGGTGATGAAAACTAAATCTCCAAGCACTAAAAAATACTTGGAGGACACCCGAACGTGCTCGAGAAATCTCGAGTAACGAGTGTGCTCGTTGCTCGGGTTTTCCCGAGCATGCTCGGGTGACCTCCGAGTATTTGTTATTGCTCGGAGATATAGTTTTCATCGCCTCAGTTGCATGATTTACAGCTGCCAGAAAAGCTGAATACATGTGGAAATTCCCTAACAAACAGGCATTCCTCACATGTATTCAGGGTATCTGGAAGCCGTAAATCATGCAACTGAGGTGATGAAAACTATGTCTCAGAGCAATAACAAATACTCGGAGGTCACCCGAGCATGCTGAGGAAAACCTGATCAACGAGTACACTCGCTCATCACTAGTGTTGGCAAAAAAGATCCAGGTAGAATGTGTCTCTCCTCAGAGAGAAGTACTATCTTCTTTGCAGAAAATAACACCTGAGGACCATGAGAAAGCATACCTCCCAATTTTTGGGAGAGCTGCTGAGAGAAAGTGAATGCCAGCAGACCAGTGGGCAGTCAACATTGCTCCATTTCTCAGTGGGGAGCCCTTGCATGCATACTTTGACTTAAGTGAGCAAGATGCCAGACAATATTACACATTAAGGCTATGTACACACGTTGCAGAATTCCAGCGGAAATTTCAGTGGCAATTCTGCAACTCCCTGCCACGGGAAATACACATGCAGAATTGGCATGCATATTCCCATTAAACACTATCGTTTTGCAAGCGTAATTTGCTTGCAGAATGCTAGCATTTTCCAAGCGATCTGTAGCATTGCTTGGAAAACTGATTGACAGGTTGGTCACACTTGCCAAACATAGTGCTTGACAAGTGTGACCAACTTTTTACTATTGATGCTGCCTATGCAGCATCAATAGTAAAAAGATATAATGTTAAAAATAATGAAAAATGTAATAAATTGTGATATTCTCACCTTCTGATGGCCCCCGCAGCCTTCCCACTTCTCACTATGCTCCCGGCAGCTCCCGTTCCCAGAAATGCCTCGCTGCAATGACCCCAGATGACGTAGTGTCATCACAGGTTATTATCGCAAGGCGTTACTGGGAACGGGAGCATCGCGAGGAGCGGGAAGGCTGGAAGGTGAGAATATCATGATTTTTTTTTTACAAGCATATGGTTCCCAGGACCAGGAGGAGAGTCTCCTCTCCTCCACCCTGGGTACCAACCGCACATGATCCGCTTACTTTCCGAATGGTGGCATAGCTCCATGCGGGAAGTAAGCAGATCAATGCATTCCTATGTGTGCGGAATCGCCGCTATTCCGCACAAAGAATGAACATGCTGCGTTTTTTTCCAGAATGCAATTCCGCCGTGGAAAAATACGCAGCATGTGCACAAAAAATGCGGAATACATTAAAAATGATGGGATGCTTATGTAAGCTTTTTATAGCATTTTTTTTCGGCGGAAAACGGCCGAAAAAAATGCTAAACGCTAAAAATCCTGAACGTGTGCACATAGCCTAGAGGGTGAAGTTCAAGCTCAATTGTATGTTTTTTATTTTATTTATTCACTAATATAGCACCATTAATTCCACAGCACTTTACATACATTATCCAAACTTTTCCCATTGGGGCTCACAATTTACATTTCATATCAGTATGTCTTTGAAGTGTGGGAGGAAACCTGAGTACATGGTAGAAACCCAAGCAAACACAGGGAGAACATAAAGTCTACTTGCAGATGTTGTCCATTGCGGGATTTGAATGCATGACCCCAGCACTGCAAGGCTACAGTGCTGACCACTGAACCAGTGTGCTGTCCTGCTGATACAGTCCAGCTGGACACACCTGTGAGATCACAAATGTATCATCTTTACCATCTGGCAAAAAACAAAAAATAGTTTTGCTTGTGATTGTGGAACCATTGTACCACGGTCCGGAGAGAGTAGCTAAGCATAAACCTGGTTCTTTACCAGAACTCCTGATGGTATGGTTAGACTTGAACACAGGTGGACACAAAGTGTCCCTCCAGGACAGAACCCAGAGCCATGGAAGCTGACTCCCAATGGGGCATTGATGCAGGACAAGTCACGAACTGTTTAGCAAGATGTATCCGGCTGGTAGAAAGATGCGTGCTCAGGCACAAGTTGGTTTGGTACAGGAACATGGGATGGCCACAAGTACGGGAACACAGGAGTTAATTTACCCGAATCAGGAACAGGACTAGGCACAGGATGGGTTTGGGTATAGGAACCGCAGGACGGGCAGGATCAGGTGCAGATAGGGTAAACAGGATCAGATGCTGAGAGCACAGCTACAAGGACCATACAACTGGACAGCAGGACATAAACTGATAATTGGAGTTCCTAAGGCACTTCCCAAAAGGGGAGGGTGCTTTAAATATCAGATGTCTCCCAGCTATTAGCTGGAAACATCTTTAACAGCAAGCACGCTTGCCCTTTAAGAGATCAGAAGCACACGCGCACTCTAGGCACACTCCCAATAGGCCTGCATGCTATGCACAGATCCTGGGAGGAAACAAATGCTGAGGGAGCGCGAATGGGTAAATGAACATGCCGGCATCCCTGCAGGGAGGAGGAAGGGGACATGTGCAGAGATGCTGCCGCTGAGCTAACAGTACCCCCCCTTACACCACCTTTTCTTCAAACCTGCTAGAAATGTCTGAAGAAGTGAAGCATGAATATATTTTCTTTGGGCTTCAAAGACCTTTCTTCAGATCCAAATCCTTTCCAATCAACTAAGAAAAGCTCTTCCTTCTCAGCCTCTTCAAAGCTAGAATATTCTTCACCTCAAAGACATCCTGGGAGCTGATGGGGTAGGCGGGACACTAGGATCCTTGAAGGACTCAAGATAATCGTCTTCAAGAGGGACACATGGAAGAAATTGTGATACCGCTGTGGAGGAATGGGGTCAGTGGGTGCTCACGTCCACTGGCCCAGCTGTCTTTAGCAAGACTGCATTGACCAGGGCTCATACCACTGAACGCCTGCTCTATCTCCTGGTGGGCAATACACTACACAGACAACACAGGGTTAAGGTAAAACAGTGCGGCAATACGTTATTGAATCACAACACACAATAGCAACAATAGCAAACAGAACAATCTCAGCAATTACCCCAACATAGTGCACATGACAAGGTCTTACTCTTCTGTTGTCTTGCTGGGATAATGGTCTGACGACCAAATAAAGTTCTGAACTTTCCTAAACGACCAGCGATATCACAGCAGGATCCTGATCGCTGCTGCCTGTCAAGCACAACGATATCGCTAGCCAGGATGCTGCAACGTCAGGGATCGCTAGCAATATCGTTTAGTGTGATAGCATGTAAGCTATTTTTAGAATTACCCAGTGTCCTTCAGTCCAACATCAAGATAAGGTAAACAATGGTGATGAGATCAAGTAGTACTACTTGTCCATTCAATCTATTTGCACAGTCTTTCCCTCTCTGCTTTAGAAATCACCAAGCTGGTTTCAGAATTCAATGCACAGTTAGCATATCAGCACACATAAATAAACAAAGATAAAAACACACTATGTACAAGTCACTATTACAGACTTATAGAGTATGTTAAATGGTATATCAGTTTGCAAGTCTGTCTTCTTGAAACACCAGACATGAACACTTAAATCCACAAGCCAATACAGATGTAAAGTCAGTACTTATTTGTTTACAAAAACATAGCTGTCTGGGTAATTAAGATATACTTTGGTTTCTTCACATAGCTCCCCCATATTAATTAGACAGACATGATAGGATTCCAATCATCCAGTTTCCTTAGAGCATATTTCATATCCTCCTTAGCAAAATAAACTCCATATGTAATTGAAGAGTAACAACTGGTATCCATCGGGTCCACGCATGGCTTCCTCCACATTCTGTAGTTGCAAGATTAAATTCTATTCAATCCATTGAAGCTGGAACATGTCCTGTAGTTTCCATTTCTTGTTGAGGTCATATAGCCACTCTGGTCCTCTTCCCAAGGCCGATTTGGTGGATTTGGACATAGTAGCTTTCTAAACCTGCTGTGCATGCCCCATCACTGGTCTGCTGAGTCTGTCTGTATACCTCCCTGGTTGTGGAGCCCTGGACAATGTCTACGAACATTAGTTCCCTGCAGCTCCCCCGGTTCCACCGGGCACAGTAGTGTCCCACTGCTGCCACCAATTGTGGAAGAACGGGGTCAGTGGGTGCTCTCGTTCGCTGGCCCAGCTGTCTTTAGCAAGTCTGCATGGACCAGGGCTCATACCACTAAATGCCTGTTCTATCGCCCAGTGGGCAATACACTACACAGACAGCACAGGGTTAAGGCAAAACACTGCGGCAATACTTTATTGAACCACAACACACAATAGCAAACAGAACAATCTCAGCAATTACCCCAACATAGTGCAGATGACAAGGTCTTACTCTTCCGTTGTCTCACTGGGATAATGGTAGATGTTATATCAGAGCTCCCAGGGTCACTATTCCACCTGTGATATACACACAGAGAAGAGATATTGAGAAACGTAGGGAGATGACAGGGAACAGTCCATAGAGTCCATACAAGGTCAAAAGCCAGTTGACATGACGTCAGAGCTCAGTGGGTTGCTATTCCACCTGTAATACACACACAGAGAAGAGGTAATGACAAGCATAGGGAGATGACCAAGAACAATCCATAGAGTCCATACAAGGTCCAAAGCCAGTTGACACGAGAGTGACCACCTGGCTTATCTGACCATCTCCATGGAACCAGGTGACCAGTGGGTGCCAAAATTGGCTTTCTCCAAACATATCCATGGTTCAGAGATGGTCACTGGATCAGATCTGTGTCCTTCCAACAGCAGAGGTAACTCAACCTGGTTCATCAAATACTATGTGGAACACCTTCAGGAAGACCTGCAGGTCTGAAATTATTGTATCTACTCTTTCCCACAACGGTTTGAGCCATGACAGACACTCTCCTTCTAGATGAAACATCAGAAGGGATATCTTTGCCCAATCAGAGGAGAACTGGTGGGCCAGCAGTTCAAAGTGCAGAGAGCACTGGTTGATAAAACATTGACATTGCTTTGGATCCCTGCAAAAACATGGTGGTGCAGACAGATGGGGTTTAGGACTAGAGGAAGACTTGTTTGAACCGGAGCTGATGTGGGGGCTAATGTCAGAGCATCCAGGCAGGTGTTTTAACCATCCATAGATAAGATAATATCTTGTCTTGTTGATCTCTCTGATAGGGCATCTTGTGGCTCATGTCTGAGACAAGAGGGGTATGAGAGTCAGCAGATTCCATGGCCTTAGCAAAATGTTATGCACTAGATTGTGAAGCCACTGTGCCACGGTCTGGAAAGAGCCTGCAGGGGCGTAGCTAAGTGAACACCTGTTTCTTCACTAGAGCCCCTGATGGTGTGTCTGGCTTGAACCCAGGTAGATGCCAGGTGCTATTCCTGGATGGACTCCGAAGCCACGGTGGTTGACCTGACTTCAAGGGCACAGGGAAGCAAGAGCGGCCAGGAGCTGCTTAGCAGGATGTATGCAGCCGGTAGATAGATACAGGATAGCTACAGGAACACGGCCTGGCCACAGGTACGGAAACACTGGTGCAGGAATACAGAAGCTGGTATAGCCAAATCAGAAACAGGACTAGGCATAATCAGGATGGGTTCAGGTATTGAACTGCAGTACGGGCAGGATTAGGTGCAGAAAGGGCAGACTGGGACATGTAAATGGGATGAAAAGAATCAGATACAGAGAGCACAGGTAGAAGGACCTTACAAATACACTGCAGGATATACACTGATGTGTGAGTTGCTAAGGCACCTCCCAATAGGGAATGGTGCCTTAAATAGCAGAAGTCTCCCAGCTATTGGTGAGAGACATCTTTATCAGCATGTTCACTGGCCCCTAGGAACACTCCCTGCAGACTTTTGTATCGTGCCCAGGTCCTGGAAGGAATCAGATGCTGAGGGAGCAAGGATGGGTATGTGAACTTGCCGGCATCTCTGCAGGAAGGAGAAAGGGACACTTGGAGTTACACTGACACTGTGCTAACAAAAATGATCTGCAGTTTGAGGTCTTTACTGCAGTGCTGGACAAGTGGTGGAAAGAGTGGTTCTGGACTAATTTGTTTGAGCCCTGCCATTTTGGATTTAACTTTGTTTGGAACAAGCTGTTTTGGTAAATATTTTATATTTTGCTTTGAATATTATTTAGACAATTAAATATACCTTTAAAGCTTTGAAAATTCTGTATTTTAGTAATAGCTTTGCGTTATTCATAAAAGCAATAACACCATGTGTTGTATCTTATATAGAGGTATCTTTGTGTCATGCTTTCCATTGTTTCTGAAAGTATAGTAAGCTGGACAGGGCCAGTTTGAAAGGAATTTGGCAGAATCCATAATTTGCGACTTTGTCATTCCCAACTCAAATATCTTCTTTATCAGGTAATGTAAGGTTTTAAGCCATTGCCATTGTAATAAAGACATGTGACTGGGCATCTGAGATTCAAACAAGCCAGTAAACTAACAGACATTGGTTGTCTGCTAACCAGCTGATCCCAAGGAAACAGAAGACCTTTGAACTGAGTAAAATTGTTCCCAATGTAAAGGGGGAATGAGGTCTGTATTGTGGGAACTGATGTAAGTGTTGAAGGCCAGTAATACTAGCTAGCACGTAAAGTGAATCTGTAAGGTTTCTTTTAAAGTTGCCATTGTTTTGTGGCCCATTTTTGCGGCCCCTAATATTTCTATAAGGCCGCAAAAACGGGCCACAACAATTGCATGGTGAGCCATGCATCATATGGCTGTGAGGGCCGAATTTATGGCCGTGAAGAAAGATCGAGCTTGCTCGATCTTTTTCATAGATTACGGACACGGCCCCCATTGTAAATCAATGGGGCCGCAAAACAACAGAATGTTGTTTTTGCGGTGCGCCATCACTTCCGGTTTTGCGGACTGCCTTTCTTTTTCTCAATACTTTTGCTATAGTATTGGAAAGCTGGAAAATGGTGACCCACAATTTTTTTGCCTTCCGATATTGCGGCAGACCTTAAAAATGTAAATTGTGTAGTACAGTGAGTGAGTAGCCCCAGGAGACAATTTGCGCAGGTCCACCACAAGTTTGCTACATCTGCACTTTATTTCACACACTGCTGAAGAGACACTGGGCGGACTGATGACATCAGGCTCAACTTGGCAGGCTTCAGCATTTGCTCTGCAGTTATCACATTACATGAGCTAGTGCGGCAAATCAGGGGTTACTATAACAGCCAATATAAAAGATCAGCTGTCACGGGGGTACTGGGTAGACTACAGCTGATTACCCGGGCCCCTGCAATATCCCTCAAACTAGGGAAACCCTGTCTGTCCCTCTCCCAGAGTTTATACTGAAGGTGTGCATGTCTGGGCCACCAGGCCTGACCCTGAGTCCTGTTTCAGTACTAAGCTAAAACCTCCACCCGCCACCCAGTGATAAGACCTCACACCAACCCCTACAGAAAGCACAGTGTTGTGGATTCTGTTTGTGGGCTCCCTCTGGTGGTTACTGCTGGTACTGGGTGACTTTGGTGGGTTGCGGTCTCTGGTTTCCACCTGTCCATCTGAGGCTGGGTGTTTCCTATTTAGCCTGGCCTTTCTGTCATCTCCTTGCCGGCTATCAATGTATTCAGATGTGCTCAGTTTGGTTCCTGACTACCTGCTCCCAGATCTTTCAGGATAAGCTAAGTGCTGATTTTCAGTTGTTTGTTTTTTTTTGTCCAGCTTGCTAATTATGTCTCTATGCTAGCTGGTAGCTCTAGTGGACTGAGGTTCTCCCCATGTGCCATGAGTTGGCACATGGGTTCTTGTAATCTCAGGATGGTTTTTTGATTAGGGTTTTTTGCTGACCGCTCAGACCCCTTTTGTATCCTTCTGCTTTCTAGTTACAGCGGGCCTCAATTTGCTGAACCTATATATCATCTCTATGTGTGTGCCTTCCTCTCATTTCACCGTCAATACATGTGGGGGGGCAACTATACCTTTTGGGGTTCATTCCTCTGGAGGCAAGTGAGGTCTTTATTTTCTCTGCAGTGCTAGTTAGCTCTTAGGCTGGTGCGTGGCGTCTAGAACCAACGTAGGCACGCTCCCTGGCTATCTCTAGTTGCGTTTGTCAGGCGTAGGGCAGCGGTCAGCCCAGGTTCCATCACCCTAGAGCTCGTCCGTTATTTATTTGTACTTTGCTTGTCCAGTGCTATCCCTAGCCATTGGGATTCATGACAGTATAGCCGGCCCACAAAGTGTTAATTGTTTGGGCTGAAGCAGGAGAAAAAGAAGTGTTCTGGGGAATTTTTTTTTTTTTTTTTTCCTTTAGAGGTTTTGCTACCTAGCCCTTAATTGCTGTCTAGCTGCTTCTTACCTCCTCTTAACCCTTGAATGGCTCTGACCTTAGCTGTTTAATATGGATGTCCAGAGTTTGGCTTCCAGCCTGAGTAATCTCGCTGTAAAGGTTCAAAACATACAGGATTTCGTTGTTCACACTCCCATGTCTGAACCTAGAATTCCTATTCCAGAGTTCTTCTCTGGAGATAGATCTACCTTCCTGAATTTCAGGAACAAATGTAAATTGTTTCTTTCTTTAAAATCTCGCTCCTCTGGAGACCCTGCTCAACAGGTCAAGATTGTTATATCTTTCCTGCGGGGAGACCCTCAGAATTGGGCATTTGCATTGGCACCAGGGGATCCTGCATTGCTCAGTGTGGATGCGTTTTTTCTGGCACTGGGATTGCTGTATGAGGAACCTAACCTGGAGATTCAGGCTGAAAAGGCTTTATTAGCCCTCTCTCAGGGGCATGATGAAGCAGAAATATATTGTCAAAAATTTCAGAAATGGTCGGTGCTTACTCAGTGGAATGAGTGCGCCCTGGCTGCTAACTTCAGAAATGGTCTTTCTGAGGCCATTAAGGATATTATGGTGGGGTTCCCTGCGCCTACAGGTCTGAATGAGTCTATGGCTATGGCCATTCAGATTGATCGGCGTTTACGGGAGCGCAAACCTGTGCACCAGTTGGCGGTGTCTTCTGAACAGGCACCTGAGACTATGCAATGTGATAGAATTCAGTCCAGAAGTGAACGGCAAAATTATAGGCGGAAAAATGGATTGTGTTTTTATTGTGGCGATTCTGCTCATGTTATATCAGCATGCTCTAAACGCACAAAAAAGGTTGATAAATCTTTTGCCATTGGTACTCTGCAGCCTAGGTTCATTTTATCTGTGACTCTGATTTGTTCACTGTCTTCCATTTCCGTCGATGCTTATGTGGATTCGGGCGCTGCCCTGAGTCTGATGGATTGGTCATTTGCCAAACGCTGCGGTTTTAGTCTGGAGCCTCTGGAAGTTCCTATTCCTCTGAGGGGAATTGACTCTACACCATTGGCTATGAATAAACCGCAGTATTGGACACAAGTGACCATGCGCATGACTCCCGTTCATCAGGAGGTGATTCGCTTCCTTGTACTGTATAATTTACATGATGTACTAGTGCTTGGTCTGCCATGGTTACAAACTCATAATCCTGTCCTGGATTGGAAAACAATGTCTGTGTTAAGCTGGGGATGTCAGGGGGTTCATGATAATGCACCTCTGATTTCAATCGCTTCATCTACTCCTTCTGAGATCCCTGCGTTTTTGTCGGACTATCGGGATGTTTTTGAGGAGCCTAAGCTCAATTCGCTCCCCCCTCATAGGGAGTGCGACTGTGCTATAGAATTGATTCCTGGCAGTAAGTTCCCTAAGGGTCGTTTATTTAATTTGTCAGTGCCAGAGCATACTGCTATGCGGAATTATATTAAGGAGTCCTTGGAAAAGGGACATATCCGTCCATCTTCGTCCCCTCTGGGAGCAGGTTTTTTTTTCGTGGCAAAAAAAGATGGTTCCCTGAGGCCTTGTATAGATTATCGCCTTCTGAATAAGATTACAATCAAATATCAGTATCCATTGCCATTATTGACTGATTTGTTTGCTCGCATTAAGGGAGCTAGGTGGTTCACTAAGATAGATCTTCGCGGTGCGTATAATCTTGTGCGGATAAAACAGGGTGATGAGTGGAAAACCGCATTTAATACGCCTGAGGGCCATTTTGAGTATTTGGTAATGCCTTTTGGACTCTCCAATGCTCCGTCAGTCTTTCAGTCCTTTATGCACAATATTTTCCGTGAATATCTGGATAAATTTATGATTGTGTATTTGGATGATATTTTGGTGTTTTCTGATGACTGGGAGTCTCATGTTCTACAGGTCAGGAAGGTGTTTCAGGTTCTGCGGGCCAATTCTCTGTTTGTAAAGGGCTCAAAGTGTCTTTTTGGAGTCCAGAAGATTTCTTTTTTGGGATACATTTTTTCTCCTTCTACTATTGAGATGGATCCCGTCAAGGTTCAGGCGATTTGTGACTGGACACAACCTACATCTGTTAAGAGTCTTCAGAAGTTCTTGGGGTTTGCTAATTTTTATCGTCGGTTCATTGCTAATTTTTCCAGTATTGTTAAACCTTTGACTGATTTGACTAAAAAGGGTGCTGATGTTGCTGATTGGTCTCCTGCGGCTGTGGAGGCCTTTCGGGAACTTAAGCGCCGGTTTTCTTCTGCTCCTGTGTTGTGTCAACCAGATGTTTCACTTCCTTTTCAGGTTGAGGTTGATGCTTCCGAGATTGGAGCGGGGGCGGTTTTGTCACAGAGAAGTTCCAATGGCTCGGTGATGAAGCCATGTGCATTCTTCTCTAGAAAATTCTCGCCCGCCGAGCGCAATTATGATGTGGGTAATCGGGAGCTTTTGGCCATGAAGTGGGCATTTGAGGAGTGGCGTCATTGGCTTGAGGGTGCTAGACATCGTGTGGTGGTCTTGACTGATCACAAGAATCTCATTTACCTTGAGTCTGCCAGGCGTCTGAATCCTAGACAGGCTCGTTGGTCGTTGTTTTTTTCTCGTTTCAATTTTGTGGTTTCATACCTGCCAGGTTCAAAGAATGTGAAGGCAGATGCTCTTTCCAGGAGTTTTGTGCCTGACTCTCCTGGAGACTCTGGGCCCACTGGTATCCTTAGGGATGGGGTAATATTGTCCGCCGTATCCCCAGACTTGCGACGTGCATTGCAGGAGTTTCAGGCGGATAAACCTGATTGTTGTCCACCAGAAAGACTGTTTGTTCCGGATGATTGGACCAGTAGAGTCATCTCCGAGGTCCATTCTTCTGTGTTGGCTGGTCATCCTGGAATATTTGGTACTAGAGACTTGGTGGCCAGGTCTTTTTGGTGGCCTTCCTTGTCAAGGGATGTGCGCACCTTTGTGCAGTCTTGTGAGGTGTGTGCTCGGGCTAAGCCTTGCTGTTCTCGAGCCAGTGGGTTGTTGTTGTCCTTGCCCATCCCAAAGAGGCCTTGGACGCACATTTCCATGGATTTTATTTCTGATCTCCCTGTTTCACAGAAAATGTCCGTTATCTGGGTTGTGTGTGACCGCTTTTCTAAGATGGTTCATTTGGTGCCCTTGCCTAAGTTGCCTTCTTCCTCTGAGTTGGTCCCTTTATTTTTTCAGAACGTGGTTCGTTTGCATGGGATTCCGGAGAATATCGTTTCTGACAGGGGATCCCAGTTTGTGTCTAGATTTTGGCGGACGTTCTGTGCTAAAATGGGCATTGATTTGTCTTTCTCGTCTGCATTCCATCCTCAGACGAATGGCCAGACGGAGCGAACTAATCAGACCTTGGAAACTTATTTGAGGTGTTTTGTTTCTGCTGATCAAGATGACTGGGTTGCCTTTTTGCCACTGGCCGAATTTGCCCTGAATAATCGGGCTAGTTCTGCTACTTTAGTCTCTCCTTTTTTTTGTAATTCGGGGTTTCATCCTCGTTTTTCTTCTGGTCAGGTGGAGTCTTCGGATTGTCCTGGAGTGGACGTGGTGATGGACAGGCTGCATCACATTTGGAATCAGGTGGTGGACAATTTGAAGTTATCTCAGGAGAAGACTCAGCAGTTTGCTAATCGCCGTCGCCGCGCGGGTCCCCGACTTCTTGTTGGGGACTTGCTGTGGTTGTCTTCTCGTTTTGTCCCTATGAAGGTTTCTTCTCCTAAGTTCAAGCCTCGGTTCATCGGTCCTTATAGGATCTCGGAGATTCTTAACCCTGTATCTTTTCGTTTGGATCTCCCAGCATCGTTTGCTATCCATAATGTGTTCCATCGGTCGTTATTGCGGAGGTATGAGGTGCCCGTTGTTCCTTCGGTTGAGCCTCCTGCTCCGGTGCTGGTGGAGGGAGAATTGGAGTATGTTGTTGAGAAGATCTTGGATTCTCGTTTTTCCAGACGTAAACTCCAGTATTTGGTTAAGTGGAAGGGTTATGGTCAGGAGGATAATTCCTGGGTGGTCGCCTCCGATGTTCATGCGACTGATTTGGTCTGCGCCTTCCATAGAGCTCATCCTGATCGCCCTGGGGGTTCTCGTGAGGGTTCGGTGACCCCTCCTCAAGGGGGGGGTACTGTTGTGGATTCTGTTTGTGGGCTCCCTCTGGTGGTTACTGCTGGTACTGGGTGACTTTGGTGGGTTGCGGTCTCTGGTTTCCACCTGTCCATCTGAGGCTGGGTGTTTCCTATTTAGCCTGGCCTTTCTGTCATCTCCTTGCCGGCTATCAATGTATTCAGATGTGCTCAGTTTGGTTCCTGACTACCTGCTCCCAGATCTTTCAGGATAAGCTAAGTGCTGATTTTCAGTTGTTTGGTTTTTTTTGTCCAGCTTGCTAATTATGTCTCTATGCTAGCTGGTAGCTCTAGTGGACTGAGGTTCTCCCCATGTGCCATGAGTTGGCACATGGGTTCTTGTAATCTCAGGATGGTTTTTTGATTAGGGTTTTTTGCTGACCGCTCAGACCCCTTTTATATCCTTCTGCTTTCTAGTTACAGCGGGCCTCAATTTGCTGAACCTATATATCATCTCTATGTGTGTGCCTTCCTCTCATTTCACCGTCAATACATGTGGGGGGCAACTATACCTTTTGGGGTTCATTCCTCTGGAGGCAAGTGAGGTCTTTATTTTCTCTGCAGTGCTAGTTAGCTCTTAGGCTGGTGCGTGGCGTCTAGAACCAACGTAGGCACGCTCCCTGGCTATCTCTAGTTGCGTTTGTCAGGCGTAGGGCAGCGGTCAGCCCAGGTTCCATCACCCTAGAGCTCGTCCGTTATTTATTTGTACTTTGCTTGTCCAGTGCTATCCCTAGCCATTGGGATTCATGACAGCACAGACAGGGAAAACTAAAAACGCACCACGCCGCAGACACACAGGAAAACACTATAATGTGCACAGGGCAAAACAATACAAATATATGAAGGAGAAATATAACGAAGGATAATACACCACCAGATACGATATTTCCTCTCCTAGACCACCACTCCAGACCGAGATCACCAGGCACAAGACACAAGCTATAATCGGCGACGCCCAAAGCCCAGCAAAACTATTTAAAGGCAATGGGCGTGACTAAGCCTCCAACCCGAGTACCAGCCAAATTAACCCCGGACAATCTGGATCAATCTAGCCGGCGCCACTGAGCATATAGTGGATGAATGAGGAATTACCGCTGTCTGTCGGACGCCCTAGTGTGAACAGCGTCTGACATGACATGAGCACTGGCCAAGGAATGCCATTTTATGGTTTTACAGCATAGCTATGAAAGTTCTTAGAGCCCAGTTCCTTCCACACAGGGACAGAAAAATATCAAAATTGCACTAGTGAACCACATTGAAAATAGACATCAACTGTGAATAATAATCCAAAGATTTAAGTGTGATAAGAAAGTGATGTAGCTGCATAGATATGTCAGTAACAGCATAGCAGCACCTTTTTTTCAATCTTCATTCATGTCAAGTGCAAACCAAGACAGAAGTTTAATAACCTGTGTTCTTAATTTGCTTGTAATGCAGAATCCTGAAACCTAGGCTTGTGTGTCCCAAGCAGAGAACAAATTATTATTGTTATTTTTTAATGCAAATCACAAATCTCTAGAATCCAGAAGGAAAAAGTGAACTGTCTACCTCACAAAGTGTCTGCTTGTTAACATTTTCTGCCTTTTTTCTGTCTTTGCTGTAGTAGACCAATATTGTACATGCCTCCTGAACACAACTGCCTGTTGCAGGAGATCACTTTTCATACAAGAATCTAACAAGCTTTTTTTGTCCTGATCTATTTTGGAAAGTACCAAGAGTGCAATATTTTTTTAATCTCTAATACAATGGACATAATTTATTTTTTGTCATAGCTATATTAGTACCTGTCATGACGGTCGGAGTTTGCTTTCTGTTTCTCCTACTCCAGCCTGGTCATGCTGGTGTTAACTATTGCTGCCTCTCTTTGATTTGGGAGTGGCTATTTCTTGGAGATATCGCTGGCAGCTTGTGTCAGTGATAGTTTTGGGCTTGCTGGGGCTGCTAACCTGTTAAAACCCAGTTTTCCTTTTGCCACTGACTTCCCTTACTGGTGCGTGACCTGTCTCCTGTACCTGACCTAGTGACTCTGGTGTGTATCCCCTCCTTTTTTTGACTCGGCTTGAACTCTGACTTCATCTCCTGTCTTCCGTCTTTGCTACCACACATCTGCCTGGCTTTTGACCTACTGGCTTACTCTGACTCTGTTCTCTGTCTCATGTCTCTGTACCTTTGCTCATGGCTGGTTCTGACCCTCGGCTTTTATTTTGACTATGAGTTCTGTTTTTCCCTTTAAACTATACGCTTACCGTCCTTTACTGACTTGGCTCGTTTTGACAACTTTTTGTTGCCACCTGGTGTCAAGGTGCAGCATGCACTTTGCTGCTTTGCGGTAACAGTGCAACCTCTTTTTCTCTCACCCACTCCCCCTCGTGGAGTCTGCATATACCTGCATTGCTGCAGCATGACAGTACCACTGTACACTCCATATTGCCGTATGCACTATATTGACGTATCTAAGTTTCGAGGTGTGTACCTATGCATACCTACTTTGCAATATCTGATTTTACGTCATGCTGACGTTTTTGTTCATGGATAAGGGATCATTTAAAAAAAGTAAAATAAAAAAAAAAAAAAAAAAAAAATATAGGTTTTACAGCTGACTTAACCCCTTCACCCCGGAGCTTTTTTGGTTGCTTTTTTCCCTCCCCTTCTTCCCAGAGCAATAACTTTTTTATTTTTACATCAATATGGCCATTTAGGGACATATTTTTTGCGGAACGAGTTGTACTTTTGAACGATACCATTGGTTTTAACATGTCGTGTAACAGAAAATGGGAAGAAATTCCAAGTGCGATGAAATTGCAAAAAAAAGTGCAATCCCACACTTGTTTTTTGTTTAGTTTTTTTTTGCTAGGTTCACTAAATGCTAAAACTGACATGTCATTATGATTCATAGAGTTCATAGACACCAAACATGTCTAAGTTCTCTTTTATGTAAGTGGTAAGAAAAATTCCAAAATGTGCTTAAAAAAAAATGCGCAATTTTCCGATAACAGTAGCGTCTCCAATTTTCGTGATCTGGGGTCAGGTGAGGGCTTATTTTTTGCATGCTGAGCTGAAGTTTTAATGATACCATTTTGGTGCAGATACGTTCTTTTGATCATCCGTCATTTCATTTAAAGTTTGGCGTTTTTATTTTTTTCTCGCTACGCCATTTAGCGATCAGGTTAATCCTTTTTTTATTGATAGATCGGGCGATTCTGAATGCGGCAATACCAAATATGTGAAGGTTTGATGTTTTTTATTGTTTTATTTTGATTGGGGCAAAAAATATTTTTAATAACTTTTTTTAATTTTGGCATGCATCAATAGCCTTCATGGGAGGCTAGAAGCATGCACTACTTGATCACCTCTGCTACCTAGAGGTGATGCACAGATCACCTCTATGCAGCAGAATTAGAGGCTTGCTATGAACGCCGACCACAGTGTGGCGCTCATAGCAATCTGCCATCAACAACCAAAGAGGTCTCGAGGAGATCTCTGGTTGTGATGGCAACGCACCGATGACCCCTGATCATATGATGGGGGTCAGCGGTGCAAGTACTTCTGGCCACGCGGCCAGCGGCGCTTGTTAAATACCAATGTCAGTTTGACAGTGTCATTTAACTTATTAATGGGCACGGGCGGAATGCGATTCCGCTTGAGCCCATTGCGTGCACATGTCAGCTGTTCAAACCAGCTGACATGTCGCGGCTTTGAGGTGGGCTCACCACCAGAGCCCACCTCAAAGCGGGGGATACTACCAGCTGACGTACTATTCTGTCAGCTGGCAGAAAGAGGTTAATAGTCAAATGTAACAACCATATATGTCATAACAATAATGCTGGTTGTTACCACATATTACTTTCCATGTAAGTACCTAATAACACAGTGTTTTAGGTTTACATACTTTGCATGTTTTTGAAAGGGAAGAAGATAAAATAAAAAAAATCTAGAAAAAGGTTAAGGTTTTACAATTATTTCCGTAGTGGAATTTAACAACCGTATACACTGCAATAATACTGCTGGTTGCTTCCTTAAATTACTTTAATGTACATGAACTTATCAAGTACCATAGCATTCCAGGATATTTTTGTGGGTCTGAAGAGATAGTAGTGTTTTAAAAACCAAAAATCAAAATGTGAAAACATTATACACACAATTTATTTTTTTTGCATATCTGTTTTCGTAATCCACTTTGGCAATCATTGACCCCATAACTATACTGTGGACTCTTGCTGGATTTTTAGGGTGTGTTCCTGCTTCTTAGCATCTGAGGTTAGGTTTTCCATTTTTGAGTTAATTTGCTTTAACCACACATTTCATTACTAATTTTTAGAGTAAATTGAGAAATTTGACACTGCAGGTCTCTTTTTTTATGCACCTATTCAAATTGTCAAATTGGAGATGCTTACACGCCACCCCAATATTGCGGGCAGACTGGTGTCTTGTGGCCATCCCATGATCTCTGCCTAGCATTCATTGATGATTCCATAGTTTTTTCAGGGTGGTGACAAATTTTGGTAAAGGACTTCAACTTTATACTTTTGTAAAAAAAATATATGTTAAATGTGGAACTAACAATGGACATAGAACTGTGCTAGAAAAAATATACATGTCAGAGCGAAAAAATATGTAAGAGCCACTAGCTGCAGCTGAACTAGCACTTCTTGCAGCATCCGTCCTGACAGTAGTAATAGTAGTAGCATGAAAAGAAGGTCACAATTGACTTACTTTGCCTCTAGAAAGGATATGAATGGCAAGGGAGCAGAGAGAATAATGACATATATATCACTTGTCTCTTGTCTTGTCACAGCAGCATAATGTAGCTTCTGACAGCAACACCATCAGCTGGAGTCAAAGTTCTTCTTTGACTGCCCCTCCGCCGTCATAACACTTAATGTTGTGCCTAGCATAATTTCCATTCCATCAATGATGCTTTGTTTGTGATATGTGTTGTGAACTCTGTTTTCGGGCTCCCTCTTGTGGTCACAGGTGGTATGGTGTGACTTTTGTTTTGGGCTCCCCCTGGTGGCTTTGTTTGTTATCCTGCAAATCTGTGGCTTATCAGCTGCCTCATTAGTCACTGGGAGGTTCCTATATAGCTCTGTTTCACTTCCACTTGTTGCCGGCTGTCAATGTATTCAGTGCCTTTCTGATTACTCCTGATAATCTTCGGTTTCTGTCCCTTCAGGATAAGCTAAATTCTGTTTAATCATTTTTTGCTCATCAGTCTGCAATATTATTTCCGTGTTTGATGAGTTTAGTCCAGCTTGCTAATATGTGATTTTTGCCGCTGGTTAACTCTGGGGTCAGAGTTGCTTCCCCCGCATCGCTAGTCGGTGCGGGGGCTCGAGCAATCTCTGCGTGGACTTTTTGAATAGGGTTTTAAATTGACCGCACAGTTCCCTTTCTATTTTCTGCTATCTAGTGTTAGTGGGCCTCATTTGCTAAATCTAATTTCATCTCTGTGTTTGTGCTTTCCCCTTAACTCACCGTTAATATTTGTGGGGGGCTTTTCTATATCTTTGGGGTCATTTCACTGAGGCAAACGAGGACTTTCGTTCCCTCTAGGAGTAGTCAGTTTCTCAGGCCGTGACGAGACGTCTAGGATTTTTTTAGGTAACGTTCCACGGCTACTTTTAGTTGTGTGTGGATAGGATCAGATTGCGGTCAATTCAGTTACCACTTCCCCAGAGTTTGTAGTCTGTTCAGGCACTTAGCTAGTTCTACTTGCGATCCTTGCCACTGGGATCATAACAGTACAGCCAGCCCGTAAAGTGTTAATTGCATGGCTGAAGCAGGAGAAAAGAAGCCTTGAGAATTTTTTTTTTTTTTCTGCTGCCGTGTGTCTAGCTGCTGTGTGTCTTGCTTCTCTCCTCCTCTTAATCTTGGTGTGGCTCTGAACTCAGCTGCTGATATGGATATTCAGAGTTTGGCCTCCAGTGTAGATCATCTTGCTGCAAGGGTACAAATTATTCAGGATTTTGTTGTTCACAGTCC
The DNA here is from genome assembly GCF_051348905.1 of Ranitomeya variabilis. Taxonomy (NCBI): domain Eukaryota; kingdom Metazoa; phylum Chordata; class Amphibia; order Anura; family Dendrobatidae; genus Ranitomeya; species Ranitomeya variabilis. The sequence continues at coordinate 1,122,421,921 of NC_135232.1, read as the reverse complement.
TATGTCAGAGCCTAGAATACCTATTCCGGAGTTGTTTTCTGGAGATAGATCTAGGTTCCTGAATTTTAAGAACAATTGTAAATTGTTTCTTTCTTTGAAACCTCGTTCCTCTGGTGATTCCGTGCAGCAAGTTAAAATTATTATTTCCTTCTTGCGTGGTGACCCTCAAGATTGGGCCTTCGCATTGGCGCCAGGGGATCCTGCATTGCTCAGTGTGGATGCGTTTTTTCTGGCCCTTGGATTGCTCTATAAGGACTTTAATAGATAATGATTAAAAATACCACTTCCCAGTGAGTACCAAAAAACAAAAATGAAATAGAACAAAAATCTATTCTGTGCACCTTTCCTACTGTACTGACCCTGCACTGGCCTGCTATCCCTGCCTAACAGTGGAGGTTGGCACCCTGATAGATATTTGGCGCCCCCACTCAGCGACGGCTGATACCTACTGGCCCTGGTATAAACCTGACCAGCTAAAGGCAGGAAAACAATGAGCCAGTAAAAGAAATGTAGGGAGGTTGGCAACATATTTTTGTGCACCTTTGATTCCTCTACCCGTGCTTTCTTTCATTTCTTTTACTGGCTCATTGTTTTCCTGCCTTTAGCTGGTCAGGTTTATACCAGGGCCAGTAGGTATCAGCCGTCGCTGAGTGGGGGCGCCAAATATCTATCAGGGTGCCAACCTCCACTGTTAGGCAGGGATAGCAGGCCAGTGCAGGGTCAGTACTGTAGGAAAGGTGCACAGAATAGATTTTTGTTCTATTTCATTTTTGTTTTTTGGTACTCACTGGGAAGTGGTATTTTTAATCATTATCTATTAAAGTTTATAAATTTTAAGGGGTTCATATGTTACACAATTTTTGATTTTTCCTCTTCTTTTTCTAATCATTTGTATGTTTCTACATTGCTCTATAAGGAACCTAATCTTGAGAACCAGGCTGAAAAAGCGTTGTTGGCCCTCTCTCAGGGGCAAGATGATGCAGAGGTGTACTGCCAGAAGTTTCGGAGGTGGTCGGTGCTTACTCAGTGGAATGTGTGTGCCCTGGCTGCAAATTTCAGAAAAGGTCTTTCTGAGGCCATTAAGAATGTCATGGTGGGGTTCCCTACGCCTGCAGGTCTGAATGAGTCAATGACTTTGGCCATTCAGATTGATCGGCGTTTGCGGGAGCGCAAACCTGCGCACCATTTGGCGGTGTCTTCTGAACAGACACCTGACTCTATGCAATGTGATAGAATTCTGACCAGAAGTGAACGGCAAAATTATAGATGGCAAAATGGGTTGTGCTTTTACTGTGGTGACTCAGCTCATGTTATCTCAGCATGCTCTAAGCGTAAAAAAAAGGTTGATAAATCTGTCTTGTTTATACCAAGGAAGGTGACAGGCACAAGGGGGCATTCTTTGCGCCTGGAGGAGAGAAGGTTTTTCCACCAACATAGAAGAGGATTCTTTACTGTTAGGGCAGTGAGAATCTGGAATTGCTTGCCTGAGGAGGTGGTGATGGCGAACTCAGTCGAGGGGTTCAAGAGAGGCCTGGATGTCTTCCTGGAGCAGAACAATATTGTATCATACAATTATTAGGTTCTGTAGAAGGACGTAGATCTGGGGATTTATTATGATGGAATATAGGCTGAACTGGATGGACAAATGTCTTTTTTCGGCCTTACTATGTTACTATGTTACTATGTTACTATGTTCCTTGTCATCTTACCCAGTTATGGCTTTTGTAGATTCGGGTGCTGCCCTGAGTCTGATGGACTTGTCATTTGCCAGGCGCTGTGGCTTTGTTTTGGAGCCTTTAAAATTCCCTATTCCACTAAGGGGAATTGATGCTACACCATTGGCTACGAATAAACCTCAGTACTGGACACAAGTGACCATGTGCATGACTCCTGTTCATCAGGAGGTGATTCGCTTTCTTGTACTGCATAATTTGCATGATGTTGTCGTGTTGGGCCTGCCATGGTTGCAGACTCATAATCCAGTCTTGGATTGGAAAGCAATGTCTGTGTCAAGTTGGGGTTGTCAGGGAATTCATGGCGACGCTCCTGTGGTGTCAATTGCTTCTTCCACTCCTTCTGAAGTCCCTGCGTTTTTGTCAGACTACCAGGACGTATTTGATGAGCCCAAACTCAGTTCTCTACCTCCTCATAGGGATTGTGATTGTGCTATAAATTTGATTCCTGGTAGTAAGTTTCCTAAGGGACGACTTTTCAATTTGTCAGTGCCGGAGCATGCTGCCATGCGGAGTTATATAAAGGAGTCCTTGGAGAAAGGACTTATTCGCCCTTCCTCCTCCCCTCTTGGTGCGGGGTTCTTTTTCGTGGCTAAGAAGGATGGTTCCCTGAGACCTTGTATTGATTATCGCCTTCTAAATAAAATCACGGTCAAATTTCAGTATCCTTTGCCATTGTTGTCTGATCTGTTTGCTTGCATTAAGGGGGCTAGTTGGTTCACCAAGATAGATCTTTGTGGTGCGAATAACCTTGTGCGTATTAAGCAGGGTGATGAATGGAAAACTGCATTTAATACGCCCGAAGGCCATTTTGAGTACTTGGTGATGCCTTTTGGACTTTCTAACGCTCCTTCTGTCTTTCAGTCCTTTATGCACGACATCTTCCGCGAATATCTGGATAAATTTATGATTGTGAATCTGGATGATATTCTGTTTTTTTCTGATGATTGGGAGTCCCATGTTAGGCAGGTCAGGATGGTGTTTTAGGTCCTGCGTGCCAATGCTTTATTTGTGAAGGGCTCAAAATGTCTTTTTGGAGTCCAGAAGGTTTCTTTTTTGCGTTTCATTTTTTCTCCTTCTACTATTGAGATGGACCCAGTCAAGGTTCAGGCTATTCATGACTGGACGCAGCCTACATCTGTTAAGAGTCTTCAGAAGTTCTTGGGTTCTGCTAATTTTTACCGTTGTTTCATCGATAATTTTTCTAGCGTGGTTAAACCTTTGACGGATTTGACCAAGAAGGGCTCTGATGTGACTAATTGGTCTCCTGCGGCCGTGGAGGCCTTTCGGGAGCTGAAGCACCGGTTTTCTTCGGCTCCAGTCTTATGTCAGCCAGATGTCTCTCTTCCCTTCCAGGTCAAGGTTGATGCTTCCGAGATTGGAGCGGGGGCTGTTTTGTCGCAGAGAAGCTCCGATGGCTCTGCCATGAAGCCATGTGCTTTCTTTTCAAGAAAGTTTTCGCCTGCCGAGCGGAATTATGATGTCGGTAACCGGGAGTTGTTGGCTATGAAGTGGGCATTTGAGGAGTGGCGACATTGGCTTGAGGGAGCTAAGCATCGTGTGGTGGTCTTAACTGATCACAAGAATCTGATTTATCTCGAGTCGGCCAAGCGGCTGAATCCTAGACAGGCTCGTTGGTCGTTGTTTTTCTCTCGTTTTGATTTCGTGGTCTCGTACCTGACTGGTTCGAAGAATGTGAAGGCTGATGCTCTTTCTAGGAGTTTTGTGCCTGACTCTCCTGGAGATTCAGAGCAGGCTGGTATTCTCAGAGAAGGGGTGATTTTGTCTGCCATCTCCCCAGATTTGCGACAAGTGCTGCAGGAGTTTCAGGCGGATAGATGGACCAGCAGAGTTATTTCTGAGGTTCATTCTTCGGTGTTGGCGGGCCATCCTGGAATATTTGGTACCAGAGATTTGGTGGCCAGGTCCTTTTGGTGGCCTTCCTTGTCGCGGGATGTTCGTTCCTTTGTGCAGTCTTGTATAATTTGTGCTCGGGCTAAGCCTTGCTGTTCTCATGCCAGTGGGTTGCTGTTGCCTTTGCCAGTCCCGAAGAGGCCTTGGACGCACATTTCCATGGATTTTATTTCGGATCTCCCTGTCTCTCAAAGAATGTCTGTCATCTGGGTGGTGTGTGATCATTTTTCTAAGATGGTCCATTTGGTGCCCTTGCCTAAGTTGCCTTCCTCCTCCGAGTTGGTTCCGCTGTTTTTTCAAAATGTGGTTCGTTTGCATGGGATCCCTGAAAATATTGTTTCCGACAGAGGATCCCAGTTTGTGTCTAGATTTTGGCGGACCTTTTGTGCTAAGATGGGCATTGATTTGTCTTTTTCGTCGGCTTTCCACCCTCAGACAAATGGCCAAACCGAGCGAACTAATCAGACCTTGGAAACCTATTTAAGATGTTTTGTTTCTGCTGATCAGGACGACTGGGTGACTTTTTTGCCATTGGCCGAGTTTGCCCTTAATAATCGGGCTAGTTCTGATACTTTGGTGTCTCCTTTTTTTTGTAATTCGGGGTTTCATCCTCGTTTTTCCTCGGGTCAGGTGGAGCCTTCTGACTGTCCTGGAGTGGATGTTGTGGTGGATAGGTTGCATCAGATTTGGAATCATGTGGTGGACAATTTGAAGCTGTCACAAGAGAAGGCTCAGCGCTTTGCCAACCGCCGTCGCTGTGTGGGTCCCCGACTTCGCGTTGGGGACTTGGTGTGGTTGTCTTCTCGTTTTGTTCCTATGAAGGTCTCCTCTCCTAAGTTCAAGCCTCGGTTTATCAGTCCTTATAAGATTTTGGAAGTCCTTAACCCTGTGTCATTTCGTTTGGACCACCCAGCATCATTTGCTATTCATAATGTTTTCCATCGGTCGTTGTTGCGGAGGTATGTGGTGCCTGTGGGTCCTCCGGTTGAGTCTCCTGCCCCGGTGCTGGTGGAGGGAGAATTGGAATACGTGGTGGAGAAGATCTTCGATTCTAGACGGAGACTTCAATATTTGGTTAAGTGGAAGGGCTATGTGTTGTGAATTCTGTTTTTGGGCTCCCTCTGGTGGCTACTGGTGGTACTGGTTGACTTTGGTCTTGTGTTTCCAGTGCACCTGTTTTCATCAGCAAATTGGGAGTTTCCTATTTAGTCTGGCTTCTCAGTCACTCTAGTGCCGGCAATCAATGTTACCAGAGCATCTCTGTTGCTTGCTACCTGCTCCAAGTCTGCAATTCAGCTAAGTTGAATCTTTGGCTTTTTGTGTTTGTTTTGTCCAGCATGCATTTATATTTCTCGTGCTGCTGGAAGCTCTAGTGATCTGAAATTACTACTCCGGTGTCATGAGTTGATAACGGAGTTAAGGTCGTTTCAGGATGGCTGCTTAGGGTTTTGAGGTAACCGCGAAGTCCTCTTTTGTATTTTCATCTATCTAGTCAGAGGGCCTCACTTTGCTGAATCTATATTCATACTGCGTTTGTGTTTTCCTCTTACCTAACCATTATTACATGTGGGGGGCTACTATAACTTTTGGGGTTTCCCTGGAGGCAAGCCAGGTCTGTGTATTCCTCTTCTAGGGGTAGTTAGATCTCCGGCTGGCGCGAGGTGTCTAGGGATACAACGTAGGCACACCCCCTGGCTACTTTTATTTGCGTGTTAGGTTCAGCATCGCGGTTACCTGAGATACCATCTTCCTAGAGCTAGTCCGTTTTTGCCCGTGTCCCTGCCATTGGGAATCATGACAGCTATGGTCAGGAGGATAATTCCTGGGTTGTCGCCTCTGATGTTCATGCGGCCGATTTGGTTCGTACCTTCCATGTGGCTCATCCCGATCGCCCTGGGGGTTTTGATGAGGGTTCGGTGACCCCTCCTCAAGGGGGGGTACTGTTGTGAACTCTATTTTCGGGCTCCCTCTTGTGGTCACAGGTGGTATGGTGTGACTTTTGTTTTGGGCTCCCCCTGGTGGCTTTGTTTGTTATCCTGCAAATCTGTGGCTTTTCAGCTGCCTCATTAGTCACTGGGAGGTTCCTATATAGCTCTGTTTCACTTCCACTTGTTGCCGGCTGTCAATGTATTCAGTGCCTTTCTGATTACTCCTGATAATCTTCGGTTTCTGTCCCTTCAGGATAAGCTAAGTTCTGTTTAATCATTTTTTGCTCATCAGTCTGCAATATTATTTCCGTGTTTGATGAGTTTAGTCCAGCTTGCTAATATGTGATTTTTGCCGCTGGTTAACTCTGGGGTCAGAGTTGCTTCCCCCGCATCGTTAGTCGGTGCGGGGGCTCGAGCAATCTCTGCGTGGACTTTTTGAATAGGGTTTTAAATTGACCGCACAGTTCCCTTTCTATTTTCTGCTATCTAGTGTTAGTGGGCCTCATTTGCTAAATCTAATTTCATCTCTGCGTTTGTGCTTTCCCCTTAACTCACCGTTAATATTTGTGGGGGGCTTTTCTATATCTTTGGGGTCATTTCACTGAGGCAAGCGAGGACTTTCGTTCCCTCTAGGAGTAGTCAGTTTCTCAGGCCGTGATGAGACGTCTAGGATTTTTTTAGGTAACGTTCCACGGCTACTTTTAGTTGTGTGTGGATAGGATCAGGTTGCGGTCAATTCATTTACCACTTCCCCAGAGTTTGTAGTCTGTTCAGGCACTTAGCTAGTTCTACTTGCGATCCTTGCCACTGGGATCATAACAGATATGCCTAATAGCTCTTTAAACCACATCACTCCAAGGACTAAGAAATACCTACACTACACTAGAACAACTGCTTCCAGTTGATTAATTGGGAGAGATAAACAGCTCTTGGTTAAAAGAAACCGAAACATTATAGTAGCTTTCTATTCCTTTACCTTCCAGTCAATTCCAGTACAATTCTAGTCTAATTCATAGTAATTAAAAATCTGTAATTTTAAAGATGGAATTTCAAAGATGGTTAGACACGTCTGGTCAGACTCATGGCTATGAATTTATGTGCACCTAAGGGCTCACAGCTGAGAGGGATGTGGGCGTGTGTGTCCAGAGCACATGTTCACAATTAAGCCGAGGCATAAAGAGGGGGTGGGGTACATTGGCCAAGGAAGAAGCAAGAGGGGTGAAGTACATATGGATAGAAAACAATGGGTAAGGAAAGCATGCCAGGTGGCAATTACATGCACTTCACATAGACAGACATTGCAGGAAAAGCTGAGTAGATGAGCAGCATACCAGGTGGCAATTACATGCACTTTACATAGACAGATATTGCAGGAAAAGCTGAGTAGATCAGCAGCGTACCTGTGGGTAGACAAAACAACTCGATTAGATGATACAGGTGGTGATGAGGATGATGAAAGTACAACAGTGATGAATGGGTAAATGCTTCATGGAATTCTAGTGTAATTCATAGTAATTAAAAATCTGTAATTTAAAAGATGGAAATTCAAAGATGGTCAGACACATCTGGTCAGACTCATGGCTTTGAATTTATATATATATATATATATATATATATATATATATATATAGACTGTATATATGTTTTCACGAATATTTGAGCCCATGGATCCATAATATGTCTATTTTGCATGGTTGCGAGAAAAAAACGCAGTACGGGTGCCATACGGATTACATACGGAGGTTAACATGCGTAAAATACGCAGACACACCCTGCCTACGGATGACATACGGAACACTGCTTTGGGATCATTTCTGCATATTACGCCTGTAAAATACTGACCGTATTTCCCTACGCTGAGTGTCACGCCCGCCTTAAAGTAATGATGGCCACTCGTTTTTCTTTACTTAGCTGCTTTTTTCTTGCCATAGTACAAATTCTAACAGTCTATTCAGTAGAACTATTAGCTGTGTATCCACCAGACGTCTGCACAACACAACTGATGGTCCCAACCCCATTTATAAGGCAAGAAATCCCACTTATTAAACCTGACAGGGCACACCTGTGAATTGAAAACCATTCCCGGTGACCACCTCTCATCAAGAGAATGCCAAGAGTGTGCAAAGCAGTCATCAAAGCAAAAAAGTGGCTTCTTTGAAGAACCTAGAATATAAGACATAATTTCAGTTGTTTCACACTTTTTTGTTAAGTATATGATTCCACATGTGTTAATTCATAGTTTTGATGGCTTCAGTGTGAATGTACAATTTTCATAGTCATGAAAATACAGAAAAATCTTTAAATGAGAAGGTGTGTCCAAACTTTTGGTCTGTACTGTACATCACCATCGGCCTCATCGGTTCCCTTAAGCAGCGTCGGCCACTCACTGCCGAACACCACAGGTGGCATCATGTTAAATCCCCTACAAACTGTCCCTCATCATTTTTATTGTGCGCCCAGGGCCACAGACTGCAAGAAGAACGACCTGAAGAACTGTCCTACCCGGTTCCAAGTACCCCACAGCCCTAGCAGGCGTTGCACTTTTTTTTTTTTATGTTGCTGGAGGATCAATAAAATGGAATTTTCAGGCTCTGCTTGTAGAAAAAAAAGCCATTTACATCCTGTCACACCGGCTACAAACTATGTCACTCCGTCAGAACATGAAATTTCACTTGCTCTTGTGGAGAAAACAAATTAATTGTTAAGATAAGGAAGGCTCAATCTGTCCTAATTATGATATCTATCTAGTAATCAAGTAGACCAGAAGAAGTTCCATGACTTCCTATCTATTGGGCAGGAACAGGATATTGTTGATAGATTTTTACGTTTCAGAAACAGAACATATGATGTTACTATCAGCATAAGTGAAATGTACCAAGATGGAGCACAGCATTACTATGAGCAGAATTATCATTACGGTACTTCTCACAGTGATATAGAGCTGCACAAAAAAAAACTTCCTTCACTTGCTTAGATTTATATATACTGAGCAGAAAAAAGTCATATTCTCACATATTTTATAAACAGAGATCAGAAAATCGATTCCAAGCAAATCTTTTTTTTTTTTAAATCAATCCTATGAATTTCCAGAAACAGGTGAATCTGAACAATTTGCCATTCTCTTAGCTTAAATCACCTAAAATGGACATTATCATTATACACATTACAGAAAATTACATCAACCACAAAAGGATTGCAGGCAGGCTTCCCGATGCTGCTGTGCAGATTTCATATCACATGGCATAGAAAAGTTAGTGAAGAGTGACTATCATGGCCTATATAACAGTAGAAGCATAAAATGCAGCAGCCATTTTGTGGTAAATCTGGACAGTGAGAGGATGTCACAGTTCACATTTTAACCATAGATATAGGGAAAGAAAAACTAAAAAACAAATTCGATTTATACAGTGTGTGAGACAGAAAACAGTGAAGATGATTAGTGTATGAACAAAATAAAATAATACATACTGCACTGTATACTTTAAAGCACCACTCCAGAGTTTTCTTTTTTTTGAGCGCTGTAGTGGTAATTCTTATGTAATGTCCCTGCTCCTGGTCTTATATTCACCCTCTGGCGTTTTCACCTTTTTTTGGCTTTGCTCTGGTTCCATGGCGCGATCTTGTGACTGCAACTTCTGACTGTTTGGAAGTCAGAAACTACATCACAAGTTCTCAATGCAAGTCTAGGAGATACCAGAATGAGGTCTTCATAGACTTTTAATTTGAAAGTGACCTCCAGGTTGCTCCAGCAAACATTTGAATGATCCACCAAGTCACGAACTGCCAGAGACCGAGGAAACAGCCCCCAAAAAAATTTAAACTGGAGATAACCTCTGCATCTACTGTCCACAAAACGCTCCATCCCTAGGTCTCAGTTTCAGAGGGTCAATAATATTGTCACAGAGGAGAGTCTTCATCCTCAACGCCTGGACGATATGTCCAATAAATTTCTACAAAGGGACTACCTACATTCTATCTTGAGGGAGGCCACAATACCCTCTCCCGAAGGCCGAATAAATCTAATAAACGAATTCTGTTTGTTCACTCCTTCCACCCTTTCACTTACATTCTGCACAGTTCCATCCATAGACACTGGCACCTCTTATCCAGTGCCCATCCAGACATTCCTGAATTCAAAGAACCGTTCTTGCCATGTTTCAAACGGGCCTCCAACTTAAAAGATTCCCTAGTCAGAGCAGATTTAGGCCCAAAAAAAGTACCACCACGCCAACGTTTTCTCCAGAACCCTAAAACAGGAACATTTCCCTGTTTGCACTGTACCCAATGTAATAATGTCCAAAAGGGTGCGACCTTCCACCATCCACTCTCCGGTAAGAGTTTCAAAATTCCCGAATTTTTTACATGTGAAACTTCCTGGGTCATTTATTTGATTAAATGCCCATGTGACTTGTTGTATGTAGGTGAGACCACACAGCTCATATGCGATCGGATCTCAAAACACAAGTCCACGATTGGTTGCAAAAACCTTCTCCTACCTGTTATGAACTGGTGGTTTAGGAGCAACATGGGATGAGCTCTGGAGGAGGCGGTACCTGTACTGACCGCAGTGCCTCAGCTTTACACAACACTAGAAGTAGCCGTGGGATGTTCCTGTCACTCCCTAGACACCTCGTCACAGCCAGAGGACTAACTACCCCTAAAGATAGAAACAGGAAAGCTATCTTGCCTCAGAAAAATTCTCCAAAGGATAGACAGCCCCCCACAAATATTGACTGTGAGTGGAGAGAGAAATGACATACGCAGAATGAAACCAGGATGAAGCAAAGGAGGCCAATCTAGCTAGATAGATAGAATAGGACAGAATACTGTGCGGTCAGTATTAAAAAACTAGAAAAATCCACCACAGAGTTTAGAAAAATCTCCACACCTGACTAAAGGTGTGGAGGGTAAATCTGCTTCCCAGAGCTTCCAGCTTAACTGAATAAATCCATACTGACAAGCTGGACTAGAAAAAACATAGAATGAGCAGAACGATAAAGTCCACAAAATGTGGACTGCAAAAGAACAAAGCAAGGACTTATCTTTGCTGAACTGGACAGAATATCAGGGAAATCCAAGCAGAGATGTGAATCCAACCAGTAACCATTGACAACTGGCATTGGCTGAAGGATAGAGCCAGGCTATATAGCCAAGCCAGAAGAGACGATCAGTGGAAGCAGCTGCTGACTGCTAAATCCAAGGAGCAGCCGTTCCACTTAAAACCACCGGAGGGAGCACAAGAGCAGAACTCACAAAAGTGCCACTTACAACCACCGGAGGGAGCCCAAGAGCGGAATTCACAACAGTACCCCCCCCTTGAGGAGGGGTCACCGAACCCTAACCAGAGCCCCCAGGCCGATCAGGACGAGCCAAGTGAAAAGCACTAACCAAATTGGCGGCATGAACATCGGAGGGAACAACCCAAGAATTATCCTCCTGGCCATAACCCTTCCACTTGACAAGATACTGAAGCCTCCGCCTCGAAAAACGAGAATCCAAAATTTTCTCAACCACATATTCCAACTCCCCCTCAACCAACACCGGGGCATGAGGATCAACAGAGGGAACAACGGGCACCACATATCTCCGCAACAAAGATCTATGGAAAACATTATGGATGGCAAAAGAGGCTGGAAGGGCCAAACGAAAGGATACCGGATTGATAATCTCAGAAATCTTATAAGGACCAATAAACCGAGGCTTGAACTTAGGGGAATAAACCTTCATAGGAACATGACGAGAAGATAACCAGACTAAATCCCCCACCCGAAGCTGGGGACCAACACACCTACGGCGGTTAGCAAAACGTTGAGCCTTTTCCTGAGACAACGTCAAATTGTCTACCACATGAGTCCAAATCTGCTGCAACCTGTCCATCACAGAATCCACACCAGGACAATCAGAAGGCTCCACCTGCCCTGAAGAAAAACGAGGATGAAAACCAAAATTACAAAAGAAAGGCGAAACCAAAGTAGCCGAACTAGCCCGATTATTAAGGGCAAACTCGGCCAACGGCAAGAAAGCCACCCAATCATCCTGATCAGCAGACACAAAGCATCTCAAATAGGTTTCCAAGGTCTGATTAGTTCGCTCAGTGTGGCCATTTGCGTGAGGATGAAACGCCGAAGAAAAAGACAAATCAATGCCCATCCTAGCACAAAAGGCCCGCCAAAACCTAGAAACAAACTGGGAACCTCTGTCAGACACAATATTCTCCGGAATGCCATGCAAACGAACCACATGCTGAAAAAACAATGGAACCAAATCAGAGGAGGAAGGCAATTTAGGCAAAGGTACCAAATGGACCATTTTAGAGAACCGGTCACAAACCACCCAGATAACAGACATCTTCTGGGAAACAGGAAGATCCGAAATAAAATCCATGGAAATATGCGTCCAGGGCCTCTCAGGGACCGGCAAAAGCAACCCACTAGCGCGGGAACAGCAAGGCTTGACCCGGGCACAAGTCCCACAGGACTGCACAAAAGAACACACATCCCGCAACAAGGAAGGCCACCAAAAGGACCTAGCAACCAAATCTCTGGTACCAAAAATTCCAGGATGACCAGCCAACACCGAACAATGAACCTCAGAAATTACCTTACCTGTCCATCTATCAGGAACAAACAGCTTCCCCACTGGACAGCGGTCAGGTTTATCAGCCTGAAATTCCTGAAGCACCCGCTGTAAATCAGGGGAGATGGCAGAAAGAATCACCCCTTCCTTAAGAATGCCAACCGGCTCAAGGACTCCAGGAGAATCAGGCAAAAAACTCCTAGAGAGGGCATCAGCCTTAACATTCTTAGATCCCGGAAGATACGAGACCACAAAATCAAAACGGGAGAAAAACAGGGACCATTGAGCCTGTCTAGGGTTCAGCCGCTTGGCCGACTCGAGGTAAATCAGATTCTTATGATCGGTCAAGACCACAACGCGGTGCTTGGCTCCCTCAAGCCAATGTCGCCACTCCTCAAATGCCCACTTCATAGCCAACAACTCCCGATTGCCGACGTCATAATTGCGCTCCGCAGGCGAAAACTTTCTGGAAAAAAAGGCACACGGTTTCATCAAAGAACCATCAGAATTCCTCTGAGACAAAACAGCCCCTGCCCCAATCTCAGAAGCGTCAACCTCAACCTGAAAAGGAAGAGAAACATCCGGCTGACGCAACACAGGGGCAGAAGTAAATCAGCATTTAAGCTCCTGAAAGGCCTCAACAGCCGCAGAGGACCAATTCGTCACATCAGCGCCTTTCTTCGTCAAATCGGTCAGGGGCTTAACCACACTGGAAAAGTTGACAATGAAACGGCGATAAAAATTAGCAAAGCCCAAAAATTTCTGAAGGCTCTTCACAGATGAGGGTTGAATCCAGTCATGAATGGCTTGGACCTTAACAGGATCCATTTCTATAGACGAGGGAGAAAAAATAAAACCCAAAAAAGAGACCTTCTGAACTCCAAATAGGCACTTAGACCCCTTCACAAATAAAGCATTATCACGAAGGATCTGGAATACCATCCTGTTCTGCTTCACATGAGACTCCCAATCGTTGGAAAAAAATCAAAATATCATCCAAATACACAATCATGAATTTATCAAGATAATTGCGGAAAATATCATGCATGAAGGATTGAAATACAGAAGGAGCATTAGAAAGCCCGAAAGGCATCACAAGGTATTCAAAATGGCCTTTGGGCATATTAAATGCAGTTTTCCATTCGTCACCCTGTTTAATACGAACAAGATTATATGCCCCTCGAAGGTAAATCTTAGTAAACCAACTAGCCCCCTTAATCCGAGCAAACAAATCAGAAAGCAAAGGTAAAGGGTATTGGAATTTGATAGTGATCTTATTAAGAAGGCGATAATCAATACCGGGTCTCAAGGAGCCATCCTTCTTGACAACAAAAAGAATCCCGCTCCCAATGGTGACGAAGACGGCCGAATATGCCCCTTCTCCAAAGACTCCTTAACATAACTCCACATGACGGCATGCTCTGGCACAGACAGATTGAAAAGTCGGCCCTTAGGGAACTTACAGCCAGGAATCAAGTTAATAGCACAATCACAGTCCCTATGTGGAGGAAGGGAACTGGACCTGGGCTCATCAAATACATCCTGGAAATCCGACAAAAACTCAGGGACTTCAGAAGAGGGGGAAGAGGAAATTGACATCAAAGGAACGTCACTATGTACCCCTTGACAACCCCAACTAGTCACAGACATAGATTTCCAATCCAGCACTGGATTATGTACCTGTAACCATGAAAAACCCAGTACAACAACATCATGCAAATTATGCAACACCAGAAAACGGCAATCTTCCTGATGTGCTGGAGCCATTTACATGGTCAGCTGAGTCCAATACTGAGGTTTATCCTTGGCCAACAGTGTAGCATCAATGCCCCTCAAAGGAATAGGGCTCTGCAAAGGCTGCAAGGAAAAACCATAGCGCCTGGAGAATTCCAAGTCCATTAAGTTCAGGGCAGCGCCTGAATCCACAAATGCCATGACAGAAAAGGACGATAATGAGCAAATCAGGGTCACAGATAAGAGAAATTTAGGCTGTACAGTACTGATGGTAACAGACCTAGCAACCCTCTTAGTACGCTTAAGGCAAACAGAAATAACATGAGCAGAATCACCACAGTAAAAACACAGCCTATTCTGACATCTGAATCCCTGCCGTTCTTGTTGTGAACTCTATTTTTGGGCTCCCTCTAGTGGTCACAAGCGGTACTGTGTAGTGTTGTCTTTCTGCAGGTTGGCTGCATCAGCTGGTTCGTTATCCTTGGTTGGTTTCCTATTTAACTCACCTGGATACTCAGTTCCTTGCCTGCTATCAATGTACTCAGTGCTCTTCAGATTCCTTGTGACTACCTTGCTCCCAGTCTCTCCAAGTCAAGCTAAGTTCTCGTTTGTTCATTTTTCTGATTATCAGCGTTCATCATGTTTTTTTGTCCAGCTTGCTAAAATGTGATTTCTGTGCTTGCTGGTTGCTCTAGGGGACTGAGTTTCTCCCCCCACACCGTTTGTTGGTGCGGGGGTTCTTGAAATCTCAGTGTGGATATTTTTGTAAGGGTTTTTTACTGACCGCATAGATCCCTTTTCTATTTTCTGCTATCTAATATTAGTGGGCCTCATTTGCTGAATCTGCTTTCACCCCTGTGTATGTGCCTTCCTCTTACCTAACCGTTATTATCTGTTGGGTGCTTCTATATCTTTGGGGATTATTTCTCTGGAGGCAAGAGAGGTCCTTCTTTCTCTCTAGGGGTAGTTAGTTCCTCAGGCTGGCTCGAGACGTCTAGGAATTTTAGGCACGTTCACCGGCTACCTCTAGTGTGTTTGGATAGGTTCAGATTTGCGGTCAGTCCAGTTTTCCACCTCCCTAGAGCTTGTCCTTTTTAGTTACCTTGCTGGAGTAATTTGTGATCCTCAACCACTAAGGATCATAACAGTATAGCAGGCCAAAAAGTGTTTAATGCATCGCAGAAGTGGGATTAAAAGAAGACCTGAGTACATTTTTTTTTGTCCCGCTTTTCCTTTGCTGCAGTCTGTTTAGCTTCTTTCATCCCCTTGAACTCTGGGAGGTTTTAAGCTCAGCTGCAGACATGAATATTCAGACTCTGACTTCTAGTGTGGATCATCTTACTGCACGGGTGCAAAGTATTCAGGATTTTGTTATTCATAGCCCTATGTCAGAACCAAAGATACCCATTCCTGAGTTGTTTTCTGGAGATAGATCTAGGTTTCTAAATTTTAAGAATAATTGTATGTTATTTCTATCTCTGAGACCTCGTTCCTCTGGTGATTCCGCTCAGCAAGTTAAAATTGTTATCTCCTTGTTGCGTGGCGACCCTCAGGATTGGGCTTTCTCTCTGGCGCCAGGAGATCCTGCATTGCTTAATGTAGATGCATTTTTTCGGGCTCTTGGTTTGCTTTATGAGGAGCCTAATCTTGAGAATCAGGCAGAAAAAGCGTTGCTGGCTCTATCTCAAGGTCAGGATGAAGCAGAGGTGTATTGTCAAAAATTTCAAAAATGGTCAGTGCTTACTCAATGGAATGAGTGTGCCCTGGCTGCAAATTTCAGAGAAGGTCTTTCTGAAGACATTAAGAATGTTATGTTGGGGTTTCCCACCCCTACTAGTCTGAGTGATTCTATGGCTTTAGCCATTCAGGTTGATCGGCGTTTGCGGGAGCGCAAATCTGCTCATCCTTTGGCTGTATTTTCTGAACAGAGACCTGAGTCTATGCAGTGTGACCGAACTCTGACCAGAATTGAGCGACAAAGTCATAGACGTCAAAATGGGTTGTGCTTTTACTGTGGTGATTCTACTCATGTTATCTCAGCATGCTCTAAACGCTTAAAAAAGATCACTAAACCTGTCACCATTGGCACTATACAGCCTAAATTTATTTTGTCTGTTACTTTGATTTGTTCTTTGTCGTCCTACTCTGTTATGGCTTTTGTGGATTCAGGTGCTGCCCTGAATATGATGGATTTGTCGTTTGCCAGGCGCTGTGGTTTTGTCCTGGAGCCTTTGGAATTTCCTATTCCTCTGAGGGGAATTGATGCTACGCCATTGGTTGAGAATAAGCCTCAGTATTGGACGCAAATGACCATGTGCATTACTCCCGTACATCAGGAAGTGATTCGCTTTCCTGTTCTGCATGATTTGCATGATGTTGTCGTTTTGGGTCTGCCATGGCTGCAGGCTCATAATCCAGTTTTAGATTGGAAAGCTATGTCTGTGTCAAGTTGGGGTTGTCAGGGAATTCATGGCGATACTCCGTTGGTGTCTATTGCTTCTTCCATTCCTTCTGAGGTCCCTGAGTTTTTGTCTGACTACCAGGATGTATTTGATGAGCCCAGGTCCAGTGCCCTGCCCCCTCATAGGGATTGTGACTGTGCTATAAATTTAATTCCTGTAGTAAATTCCCTAAGGGACGACTTTTTAATTTGTCCATACCAGAGCATGCCGCGATGCGGAGTTATATAAAGGAGTCTTTGGAGAAGGGACATATTCGCCCATCCTCTTCCCCTCTTGGTGCAGGATTCTTTTTTGTGGCCAAGAAGGACGGTTCTTTGAGACCTTGTATAGATTATCGTCTTCTGAATAAAATCACAGTCAAATTTCAGTATCCTTTGCCACTATTGTCTGATTTGTTTGCTCGGATTAAGGGTGCCAGTTGGTTCACCAAGATAGATCTCCGTGGTGCGTATAACCTTGTGCGCATTAAGCAGGGAGATGAATGGAAAACAGCATTTAATACGCCCGAAGGCCATTTTGAGTACTTGGTGATGCCTTTTGGACTCTCTAATGCTCCTTCTGTGTTTCAGTCCTTCATGCATGACATTTTCCGAGAATATCTGGATAAATTTATGATTGTTTATCTGGATGACATTTTGGTCTTTTCTGATGATTGGGAGTCCCATGTGAAGCAGGTCAGGATGGTGTTTCAGGTCCTGCGTGCTAATGCTTTATTTGTGAAGGGCTCAAAATGTCTCTTCGGAGTACAGAAGGTCTCCTTTTTGGGTTTTATTTTTTCTCCTTCTACTGTGGAGATGGACCCAGTCAAGGTCCAGGCTATTCATGACTGGACTCAGCCCACGTCTGTTAAGAGTCTTCAGAAGTTCTTGGGTTTTGCTAATTTTTACCGTCGTTTCATCGCTAATTTTTCTAGCGTGGTTAAACCTTTGATGGATTTGACCAAGAAGGGTTCTGATGTGACTAATTGGTCTCCTGCGGCCGTGGAGGCCTTTCGGGAGCTGAAGCACCGGTTTTCTTCGGCTCCAGTCTTATGTCAGCCAGATGTCTCTCTCCCCTTCCAGGTCGAGGTTGATGCTTCTGAGATTGGAGCAGGGGCTGTTTTGTCGCAGAGAAGCTCTGATGGCTCTGTGATGAAGCCATGTGCTTTCTTTTCTAGAAAATTTTCGCCAGCCGAGCGAAATTATGATGTTGGTAATCGGGAGTTGTTGGCTATGAAGTGGGCATTTGAGGAGTGGCGACATTGGCTCGAAGGAGCTAAACATCGTGTGGTGGTCCTGACTGATCACAAAAATCTGATTTACCTCGAATCTGCCAAGCGCCTGAATCCTAGACAGGCTCGTTGGTCGTTGTTTTTCTCCCGTTTCAACTTCGTGGTCTCATACCTGCCTGGTTCGAAGAATGTGAAGGCTGATGCACGTTCTAGGAGCTTTGTGCCTGACTCTCTGGGAGTTTCTGAGCCGGCTGGTATTCTCAGAGAAGAAGTGATTTTGTCTGCCATTTCTTCAGATTTGCGACGAGTGCTGCAGAAATTTCAGGCAGATAGACCTGACCGTTGTCCACCAGAGAGACTGTTTGTCCCGGATAGATGGACCAGCAGAGTTATTTCCGAGGTTCATTCTTCGGTGTTGGCGGGTCATCCTGGGATTTTTGGTACCAGAGATTTGGTGGCTAGGTCCTTCTGGTGGCCTTCCTTGTCGCGGGATGTGCGTTCCTTTGTGCAGTCTTGTGGGATTTGTGCTCGAGCTAAGCCTTGCTATTCTCGTGCCAGCGGTTTGCTTTTGCCTTTGCCTGTCCCGAAAAGGCCTTGGACGCACATTTCCATGGATTTTATTTTGGATCTTCCAATATCTCAGAAAATGTCTGTCATCTGGGTGGTGTGTGATCATTTTTCCAAGATGGTCCATTTGGTGCCCTTGCCTAAGTTGCCTTCCTCCTCCGATTTGGTTCCTCTATTTTTTCAGAATGTGGTTCGCTTGCACGGCATTCCTGAAAATATTGTGTCTGATAGAGGATCCCAGTTTGTGTCCAGGTTTTGGCGAACTTTTTGTGCTAAGATGGGCATTGATTTGTCTTTTTCGTCGGCCTTCCATCCTCAGACTAATGGCCAAACCGAGCGAACCAATCAGACGTTGGAAACTTATTTGAGATGTTTTGTTTCTGCTGATCAGGATGATTGGGTGACTTTTTTGCCATTGGCCGAGTTTGCCCTTAACAATCGGGCTAGTTCTGCTACCTTGGTTTCGCCTTTTTTCTGCAATTCTGGTTTCCATCCTCGTTTTTCCTCGGGTCAGGTTGAGTCTTCTGACTGTCCTGGGGTGGATTCTGTGGTGGATAGGTTGCAGCAGATTTGGAACCATGTGGTGGACAATCTGAAGTTGTCACAGGAGAAGGCTCAGCGCTTTGCCAACCGCCGCCGCGGTGTGGGTCCCCGACTTCGTGTTGGGGATTTGGTGTGGCTGTCTTCTCGGTATGTTCCTATGATGGTCTCTTCTCCTAAATTCAAGCCTCGCTTCATCGGTCCTTATAAGATCTTGGAAATCCTTAACCCGGTGTCTTTTCATTTGGATCTCCCAGCATCGTTTGCCATCCATAATGTGTTCCATAGGTCTTTGTTGCGGAGGTATGTGGTACCTGTGGTTCCTTCTGTAGAGCCGCCTGCTCCGGTGCTGGTCGAGGGCGAATTGGAGTACGTGGTGGAGAAGATTTTGGATTTTCGTATGTCTAGACGGAGACTTCAGTATTTGGTAAAGTGGAAGGGCTATGGTCAGGAGGATAATTCCTGGGTTGTCGCCTCTGATGTTCATGCGGCCGATTTGGTTTGTGCCTTCCACGCGGCTCATCCTGATCGCCCTGGGGGTTTTGATGAGGGTTCGGTGACCCTTCCTCAAGGGGGGGTACTGTTGTGAACTCTATTTTTGGGCTCCCTCTAGTGGTCACAAGCGGTACTGTGTACTGTTGTCTTTCTGCAGGTTGGCTGCATCAGCTGGTTCGTTATCCTTGGTTGGTTTCCTATTTAACTCACCTGGATACTCAGTTCCTTGCCTGCTATCAATGTATTCAGTGCTCTTCAGATTCCTTGTGACTACCTTGCTCCTAGTCTCTCCAAGTCAAGCTAAGTTCTTGTTTGTTCATTTTTCTGATTATCAGCGTTCATCATGTTTTTTTGTCCAGCTTGCTAAAATGTGATTTCTGTGCTTGCTGGTTGCTCTAGGGGACTGAGTTTCTCCCCCCACACCGTTAGTTGGTGCGGGGGTTCTTGAAATCTCAGTGTGGATATTTTTGTAAGGGTTTTTTACTGACCGCATAGATCCCTTTTCTATTTTCTGCTATCTAATATTAGTGGGCCTCATTTGCTGAATCTGCTTTCACCCCTGTGTATGTGCCTTCCTCTTACCTAACCGTTATTATCTGTTGGGGGCTTCTATATCTTTGGGGATTATTTCTCTGGAGGCAAGAGAGGTCTTTCTTTCTCTCTAGGGGTAGTTAGTTCCTCAGGCTGGCTCGAGACGTCTAGGAATTTTAGGCACGTTCACCGGCTACCTCTAGTGTGTTTGGATAGGTTCAGATTTGCCGTCAGTCCAGTTTTCCACCTCCCTAGAGCTTGTCCTTTTTAGTTACCTTGCTGGAGTAATTTGTGATCCTCAACCACTAAGGATCATAACACGTTCTGCTCTAGTCAAAATCCTATCACATTGCATAGGCTCAGGACTCTGCCCAGAGGATACCACCATATGTGTTGTGAAATTGGATTTTCGGCTCCCCCGATGGCCACTGGTGGAATTGAACTGGTGTGCATCATCCCCTCTGTTCACCTGTTCCCATCAGGATGTGGGAGTCGCTATTTAGCCTTGCTCCTCTGTCACTTCCATGCCGGTCAACATTGTAATCAGAAGCCTTTCTGTGCATGCTCCTGCTGCTAGACAACTTCCAGCTAAGTTGGACTTTAGTCCTTGTTTGTTTTTGCATTTTGTTCCAGTTCACAGCTGTAGTTTCGTTTCTGTGTCTGGAAAGCTCTTGTGATCTGAAATTGCCACTCTGATGTTATGAGTTAATACTAGAGTCTTAAAGTAATTTCAGGATGGTATTTTGATAGGGTTTTCAGCTGACCATGAAAGTGTCCTTTCTGTCTTCCTGCTATCTAGTAAGCGGACCTCAATTTTGCTAAACCTATTTTCATACTACGTGTGTTATTTCATCTAAAATCACCGCCAATATATGTGGGGGCCTCTGTCTGCCTTTCGGGGAAATTTCTCTAGAGGTGAGCTAGGACTATATTTTCCTCTGCCAGGATTAGTTAGTCCTCCGGCCGGCGCTGGGCGTCTAGGGATAAAACGCAGGCAACGCTACCCGGCTACTGTTAGTTGTGCGGCAGGTTTAGTTCATGGTCAGTTTAGTTTCCATCCTTCCAAGAGCTAGTTCGTATGTTTGCTGGGCTATGTTCTCTTGCCATTGAGAACCATAACAGTTTGACCGGCCGCAAAAGGGTTAAATTAATTGACAGAGAAAGGAGAGAAAAGAGTAGTCTGCTGAAGATTTTTTTTTTTTTTTTCTTCTTTTCAGTTCTGAGTGTGCTTGTAATTGAATCTCTTGCAAGTCTGCCTATATTGCAGCCTTCCTCTCTCTCTCTCCTTCTAATCCTGGAATGGCTCTGTGTTCACCTGTTTAAAATGGATTTTCAGAGTTTAGCTGCAGGTTTGAATAATCTCACCACGAAAGTTCAAAATTTACAAGATTTTGTTGTTCATGTTCCTATATCTGAACCTAGAATTCCTTTGCCTGAATTTTTCTCGGGGAATAGATCTTGCTTTCAAAATTTCAAAAATAATTGCAAGTTGTTTTTGTCCCTGAAATCTCGCTCTGCTGGAGATCCTGCTCAGCAGGTCAGGATTGTGATTTCCTTGCTCCGGGGCGACCCTCAGGATTGGGCTTTTGCATTGGCTCCAGGGGATCCTGCATTGCTCAATGTGGATGCGTTTTTTCTGGCCTTGGGGTTGCTTTATGAGGAACCCCAGTTAGAACTTCAGGCGGAAAAGGCCTTGATGTCCCTATCTCAGGGGCAAGACGAAGCTGAAATATACTGCCAGAAATTTCGTAAATGGGCTGTGCTTACTCAGTGGAATGAGTGCGCCCTGGCGGCGAATTTCAGAGAGGGTCTCTCTGACGCCATTAAGGATGTTATGGTGGGGTTCCCTGTGCCTGCAGGTCTGAATGAGTCCATGACAATGGCTATCCAGATCGATAGGCGTCTGCGGGAGCGCAAACCTGTGCACCATTTGGCGGTGTCTACTGAGAAGACGCCAGAGAATATGCAATGTGATAGAATTCTGTCCAGAAGTGAACGGCAGAATTTTAGACGGAAAAATGGGTTGTGCTTCTATTGCGGTGATTCAACTCATGTTATATCAGCATGCTCTAAGCGTACTAAGAAGCTTGATAAGTCTGTTTCAATTGGCACTTTACAGTCTAAGTTTATTCTATCTGTGACCCTGATTTGTTCTTTATCATCTATTACCGCGGATGCCTATGTCGACTCTGGCGCCGCTTTGAGTCTTATGGATTGGTCCTTTGCCAAACGCTGTGGGTATGATTTGGAGCCTCTTGAAACTCCTATACCCCTGAAGGGGATTGACTCCACCCCATTTGCTAGCAATAAACCACAATACTGGACACAAGTAACTATGCGGATTAATCCGGATCATCAGGAGATTATTCGCTTTCTTGTGCTGTATAACCTACATGATGTGTTGGTGCTTGGATTGCCATGGCTGCAATCTCATAACCCAGTCCTTGACTGGAAAGCTATGTCTGTGTTAAGCTGGGGATGTAAGGGGACGCATGGGGACGTACCTGTGGTTTCCATTTCATCATCTATTCCCTCTGAGATTCCTGAATTCTTGACTGAATATCGTGACGTTTTTGAAGAACCTAAGCTTGGTTCATTACCTCCGCACCGGGAGTGCGATTGTGCCATAGATTTGATTCCGAGTAGTAAATACCCTAAGGGTCGTTTATTTAATCTGTCTGTGCCTGAACATGCTGCTATGCGAGAATATATAAAGGAGTCCTTGGAAAAGGGACATATTCGTCCTTCGTCATCTCCCTTAGGAGCCGTTTTTTTCTTTGTGGCTAAGAAAGATGGCTCTTTGAGGCCGTGTATTGATTATCGGCTTTTGAATAAAATCACGGTTAAATATCAATATCCGTTGCCACTGCTGACTGATTTGTTTGCTCGCATAAAGGGGGCCAAGTGGTTCTCTAAGATAGATCTCCGTGGGGCGTATAATTTGGTGCGAATTAAGCAGGGGGATGAGTGGAAAACCGCATTTAATACGCCCGAGGGCCACTTTGAGTATTTGGTGATGCCTTTTGGTCTTTCTAATGCACCTTCGGTCTTTCAGTCCTTTATGCATGACATTTTCCGTGATTATTTGGATAAATTTATGATTGTGTATCTGGATGATATTTTGATTTTTTCGGATGACTGGGACTCTCATGTCCAGCAGGTCAGGAGGGTTTTTCAGGTTTTGCGGTCTAATTCCTTGTGTGTGAAGGGTTCTAAGTGCGTTTTTGGGGTTCAAAAGATTTCCTTTTTGGGATATATTTTTTCCCCCTCTTCCATCGAGATGGATCCTGTCAAGGTTCAGGCTATTTGTGATTGGACGCAACCCTCTTCTCTTAAGAGTCTTCAGAAATTTTTGGGCTTTGCTAATTTTTATCGTCGATTTATTGCTGGTTTTTCTGATGTTGTTAAACCATTGACTGATTTGACTAAGAAGGGTGCTGATGTTGCTGATTGGTCCCCTGCTGCTGTGGAGGCCTTTCGGGAGCTTAAGCGCCGCTTTTCTTCCGCCCCTGTGTTGCGTCAGCCTGTTGTTGCTCTTCCTTTTCAGGTTGAGGTCGACGCTTCTGAAATCGGAGCTGGGGCGGTTTTGTCGCAGAGAAGTTCCGATTGCTCCGTGATGAGACCTTGTGCTTTTTTCTCGCGAAAATTTTCGCCCGCCGAGCGGAATTATGATGTTGGGAATCGGGAGCTTTTGGCCATGAAGTGGGCTTTTGAGGAGTGGCGTCATTGGCTTGAGGGGGCTAGACATCAGGTGGTGGTATTGACTGACCACAAAAATCTAATTTATCTTGAGTCCGCCAGACGCCTGAATCCTAGACAGGCGCGCTGGTCGTTGTTTTTCTCTCGGTTTAATTTTGTGGTGTCCTACCTGCCGGGTTCTAAGAATGTTAAGGCGGATGCCCTTTCTAGGAGTTTTGAGCCTGACTCCCCTGGTAATTCTGAACCTACAGGTATCCTTAAGGATGGAGTGATATTGTCTGCCGTTTCTCCAGACCTGCGGCGGGCCTTGCAGGAGTTTCAGGCGGATAGACCTGATCGTTGCCCACCTGGTAGACTGTTTGTTCCTGATGATTGGACCAGTAAAGTCATTTCTGAGGTTCATTCTTCTGCGTTGGCAGGTCATCCTGGAATCTTTGGTACTAGGGATTTGGTGGCAAGGTCCTTCTGGTGGTCTTCCCTGTCTCGAGATGTGCGAGGCTTCGTGCAGTCTTGTGACGTTTGTGCTCGGGCCAAGCCTTGTTGTTCTCGGGCTAGTGGATTGTTGTTGCCCTTGCCTATCCCGAAGAGGCCCTGGATGCACATCTCGATGGATTTTATTTCGGATCTTCCTGTTTCTCAGAAGATGTCTGTCATTTGGGTGGTGTGTGATCGTTTCTCTAAGATGGTCCATTTGGTTCCCCTGCCTAAGTTACCTTCTTCTTCCGAGTTGGTTCCTCTGTTTTTTCAAAATGTGGTCCGTTTGCATGGTATTCCGGAGAATATCGTTTCTGACAGAGGTACACAATTCGTGTCTAGATTTTGGCGAGCATTCTGTGCTAGGATGGGCATAGATTTGTCTTTCTCGTCTGCTTTCCATCCTCAGACTAATGGCCAGACCGAGCGGACGAATCAGACCTTGGAGACATATTTGAGGTGTTTTGTGTCTGCAGATCAGGATGATTGGGTTGCTTTTTTGCCTTTAGCGGAGTTTGCCCTCAATAATCGGGCCAGCTCTGCCACCTTGGTGTCTCCCTTTTTCTGTAATTCGGGGTTTCATCCTCGATTTTCTTCTGGTCAGGTGGAATCTTCGGATTGTCCTGGAGTGGATGCTGTGGTGCAGAGGTTGCATCAGATTTGGGGGCAGGTAGTGGACAATTTAAAGTTGTCCCAGGAGAAGACTCAGCTTTTTGCCAACCGCCGGCGTCGGGTTGGTCCTCGGCTTTGTGTTGGGGACTTGGTGTGGTTGTCTTCTCGTTTTGTCCCTATGAGGGTTTCTTCTCCCAAGTTTAAGCCTCGGTTCATCGGCCCGTACAAGATATTGGAGATTCTTAACCCTGTGTCCTTCCGTTTGGACCTCCCTGCATCTTTTTCTATTCATAATGTTTTTCATCAGTCATTATTGCGCAGGTATGAGGTACCGGTTATGCCTTCCGTTGAGCCTCCTGCTCCGGTGTTGGTTGAGGGCGAGTTGGAGTACGTTGTGGAAAAAATCTTGGACTCCCGTGTTTCCAGACGGAAACTCCAGTATCTGGTCAAATGGAAGGGATACGGTCAGGAGGATAATTCTTGGGTGACTGCCTCTGATGTTCATGCCTCCGATCTGGTCCGTGCCTTTCATAGGGCTCATCCTGATCGCCCTGGTGGTTCTGGTGAGGGTTCGGTGCCCCCTCCTTGAGGGGGGGGTACTGTTGTGAAATTGGATTTTCGGCTCCCCCGATGGCCACTGGTGGAATTGAACTGGTGTGCATCATCCCCTCTGTTCACCTGTTCCCATCAGGATGTGGGAGTCGCTATTTAGCCTTGCTCCTCTGTCACTTCCATGCCGGTCAACATTGTAATCAGAAGCCTTTCTGTGCATGTTCCTGCTGCTAGACAACTTCCAGCTAAGTTGGACTTTAGTCCTTGTTTGTTTTTGCATTTTGTTCCAGTTCACAGCTGTAGTTTCGTTTCTGTGTCTGGAAAGCTCTTGTGATCTGAAATTGCCACTCTGATGTTATGAGTTAATACTAGAGTCTTAAAGTAATTTCAGGATGGTATTTTGATAGGGTTTTCAGCTGACCATGAAAGTGTCCTTTCTGTCTTCCTGCTATCTAGTAAGCGGACCTCAATTTTGCTAAACCTATTTTCATACTACGTGTGTTATTTCATCTAAAATCACCGCCAATATATGTGGGGGCCTCTGTCTGCCTTTCGGGGAAATTTCTCTAGAGGTGAGCCAGGACTATATTTTCCTCTGCCAGGATTAGTTAGTCCTCCGGCCGGCGCTGGGCGTCTAGGGATAAAACGCAGGCAACGCTACCCGGCTACTGTTAGTTGTGCGGCAGGTTTAGTTCATGGTCAGTTTAGTTTCCATCCTTCCAAGAGCTAGTTCGTATGTTTGCTGGGCTATGTTCTCTTGCCATTGAGAACCATAACACATATGGTGCACAACTTTGCGCTTGCGCAGGCGCTGATCAATCTGAATGGCTAGAGACATAGATTCGCTCAAACCAGCAGGCGTGGGGAACCCCACCATAACATCTTTAAGGGCTTTAGAAAGACCCTTCCTGAAAATTGCTGCCAGAGCATCCTCATTCCATTTAGTGAGCACAGACCATTTTATAAATTTCTGGCAGTATAATTCTGCCGCTTTCTGACCCTGACACAGGGCCAACAAGGTTTTTTCTGCATGATCCACAGAATTAGGTTCATCATACAATAATCCGAGCGCTTGAAAAAATGCGTCTACATTAAGCAATGCCGGATCCCCTGATTCAAGGGAGAATGCCCAGTCCTGAGGGTCACCACGCAGCAGAGAGATGACAATTTTAACCTGCTGAATGGGATCGCCAGAGGAACGGGGTTTCAAAGCAAAAGACAATTTGCAGTTATTTTTAAAGTTCAAAAACTTAGATCTGTCCCCAAAAAACAAATCAGAAGTAGGAATTCTAGGCTCTAAAGCCGGAGTCTGGACAACATAATCTTGGATACTCTGTACTCTTGCAGCAAGTTGATCAACACGAGAAAACAAACCCTGAACATCCATGCCAGCGCCAAAATCCTGAACCACCCAGAGATTAAGAGGAAAAAAAGACAAAACAGACTGCAGAAAAAAAAATGGCTCAGAACTTTTTTTTCCTTCTTTTGAGATGCATTTAATTCATTTTTGGCCAGTTGTACTGTTATGAACTGGTGGTTTAGGAGCAACATGGGACGAGCTCTGGAGGAGGTGGTACCTGTACTGACCGCAGTTCCTGAGCTTAACTCAACACTAGAAGTAGCCGTGAGATGTTCCCTAGACACCTCGTCACAGCAGGAGGACTAACTACCCCTAAAGATAGAAACAGGAAAGCTATCTTGCCTCAGAGAAATTCCCCAAAGGATAGACAGCCCCCCACAAATATTTACTGTGAGTGGAGAGGGAAATGACATACACAGAATGAAACCAGGATGAAGCAAAGGAGGCCAATCTAGCTAGATAGATAGAATAGGACAGAATACTGTGCGGTCAGTATTAAAAAACTAGAAAAATCCACCACAGAGTTTAGAAAAATCTCCACACCTGACTAAAGGTGTGGAGGATAAATCTGCTTCCCAGAGCTTCCAGCTTAACTGAATAAATCCATACTGACAAGCTGGACTAAAAAAAACATAGAATGAGCTGAACGATAAAGTCCACAAAATGTGGACTGCAAAAGAACAAAGCAAGGACTTATCTTTGCTGAACTGGACAGAATATCAGGGAAATCCAAGCAGAGATGTGAATCCAACCAGGAACCATTGACAACTGGCATTGGCTGAAGGATAGAGCCAGGCTATATAGCCGAGCCAGAATAGACGATCAGTGGAAGCAGCTGCTGACTGCTAAATCCAAGGATCAGCCGTTCCACTTAAAACCACCAGAGCAGAACTCACAAAAGTGCCACTTACAACCACCGGAGGGGGCCCAAGAGCGGAATTCACAACACCTACCCATCCCATTTCATTTTGTCACCAGGGGACATAACATCACTCACCTGAAATTTCAGGTGATTGAACATGACAGGGGGGGAAAAGCAGGATTGCGCTTCTTAAACACCGAGAAGCGTTTTGGATTCACACTTTGGAAACCCTTCATCCAAAAGGTCTAAATAGGGACTATGACCTAGCATCCCTTATATGAGGCCCCCTCCCCTCCTCCCGTTTTTCACATTACAGCCTCTCTGACATCTCGTATATATCTATACCGTTCTCCATTTGTAAATGTATTTCAGTCTCATTTTGCATTTTATTTGCCTTTATTTGCCTCCTATGGATATTGTAATGCCTGATATTCCATCTCTCAATCTATTGTCTCCAGCATATATATTTATTACATCAGCATGCATCTAATTTACTTCTTTTTCTCCTGCAGAGCCGCTTATATTGATGCAACAATTGCTCTGCTGGATTATGGGCACATCCGTCTCCCACTGGAACCACATCACTGGATTCTTTCACCCTCTTCCGTTGCACTCAGCATTCATACACTCTGCTTCCACATTCCACCAACACCTTAGTGCCTCCCCTCCCACTAGCATGTCACTGCAGTGTCTGCAATCCCTGATGAGCCGTATACTATGTACACTCCAGCAACAGATGACACGCACGGCCATACATCTTCCACTTCCGGTTTCACGGGACACGTCACTCTGAGATCGAGGGTACCATCCCCGGTCTATTTCAGACGTGCAGCTTTCTGCCCCTACAGATGAGCGGTGGATTTCGTGTCTGGGCCAGGAGCACACTCTAAGCACACAGCTACAAGGTATTTAACCTATTACTTACCAATGCGGCAGCCATCTCTTATCATGGCTTACTGCCAACCGCATATCCTGTTTGGCTATTGATTATGTCTTCACCGCATTGTTTTTACAGCGCATTGACTTTTAACGGCTTTAAAACCCAGATTACTGGTATGTATCCCCTATGCTAATCACATCACCTGCCACATACCTTTTAGTTACACGGGCTCATGACCATTTTTCTATGTCCCTAGCCCAGCACAAACACACAGCCTAATCCCCTTTGGGCTCTGTCCAATAAGCCCACAAGTAGGGTATGTCCTCTTCCTTCTTTTCTGTCCTCAGTCACACATGCCTTTATACTATTGTGGTCTATCCTGCATTTTTATACCCTTTTCTAAAAAATTATTTTCCATATGGCGTCATATCTCGGATCGACTTTGTTCCACATTGCATTGCATATTCACAATGTAAATGTATTTATTTGTTTTCTTACACTGTAGTAACTGATGAAGGTCCCGAATTTAGGGACCGAAACGTTTTGTTGGTACTACAAAATAAAACCTCTCACAAAGTATTAAGTTGAGTGCCAGGTTCTTCTATCTACAAAAAAATGTAAAGACGCCGGAGGGTGAGTTTGAGAGTAGATTCAGGGACCTCAAATTAGAAGCAGAACTCCAGCGGTAAAATAAAAAAATGCAGGAGTGGTGATTTAATTGATATGGAGAAAGAGCGTGAAAGGAGAGCAAGCAGCTGTTGCTTGCTTGATCAATGGTTGCTGCATTTCAATGTCACTATTAATTTTTTTCGCACCATTTAAATTAGACCATTACCAGTGATGAGCGAGTATACTCGTTGCTCAAATTTTCCTGAGCATGCTCTGGTGGTCTCCGAGTATTTGGAAGTGCTCGGAGATTTAGTTTTTGTTGATGCAGCTGCATGATTTACGGCTGCTAGCCAGCCTGAGTACATGTGGGAGTTGCCTGTTTGCTAGGGAATCTCCCCATGTTTTCAAGCTGTCTAGCAGCCGTAAATCATGCAGCTGCAGCAAGGAAAACGAAATCTCCGAGCAGTCACAGATACTCGGAGACCACCCAAGCGTGCTTGGTAAAACCCGATCAACGAGTATACTTGCTCATCACTATCTATTACCTCTGACAGTGACACAGTGATCAGTTTGAGTAAATAGAATTCAGCAATAGCCAGTAAGAGGATTTGGGTGAAATTGCAGGAAAGGTGCCACTCTAGTAGGTAAGCATCAAGTGTTTGTCTTTTTTGATGGGCACCAGAGAAAGTAACAAGAGGTTGACCAGTTGTGGACAACCATTTCATGAATGGTTTCAGAGATCTATAATTCTGAATAACTTGGTCACTCAGTTATTTGTGTAATCTTATACAAAACACAAATTTAAACCACCAGACACAGGTTGCAATGGCTAACTCTACATGGTTCTTACATGTTCTACCTAAGTTAACTTGTGATTTCACTCACGCTTTAAAAACATTTGGATAGTTTCGTAAAAGCCTAATTCACCTCATTTGAATGTTTAGGTATCTCAGAGAGTGAAATTAGATTGAGAGTCTCAGTAAGTACAATATATACGTGCAACTCTGCAGAATATATTGTCACCACATAGGCTACAGTAATGAATGCTCTATTTGTAAATTAAGGACCAGGAAGGAAAGCATTTGCATTTCTTGTACTCATCTGTTTTGCATAAACAAAGTTTTGGTTATTTCTTTGTCAATGTCTTCTAATTTCAGCAAATCGCCTTAGCAAGTTATTGCAGGATTTTACAAAGATGCCAGCCCTGCTGTACGCACTGTGTATCTTCTCCCTCTATATTCCAGGTAATGTGACATTCCGCACTGTCTGCTCTGCTGTACTGCAGTATGATGATCACATGGCTCCGTCCTGAGGGCTGTATGATCTGTGTATTAATCTGCTGTTTTTGTATCCATAGTCAGAAGTGGAGAGATTGTGATGACTCAGACTCCAGGTTATATCTCCACTTTCCCAGGAGAAACAGTCACCATCTCATGTACATCCAGTTCCAGCACTTATTATAAGGCTATTTCTAAATATGAAGTGAACTGGTACCAGATAAAAGAGGGACAGCCAAAGCTTCTCCTGTATTTCGCCACCACTCACCAGACAGGTTCAGTGGGACGGGATTAGGAAATGATTTCACTCTTTCAATAATGGGAGTAACGGAGGACGATGCAGCAGATTATTACTGTCAGAATGATTATGGGCATCCACTCACACAGTGATACAGAGCCGCACAAAAACCTCCTTCCTCTTTTATTTACACCTTGTCATTGACTTTTATATAAAAAAAAAGTTCATAGTTTTTGTCTTTGTCAGTAACTGCTCAGCTGCAACTTTCTCTTGGATTAAATAACTGTTTCTGTTTGGTGACGCCATGGACGATGCGGCCTGAATTACCAGAATAGACAGTTGTCTGAGTTAAT
This sequence comes from Ranitomeya variabilis, assembly GCF_051348905.1. Taxonomy (NCBI): domain Eukaryota; kingdom Metazoa; phylum Chordata; class Amphibia; order Anura; family Dendrobatidae; genus Ranitomeya; species Ranitomeya variabilis. The sequence goes on along the minus strand of NC_135232.1, from coordinate 1,122,391,315 downwards.
GCAGAATTAAAAAAAGTGAAAATAAATATCTACATTTACAGTTTTTACTAAGCTGCATCATCCTCCATTACTGCCTTGATTTTAAGAGTGAAATAATTTCTAAATATGAAAACTATGGATTCTAAAAATGTGGAACAAATATAATTAAAATTATTGATTTTTCCATCTGACTATATAATTATCATTAACTTCAAGGACAGTGGTGGATACACTCCATAGCAAATGCCTTGTGGATCATCACAGTCTATCCTACCTCTGATGGTCAGTCAGGCTTTTCCCCTGTTGCAAATTTATTTTTTTGTTCATACAGTTGTGTACAAAAGTTTACACACCCAGGCATAATTTTTGCTTTCTTGCCTTTTTTTCATAGAATATGAACGATAACACCAAACATTTTTCTCCACTCATGGTTAGCGAAGCCATTTATTGCCAAGTTACTGAGTTTTCTCTTTTTAAATCATAATGACAGCCCAAAATGACCAAATGACCCTGATCAAAAGTTCAGTCCTGGTGATTTGGCCTGGTAGCATGCATTAAAGTTGACACTAATAGGATTGAATTGCTACTAAAGGTAACATCCTCACCTGTGACCTGTTTGCTTGTAATCAGTGTGTGTCCAGACAGACTCTTGGATATGAAAATGGGATGTACTTGGACATTCCAACATGATAACGATCCAAAACACATAGCCATTTTGTCCTGTCATTGGCTACAGCAGAACAAATTGAAGGTTCTGGAGTGGCCATCTCAGTCTCCTGACCTCAATACTATTGAGCCAATCTGGGGAGATCTCAAGCGTGCAATTCCAGCCAGACAGCCCAGGAATTTACAGGAACTGGAGGCTTTTTTGCCAGAAAAGTGGGCAGCTTTACCATCTGAGAAAATAAAGAACCTCAGTCACAACTAGCACAAAAGATATCAAGCTGTCATTGATGTTAGAGGGGGCAATGCATGGTATTAAGAAATGGGGTATGTGAACTTTTGATCTGGGTGATTTGGATGTTTTGGATCGTTATTATGATTTAAAATGAGAAAACACAGTAATTTGACAATAAATGGCTTCACCCAACCACTAACCATGAGTGGAGAAAAGGTTTCGGTGTTCTCATTCATATTCTCTGAAAAAAGGCCAAGAAAGCAAAAATTCTGCCAGGGTATGTAAACTTTTGAGCACAAATGTAAATCATATGAGTAAAATTACCCAAACTGCATTTCATTTGGGTTTTTCTCATTGACTATACTGTCCGATTTCTGAGCTATTGTAGAATTTAAAATAGATATCACTCATGTAATGTGAGAAGTGAAATCTTTGGCATTGTACTGTACCTACATTTTTCTGCCGTATCTGTGCATCATGAATTGTGGTATGCGTTAAAGGGGCCCACTGAGACTCTTTCGTCCAGGGCCCACAAAAACCTGGAGGTGGGCCTTTCTTATTCGACATGAAGATGAGACCATCTGATCGCTTGTTCTATATCAGAGACTGCTACAAATGTAGAGATTAGGCTGAGCATTGCTCAAACACTGCCTGATCATAGTAAGAATTGAGTGGCTGCACGGATACAGCAGCACAGACATCTCTATTTCTTACCTGCATTTATCCATTCCGGGATCCCAGACAGGTTCAGTGGGACGGGATCAGAAAATGATTTCTCTCTGGCAGTGAGCCCGCAGTGAGCTGTTTTGAACAGCTGACATGTGCCCGCAATAGCAGCGGGTGGAATCGCGATTCACCTGCCGCTATTAACTAGTTAAATGCCAATGTCAAACGCTGACAGCGGTATTTAACCGGCGCTTCCGGCCATCGGGCCGGAAATGAGACCATCGTTGACCCCCGTCACGTGATCGGGGGTCAGCGATGAGTCGGCATAACAACCAAAGGTTACCTTGAAAACTCTATGGTTGTTGATGCCAGATTGCTATGAGCGCCACCCTGTGGTTGGCGCTCATATCAATGCAGTAAATCTACTACATAGGAGCGATCTGAGCTTCGCTCCTATGTAGCAGAGCCAATCGAGTTGTGCCAGCTTCTAGCCTCCCATGGAGGCTATTGAAGCATGGTAAAAGTAAAAAAAAGTTTTAAAAAATATGAAAAAAAAATAAAAAAATAAAAGTTTAAATCACCCCCCTTTCGCCCCATTCAAAATAAAACAATAATAAAAAAAAAAATCAAACCTACACATGTTTGGTATCTCTGCGTTCAGAATCCCCAGATATATAAATAAAAAAAGGATTAATCTGGTCACTAAATGGCGTAGAAGGAAACAATTTGATACGCCAGAATTATGTTTTTTTTGGTCGCCGCTACATTGCATTAAACTGGAGATCAAAAGAACGTATCTGCACCAAAATGGTATAATTAAAAACTTTGGTTTGGCACGTAAAAAATAAGCCCTCACCAGACCCCATATCACGAAAAATGGAGATGCTATGGGTATCGGAAAATTATGCAATTTATTTATTTTTTTTAATGAAGTTTGGAATTTTTTTTAAGACTTAGATAAAAGAAAACCTACACATGTTTGGTGTCTATGAACTTGTATTGACCTGGAGAATCAAAATGGCAGGTCAGTTTTAGAATTTAGTGAACGTAGCAAAAAAGCCAAACAAAAAACTAGTGTGGGACTGCACTTTTTTGCAATTTCACCGCACTTGGAATTTTTTTCCTGTTTTCTAGTACACGACATGCTAAAACCAATGGTGTCTTTCAAAAGTACAACTTGTCCCGCAAAAAACAAGCCCTCACATGGCCATATTGACTGAAAAATAAAAATGTTATGGCTGCGTCTTGAAGGGGTTAATAAGCCATGACTAGTGTTGAGCGATACCTTCCGATATTTGAAAGTATCGGTATCGGATTGTATCGGCCGATATCCGAAAAATATCGGATATCGCCGATACCGATACCCGATACCAATACAAGTCAATGGGACACCAAGTATCGGAAGGTATCCTGATGGTTCCCAGGGTCTGAAGGAGAGGAAACTCTCCTTCAGGCACTGGGATCCATATTCATGTGTAAAATAAAGAATAAAAATAAAAAATAGGGATATACTCACCCTCTGACACGCCCTGGTTGTAACCGCTGCAACCGGCAGCCTCCGTTCCTAAGAATGAGCGAGTGAAGGACCTTCGATGACGTCGCGGCTTGTGATTGGTCGCGTGAGCGGTCACGTGAGCGGTTACGCGACCAGTCACAAGACCGCGATGTCATCGCAGGTCCTTCACTCGCTCATTCTGAGGAACGGAGGCTGCCGGTTGCAGTGGTTACAACCAGGGCGCGTCAGAGGGTGAGTATATCCCTATTTTTTATTTTTATTCTTTTTTTTACACGTGAATATGCATTCCGATCTGGATTCCCGATATCGCAAAAATATCGGAACTCGGTATCGGAATTCCAATACCGCAAATATCGGGCGATACCCGATACTTGCGGTATCGGAATGCTCAACACTAGCCATGACACATCGGTCAGGGGCCAGCAGCTGGGATGTCACTAATAATTCAGGCTCTCATTTCTGTACTTGTTTCAGTGTTTCTGATTCACTGTAATTCAGATCTGAATAAGAACTTCTAGATGCCTTCTTTACATGGACAAAATGTCCCCCTTGATCCATTCATATCTTTGCATCAACATAATAAAATAAGGAGATTTACCAGAGATGAGTTTGTCGTTTAGTACAGAAGATGGATTCACAAATCTATGTCCAGTTGCAGTTGTGAATTGTTCTCATTTTCAGGGCCCGATCTAAGAGGTGTGTAGCCCGGGGCCCATTTTGGAGGGAGGGCCATTTTTCAAGGTGTTGCAATATGTAATGCAAAAACACAAAATGAAACGAACGCAAGTTTATTTACAAAAATCATTTACTCAGAGTAATTCAGGTAAAATCATTCATTTTTTACAATCCAGACACTTTCCTTGATTTTCGTGCTGAAAAATCACTAATGATGTCACTTAAGTCCAATTCACGCAGTATATCTGACTCGATGCTCATGATAGCCAAATTTACAAGTCGTTCCTGCTTCATGAAAGTCCTTAATCGGTTTTCAACTAACTTGAGTTTTGAGAAGGAACGCTCACCACTGCAGTTTACCATCAAAATTAGATATATCCTTAGAGCTATCTCAATATTTGGGAAAGTGTCCTGCACACCCTTTTCCATGATAAGCTTGTACATGAAAAGTTCAGTGCTGATATCTTTTGGCTCTTCGTCTGTGAATGAATTGGCAAATGTTACAAACTGACACAGTTCATCAATAAATGTAATGTCCAAGTCATTATTATTATTATTATTATTATTTATTTATTTATATAGCACCATTGATTCTATGGTGCTGTACATGAGAAGGGGTTACATACAGGTTACAGATATCACTTACAGTAGACAAACTTACAATGACAGACTGATACAGAGGGGCGAGGACCCTGCCCTTGCGGGCTTACATTCTACAGGATTATGGGGAAGGAGACGGTAGGTTGGGGGTTGCAGGAGCTCTGGTGTTGGTGAGGCGGTAGCTTCGGTAGTGATGAGGAGGCAGCGAGGTCAGTGCAGGCTGTAGGCTTTCCTGAAGAGATGAGTTTTCAGGTTCCGTCTGAAGGATCCGACTGTGGTTGATAGTCAGACGTGTTGGGGCAGAGAGTTCCAGAGGATGGGGGATATTCGGGAGAAGTCTTGGAGGCGATTGGATGAGGAGCGAATAAGTGTGGAGGAGAGAAGGAGGTCTTGGGAGGACCGGAGATTACGTGAGGGAAGATATCGGGAGATTAGTTCAGAGATATATGGAGGAGACAGGTTATGGATGGCTTTGTAGGTCAGTATTAGTAATTTGAACTGGATAAGCTGAGGGAATGGGAGCCAGTGAAGAGATTTGCAGAGGGGGGAAGCGGAGGAGTACCGAGGAGAGAGATCGGGCAGCAGAGTTAAGGATGGACTGGAGAGGTGCAAGGGTGTTAGCAGGGAGGCCACAGAAAAGGATGTTGCAGTAGTCAAGGCGGGAGATGATGAGGGCATGCACAAGCATTTTAGTAGATTGAGGGTTGAGGAAAGGACAGATTCTGGAGATATTTTTGAGCTGGAGGCGACAGGAGGTGGAAAGAGCTTGGATGTGCGGTTTGAAGGACAGGGCAGAGTCGAAGGTTACTCCGAGGCAGCGGACTTCGGGTACGGGGTAAAGCATGATGTCGTTGATTGCGATAGATAGGTCAGGTAAGGAAGATTTGTGGGATGGAGGAAAGATGATGAGTTCAGATTTGTCCACATTGAGTTTGAGGAAGCGAGAGGAGAAGAAGGAGGATATGGCTGATAGGCACTCTGGGATTCTGGACAGCAGAGCGGTGACGTCTGGGCCAGAGAAGTAGATTTGAGTGTCATCAGCATAGAGGTGGTACTGGAATCCATGGGACTTTATGAGTTGTCCCAAGCCAAGTGTATAGATTGAGAAGAGTAGGGGTCCTAGAACAGAGCCTTGGGGGACTCCAACAGAGAGAGGGTGGGATGAGGAGGTAGTGTGGGAGTGGGAGACGCTGAATGTGAGGTTGGAAAGGTACGAGGCGATCCAGGATAGGGCGAGGTCTTTGATGCCAAAGGAGGAGAGGATCTGTAGTAGGAGGCAGTGGTCAACTGTGTCAAAAGCAGAGGACAGGTCTAGAAGGAGGAGTACAGAGTATTGTTCAGTAGCTTTGGCGGTAAGTAGGTCGTTAGTGATTTTGGTCAGGGCAGTCTCAGTTGAGTGATGGGGGCGGAAACCAGATTGTAGATTGTCGAACAACAAGTTAGATGAGAAATGGGAGGAGAGTTCAGCATGGACGTGCTGCTCCAGGAGTTTGGAAGCGAATGGGAGCAGCGATATTGGGCGATAGCTGGACATAGCAGTTGGATCGAGGGTTGGCTTTTTAAGGATAGGTGTGTTTGTGGCATGTTTGAACGCAGAGGGGAAGGTGCCAGAAGTTAGTGATAGGTTGAAGAGGTGGGTTAGGGATGGGATAAGTGTGGTGGTGAGGTTGGGGAGGAGGTGGGATGGGATGGGGTTGAGCGCACAGGTGGTGAGGTGCGATTTGGAGAGGAGACAATTAAGCCCCCCTTCAGTGATGTTGGATAGGGAGGTTATGGGGTTTGGGCATTGGTCTGGTATACAAAGGGGTTGCGGTGGTTGAACAATAAAGACTTGCCTTGTCTGGTCGATCTTATTTTTAAAGTGTGTGGCAAAGTCCTCAGCAGAGATGAGGGAGGTTGGAGGGGGCAGTGGGGGTGGAGGATGAAGTTAAAGGTTTTGAATAACTGGGGTTGTAGTTGGGGTTCAGTTGGGGTTGTAGTTGGGGTTCAAGTCATCTAAATAAGACCTGGCACGTTGCTCTGCTGCGGCCTTAACACTAGAAGTCCCAGAAATTTCGAGCTCCCCCTGAAGTCCTGAAAGAGGGTCAAATGACCCTTAGTCCAAACTGACAACTTTGATGGCTCCAATTAGCATCCTTTCATTTGTAAATGTGGCCATTGCCTGAGGAATTTGCACGGGGCAATTGTGTTAATCCACCTCAACAAAGGTCTTGTAAAGGTACCTTCACACTTAGCGACTTTGCAACGATAACGATAGCGATCCGTGACGTTGCAGCGTCCTGGATAGCGATATCGTTGTGTTTGACACGCAGCAGCAATCTGGATCCTGCTGTGATATCGCTGGTCGTTGCTGAAAGTTCAGAACTTTATTTGGTCGTCAGATCGGCGTGTATCGTTGTGTTTGACAGCAAAAGCAACGATGCCAGCGATGTTTTACAATGGTAACCAGGGTAAATATCGGGTTACTAAGTGCAGGGCCGCGCTTAGTAACCCGATATTTACCCTGGTTACCATTGTAAAAGTAAAAAAACAAACAGTACATACTCACCTTCTGATGTCTGTCACACTTCCACCGCCGTCCGCTTCCCGCACTGACTGTGAGTGCCGGCCGTAAAGTAAAAGCAGAGCACAGCGGTGATGTCACCGCTGTGCTGTGCTTTACGGCCGGAACTCAGTCAGTGTGGGAAGCAGACGGCGGGGACGTGTGACAGACACCAGAGTGTGAGTATGTACTGTTTGGTTTTTTATACATTTACAATGGTAACCAGGGTAAACATTGGGTTACTAAGCGCGGCCCTGCGCTTAGTAACCCGATGTTTACCCTGGTTACCCGGGGACTTCGGCATCGTTCGTCGCTAGAGAGCGGTCTGTGTGACAGCTCCCCAGCGACCACACAACGACTTACCAACGATCACGGCCAGGTCGTATCGCTGGTCGTGATCATTGGTAAATTGTTTAGTGTGACGGTACCTTAAGAGCGTGTAAAGAAAAGAATGTAAGCTTCTCCTGAGTGTGTCTGCCCACCCCCCAGCTGCATTGTTGTGCAGGGGATATACATAAGGTTGCTAACACCTTAGCAAATTTGCATGTGCAGCGCCCCAGAGTCCTGGTCGTTGCAGTACTGATGCTCTGCCGCTAAGGGGGGCTATGGTACGTCTGATGGCACTGAAGGAGTTCACCTGACCAGGTATCACAGACATCAATACACTTCACAGTCTGGCCTCCAGGGGGAGCTAAGGGTGCTATGTATTAGGCCACTCCTCACAATCTGGTAAAACTGGGGGTTAGATAGGAAGTTAGAGAGAAAGCTGACTGGGTTGGAACCAGGCAACATCCTGTGGCAGAGGGTGTTGCAGGGGGAGAATCAGGGGGGTCCCTGTCAGGGGTGGGATCCTGACAGAGGCCTAGCGAACAGAAGGAACGTTACGGGACCGCGCCTGCATGACATTGCGGCGGTACCCCAAGAAAGGACAAGAAGCGAGGTTTATTGTGCTGAGTGAGAAACGAGATCAATGCAACAAGGAGAATCACCAGTAGGAGTCATGCTGTAAGATGAGGCAACATCCTACTGAGGCGCGCAGCCGGTGGCCGGAAACGCCGAGGAAGTATTAAGCTCCAGGCCTTACTTCAAACATACGGCAGGACAGTCAGTTCTAGGTGGGCTGTCTCACCCAAAATCACCTAAGCAGACACAGGGGATAACATTTGGAGAGGGGCGACTCTAGGGTCCCGGAAGACCTCCGAGCCTACCCATCATACGGGTGCGTCTTAGCCATATCATCTGGGGGACGAAGCAGAGCATCACAATTGAGTTGTGAGGGAACTTCAGAAACAGACACAACAGTTGTGAGGACTATCCCGTAAGCTCAGCAGGGAAGGACTACAACACACAAGCGCTAGAAGGTAGGCACAGATTTCCACCTGCAAAGGGAACTCTGGAGGTGCCATCGGACCGGCCGGACTCAAGCAGCCCGGTTAACCGTCTTCTGGTCTGAGGATCCTGAAGCCTTCAGTAAAGAGGTAAAGAGACTGCAACCTGGTGTCCTCGTTATTGACCGCGACCTGCATCACACCACAACATCATCACTCTCCATTTTCACTGGACGCCCCTCAGCAGGGTCATGGACCGGGTCTAGCCACCGTGACAACCCCAGAGCAGAGACTCAGAGGCCCGGTACCGTGTACCCCTCGGCCCTGCGGCAGCGGGGGCGCTCCAACTTGGCATCACAAACAGGATCTACTTAAGCCTGAAGAAGCAGGTCATGTGTGCCTTGGAACTCTAAGTTATTGTCCTTGACTGTGACTTATTGCAAAGGCTGTGTATTGCCACTTGCCGCCAAAAGTTCCCGCCAAAACCGCCGCCATTACAGCGCTGAGGAGAGCGCAGGAGAAGAAGGGCGTGGAAGTGGGCGTCAACAAGCTGAAGAGCGTGAATGACAATGGCCGCCCAGTCTAAGTATTTCTGTACCTTGAGGACGTGTCCGTCAGCAGCCAAGATCCGCCTCCTGATTCTCAATGGGGGGCGGAGGCAATGAACGGAACCGCCCACGAAGAAGAGCGCGGGAAAAGGACCAGGAAGAAGAAGTCAGTGACATGGAGGACGCCATGGCCAGCCACCCGGAGCCGGAGCGTGGGGTAGGAGCAGAGGACTCCCCCAGCTACCCGGAGGGGCACCGTAACCAGGCCTCCACCGCTGATGCTGAATTCCTGCAGGCCGGAGTAAACGAGCTCAGCGACCAACTCCGGCAGGCACAGCTGAGCACTGAGGCCGGGTGGAAGAAGACCTTCATCTGGGGCCTCGCCAGATGCCTATTGGCAGCCTCATCTGGTCCAGAGCAGGGAAGAAGTCCCAGCGCTCCAAAGCCAGAAACCAAGGCCCTGCAACCAGCGTTCCAGACCCCAGCGGAGGCGGAGCAGACTGGCACCGGAGGGACCGCATTGGAAGCAGGTATGAAGGTCGACCCTGCCCTGATGACCGACACCACTCCAGCGAATGCTAGTGCCACAGCTGCTGACTTCGTTCCAGTGACTGATCTTGCAGCAGCTGCTACCTCTGCTGCAGCAAATGCCCATACTCAAGCTATGCAGACCTCCATCGCTGCGCATGACTTAACCGTACATGAAAGATGGATTAACGGCGTTTGTCCAGCACTGGGTGTAACCCTGGACCTCACTTTTCCCAGGCCAAGAAGGGTTAAGAGCCAGGTGCAGCCCTGGAAGCCGTCCAACTAAACCTCGGAAACCTGAAACTGTACATAGTTAACTGTTTGTCTTTCCATGTGTTTCTCTGCTGCTACAATCCGACTAGGGTTAACTCTTAAAGGGATCCCTTCGTTTACCCGGGATCCCTATTTTTGCCTTTTTGTTTTTGCGTTTGTATTCTAATTTTGCACACGTTCCCATGAACTGCTGAATCATGAACAATGCATGATTACAAACTCCTTGTAAATAGTTTGCACCCTCTTAAAGGTGCCCTCTACTGGTTTTACCAAGAAAAGGACTCTTTGTGAAGAAACTATTCCTGGAAACAGTACCAGAGCTGTTGTGATTTTGCTTTTTGCTCCCTCTAGTGGTCATTAGTGATTTGACTCTGGAGCGTCTGTCTTTTCCTATATCCTCACCTGGGAAGTTAGTTCAGGGGCGTTGCTATATAAGCTCCCTGGACCTTCAGTTCTATGCCTGGCATCGTTGAAATCAGAGCTAATCTGTTGTGCTCTTGTCCTCTGATCCTGGTTCCTGTTTTTCAAGCTAAGTCTGCTTCCTTGCTTTTTGCTTTTGTTTTTGTTTGGTATTTCTGTCCAGCTTGTTCCTATCTGTATCCTGACCTTTGCTGGAAGCTCTAGGGGGCTGGTGTTCTCCCCCCCGGACCGTTAGACGGTTCGGGGGTTCTTGAATCTCCAGCGTGGATTTTTATAGGGTTTTTGTTGACCAGATAAGTTATCTTGCTATATTCTGCTATTAGTAAGCTGGCCTCTCTTTGCTGAACCTGGTTCATTTCTGTGTTTGTCATTTCCTCTTACCTCACCGTTATTATTTGTGGGGGGCTTGTATCTTGCTTTGGGGTCTCTTTCTCTGGAGGCAAGAGAGGTCTTTGTTTTCTTCTCCTAGGGGTAGTTAGATTCTCCGGCTGGCGCGAGTCATCTAGCGATCACCGTAGGCATGATCCCCGGCTACTTCTAGTGTTGGCGTTAGGAGTAGCTATTTGGTCAACCCTTTTTTGGAAGTGCATCTGAACAGCAAGGTGGATTGCTGTTGAGAGGGGAAAGAGAGAAAAAAAAAAAAATCTATAAATCTTCAGCACAGCGAGTGTGAGCGAGCTGAGTGTGACCTGAGCGTAAGTGTGAACGGCGGTAAGTGTGTGACTTGTGATTCAGTGAAGAGGTATTTGGAAGGCCTTTAACAAATACCTGTGTGAATTTGTGTGAATTGCTGAATTGGGAGTAGCTATATTCACAAGGTGTTAACTTAGGGTGGGCGGTCATAATCAAGGGTTTATAAGGGGCAGCTGTTTGGGGCTCAAGCCCTTTTTGGAAGTGCATCTGAACAGCAAGGTGGATTGCTGTTGAGAGGGGAAAGAGAGAAAAAAAAAAAATCTATAAATCTTCAGCACAGCGAGTGTGAGCGAGCTGAGTGTGACCTGAGCGTAAGTGTGAACGGCGGTAAGTGTGTGACTTGTGATTCAGTGACTTTGGAATCAGGGAGTTTCCAAGGGAGGAATTGCTTCTGTTTTTTTTTTTTGGTTTAATTAATACTTTGTATTTATTTTTAATTAACGTTTCTGTGTGGTGCAATCCCCATTAGGAAATGTGCTCCACAATTGTTAATGCCATCCAGTGCACATCTTGCCACATGTATGCAGTCCTTGACCAGCCGGTCGAGGGTGCATACTGCTGTGCGAGATGTGAGCACATTGTGCATTTGGAAGCCCAGATTTTGGATCTAAATGTGCAGCTGGCAACACTGAGATCCATAGACAATATGGAGAGGAGTCTTCTGCTCACAGAGCAGACGCTCAATGGGATAGATGAGGAGGGGGATGGTAGGATGGAGCTGCAGGACAGTGTGGCAGTTAGCTGGGTGACAGATAGAAGGCGGGGTAGAGGGAAGAGTGCCAGGGAGGCTAGTCCTGATCTGGCACACCCCAATAAGTTTGCTAAGTTGGCAGATGAGGGGGGTGCCAGTACAGGGGTAGCACTACTGCAGCCAGGCATGTCCTCTGAAAGCCGGAGGAGTGACTGCTCCAGTAAGGAGGGAAATAGGAGAGCAGGGCAGGCCAGACAGGTGCTGGTAGTGGGGGACTCAATTATTAGGGGAACAGATAGGGCAATCTGTCACAAAGACAGGGATCGTCGGACGGTGTGCTGCCTACCTGGCGCTCGAGTCCGACACATCGCTGATCGGGTGGACAGATTACTGGGAGGGGCTGGTGAGGACCCAGCGGTCATGGTGCACATTGGCACAAATGACAAAGTTAGAGGTAGGTGGAAGGTCCTTAAAGATGATTTCAGGGAATTAGGCTGCAAGCTGAAAGCAAGGACCTCCAACGTGGTATTTTCCGAAATACTGCCTGTACCACGTGCCACGCCAGAGAGGCAACGGGAGATTAGGGAGGTTAATAAGTGGCTCAAGAATTGGTGTAGGAAGGAGGGGTTTGGGTTCCTGCAGAACTGGGCCGACTTCTCAGTGGGCTACAGGCTCTACGCTAGGGACGGGCTGCACCTCAATGGGGAAGGGGCAGCTGTGCTGGGGGAGAAAATGGTTAGAAGGTTGGAGGAGTGTTTAAACTAGGGATTGGGGGGGAGGGTATTCATTTTATAGGAGGGGAAGATAGTGCAGATAGAGAGCTGGGCACAAATAAGGAAGTTGGGGGTGGCGGTGGCATGGGGGGTGGGGTTAGAACAGTTAATAATTTAAGAAAGAATAGAGGTACAGAGAGTAACATCAAGTGCATGTATACTAATGCCAGAAGCCTCGCCAACAAAATGGACGAATTAGAACTAATGTTGTTGGAGCATAATTATGACATGGTGGGGATATCTGAGACGTGGCTGGATGAGAGCCATGACTGGGCTGTTAACTTGCAGGGCTATAGCCTGTTCAGAAATGACCGTACAGATAAGCGAGGGGGAGGGGTGTGTCTATATGTAAAATCTTCCTTAAAACCCATCCTGCGTGATAATATAGCTGAATTTAATGAAAATGTGGAGTCCCTGTGGGTGGAGATAAGAGGAGGGGGAGAAAATAATAAATTACTGATAGGGGTTTGTTATAAATCTCCAAAAATAATGGAAGCAATGGAGAATATCCTCGTAAAGCAAATAGATGAAGCTGCGACTCAAGGAGAAGTCATTATTATGGGGGACTTCAACTACCCTGAAATAGATTGGGGAACAGAAACCTGCAGTTCCAGCAAAGGTAATCGGTTTTTGACAACTATGAGAGACAATTACCTTTCACAGCTGGTTCAGGACCCAACAAGGAGGGGGGCACTGCTAGACCTAATATTAACCAACAGGCCAGACCGCATATCAAATATAAGGGTTGGGGGTCACTTGGGGACTAGTGATCATAAAATAATAAGTTTTCATGTAACCTTTAATAAGATGGGTAGTAGGGGGGTGACAAGGACACTAAACTTCAGGAGGGCAAATTTCCAACGGATGAGAGAGGATCTTGGTGCAATTAACTGGGGCGATATCCTGAGACACAAAAATACACAAAGAAAATGGGAGACGTTTATTAGCATCCTGGATAGGACCTGTGCACAGTATATACCGTATGGGAATAAGCATACTAGAAATAGGAGGAAACCAATATGGCTAAATAGAGCTGTTAGGGGCGCAATAAGGAACAAAAAGAAAGCATTTAGAGAATTAAAGGAAGTAGGTAGTGATGAGGCATTAAATAAATACAGAAAATTAAATAAATTCTGTAAAAAGCAAATCAAGGCAGCAAAGATTGAGACAGAGAGACTCATTGCCAGAGAGAGTAAAAATAATCCCAAAATATTCTTTAACTATATAAATAGTAAGAAACTAAAAAATGACAGTGTTGGCCCCCTTAAAAATAGTCTGGGTGAAATGGTGGATGAGGATGAGGAAAAAGCCAATCTGCTAAATGACTTTTTTTCATCAGTATTTACAAACGAAAATCCCATGGCAGCCAATATGACTAGTGATAAAAATTCCCCATTAAATGTCAACTGCTTAACCCAGCAGGAAGTACAGCGGCGTCTAAAAATTACTAAAATTGACAAATCTCCGGGCCCGGATGGGATACACCCCCGAGTACTGCAGGAACTAAGTACAGTCATTGATAGACCATTATTTTTAATCTTTAAAGAGTCCATAATAACAGGGTCTGTACCACAGGAGTGGCGTATAGCAAATGTGGTGCCAATATTCAAAAAAGGGGCAAAAACTGAACTCGGTAATTATAGGCCAGTAAGTTTAACCTCTACTGTGGGTAAAATCCTGGAGGGCATTCTAAGGGATGCTATACTGGAGTATCTGAAGAGGAATAACCTCATGACCCAGTATCAGCATGGGTTTACTAGGGACCGCTCATGTCAGACTAATTTGATCAGCTTCTATGAAGAGGTAAGTTCCGGACTGGACCAAGGGAACCCAGTGGACATAGTGTATATGGACTTTTCCAAAGCTTTTGATACGGTGCCACACAAAAGGTTGATACATAAAATGAGAGTAATGGGGATAGGGGAAAATATGTGTAAGTGGGTTGAGAGCTGGCTCAGGGATAGGAAACAAAGGGTGGTTATTAATGGAGCACACTCGGACTGGGTCGCGGTTAGCAGTGGGGTACCACAGGGGTCAGTATTGGGCCCTCTTCTTTTTAACATATTTATTAATGACCTTGTAGGGGGCATTCAGAGTAGAATTTCAATATTTGCAGATGACACTAAACTCTGTAGGGTAATCAATACAGGGGAGGACAATTTTATATTACAGGATGATTTATGTAAACTAGAAGCTTGGGCTGATAAATGGCAAATGAGTTTTAATGGGGATAAATGTAAGGTCATGCACTTGGGTAGAAGTAATAAGATGTATAACTATGTGCTTAATTCTAAAACTCTGGGCAAAACCATCAATGAAAAAGACCTGGGTGTATGGGTGGATGACAGACTCATATTCAGTGGCCAGTGTCAGGCAGCTGCTACAAAGGCAAATAAAATAATGGGATGTATTAAAAGAGGCATAGATGCTCATGAGGAGAACATAATTTTACCTCTATTCAAGTCACTAGTTCGACCACACTTAGAATACTGTGCACAGTTCTGGTCTCCGGTGTATAAGAAAGACATAGCTGAACTAGAGCGGGTGCAGAGAAGAGCGACCAAGGTTATTAGAGGACTGGGGGGTCTGCAATACCAAGATAGGTTATTACACTTGGGGCTATTTAGTTTGGAAAAACGAAGACTAAGGGGTGATCTTATTTTAATGTATAAATATATGAGGGGACAGTACAAAGACCTTTCTGATGATCTTTTTAATCATAGACCTGAGACAGGGACAAGGGGGCATCCTCTACGTCTGGAGGAAAGAAGGTTTAAGCATAATAACAGACGCGGATTCTTTACTGTAAGAGCAGTGAGACTATGGAACTCTCTGCCGTATGATGTTGTAATGAGTGATTCATTAATTAAATTTAAGAGGGGACTGGATACCTTTCTGGAAAAGTATAATATTACAGGGTATATACACTAGATTCCTTGATAAGGCGTTGATCCAGGGAACTAGTCTGATTGCCGTATGTGGAGTCGGGAAGGAATTTTTTTCCCCATGGTGGAGTTACTCCTTGCCACATGGGGTTTTTTTTTTTTTTCTTGCCTTCCTCTGGATCAACATGTTAGGGCATGTTAGGTTAGGCTATGGGTTGAACTAGATGGACTTAAAGTCTTCCTTCAACCTCAATAACTATGTAACTATGTAACTATGTAACCCAGTTACCACAGCCCTATGAGCTGGATTTTTGTATCTTGCAGACTTACACGTTCCTCTGAGGCCCTGTCCACTGGGGTCATAACACAGAGCCCTTGCTGTATACGAACTTGCAGCTTGAGAAGTTGCACTACCTCCAAGAGACTTGGTCCCCTCTTAAAGGGAACATTCACCCATAGCACTTAAAGTATAATGATGTATTAAGAGAAATAGTGATAATGCTTGCATGTAAAAGCTATATGTAGTCAGACAGTTGATAGTAAGAAATGTTTAATGATGTGTCAGAGAATGAGGACAGGAAGTGAACCCGAACGGGGTTAGTCGGTGAGTCCTCCTAGGAGCCATACGGAGATGGCTCAGTGATCTTGAACTGAGAGAAGGTTGATAAGTTCTATACTGTGTATAGTAGAAGAAAGGCAGTAGGCCTGGATGAGAGATGGGGCGGTCCTGCAACAGAGCGAGAGGCAGTAGGTCTGGGCAGATAGACAGGCGGTCCTGCAGATGTAAAGGTGGAAAATGAAGAAAAGTTGATTAGCCTTATAACGTTTTATAAGAAGGTTTTTAGTGGATACAGCTCATACGTCCTTAAAGACAATGTTAAATTATTGTTCAGAAAATTGCACTAAATAGAATACCCGGTTGGGTAAGAAGTTATTTTATAGTATGTTATTTAAAAAATATTTAACCATGTTTGTAACATTTAAGTGTCCTCACCTCCCATAAAGGGAAGCTTTGTTCAAATTTACTTGTTCTTGCATTTAAAAAATTGTATGTCTTTTTGCTGACATGTATTGTTGTTTTCTTCCCAGTCCAGGAGTACTGGATTTAACCGGGGGAGAGAGTGCAGCGCTCCAGAGTCCTGGTCGTTGCAGTACTGTTGCTCTGCTGCTAAGGGGGGCTATGGTAGGTCTGATGGTACTGAAGGAGTTCACCTGACCAGGTATCACAGACACCAATACACTTCACAGTCTGGCCTCCAGGGGGAGCTAAGGGTGCTATTTATTAGGCCACTCCTCACAATCTGGTAAAACTGGGGGTTAGATAGGAAGTTGGAGAGAAAGCTGACTGGGTTGGAACCAGGCAACATCCTGTGGCAGAGGGTGTTGCAGGGGAAGAACCAGGGGGGTCCCTGTCAGGGGTGGGATCCTGACAGAGGCCTAGCGAACAGAAGGAATGTTACGGGACCGCGCCTGCACGACATTGCGGCGGTACCCCAAGAAAGGACAAGAAGCGAGGTTTATTGTGCTGAGTGAGAAACGAGATCAACGCAACAAGGAGAATCACCAGGAAGAGTCGTTCTGTAAGACGAGGCAACATCCTACTGAGGCGCGCAGCCGGTGGCCAGAAACGCCGAGGAAGTATTGAGCTCCAGGCCTTACTTCAAACATACGGCAGGACAGTCAGTTCTAGGTGGGCTGTCTCACCCAAAATCACCTAAGCAGACACAGGGGGCAACATTTGGAGAGGGGCAACTCTAGGGTCCCGGAAGACCTCCGAGCCTACCCGTCATATGGGTGCGTCCTAGCCATATCATCTGGGGGACGAAGCAGAACATCATAATCGAGTTGTGAGGGAACTTCAGAAACAGACACAACAGTTGTGAGGACTATCCCGTAAGCTCAGCAGGGAAGGACTACAACACACAAGTGCTAGAAGGTAGGCACAGATTTCCACCTGCAAAGGGAACTCTGGAGGTGCCATCGGACCGGCCGGACTCAAGCAGCCCGGTTAACAGTCTTCTGGTCTGAGGATCCTGAAGCCTTCAGAAAATAGGTAAAGAGACTGCAACCTGGTGTCCTCGTTATTGACCGCGACCTGCATCACACCACAACATCATCACTCTCCATTTTCACTGGATGCCCCTCAGCAGGGTCACGGACCGGGTCTAGCCACCGTGACAACCCCAGAGCAGAGACTCAGAGGCCCGGTACCGGGTACCCCTCCGCCCTGTGGCTACGGGGGCACTCCACATGCAGCCTTTTGTGCTGTGGGTGATAAATAGGTGACTGCTGACAGTGTAAGTGCAGCGCCCCAGAGTCCTGGTCGTTGCAGTACTGTGGCTCCGCCACTATGGGGAGCTATGGTACGTCTGATGGCACTGAAAGAGTTCATCTGATCAGGTATCACAGACACCAATACATTTCACAGCCGGGCCTCCGGGGGGAGCTAAGGGTTCTATTCACTAGGCCACTCCCCACCATAGTGGGTAAACTGGGGGTCAGGCAGGAAGTTAGGCAGAAGCTGACTGGGTTGGAACCAGGCAACACCTTGTGGCAGAGGGTGTTGTGGGGGAAGATACAGTAGGGTCTCTGTCAGGGGTGGGATCCTGACAGAGGCTTGGCAACTTGAACGAACGTAACGGGACCGTGCCTGCTCAGGATAGCGGCGGTGCCCAAGGAGGGATCAGAAGTGAAATAGATTGTGCTGAGTGAGAAACGAGATCATCGCAATAGGAGAATACCAGTAGGAGTCGTGCTGTAAGACCGAGGCAACATCCTACTGAGGCGCACAACCGGTAGCCGGAATGCCGAGAGAGTATTATAACATACAGCTTCAAGCAATACTCTAAACAGCGGCAGGACAGTCAGTCTCAGGCGGGCTGTCTAACTCAAATCACCTATGAAGTCTTGGGGGGCAACTTGTGGAGAGGGGCGTCTCTAGGGTCCCGGAAGAGCTCCGAGCCTACCTGTCAAACGGGTGCCGTTCCTACCCGAACCTCAGGGAGGGACGGAGGATTAGCAGAACATCATCTAGTCGAGTTGTGAGGGAACTTAAGAAACAGACACAACAGTTGTGGGGACTTTCCGTAAGCACAGCAGGGAAGGACCACAACACATAGCGCAAGCGGGAAGGCACAGATTTCCACCTGTGAAGAGAACTCTGGAGGTGCCATTGGACCGGCCGGACTTGCGCAGCCTGGTAAACCGTATTCTGGACTGAGGACTCAGAGATCTTCAGTAAAGAGGTAAAGAGACTGCAACCTGGTGTCCTCGTTATTTACCGCGACCTGCACCCCACAACTGCACTGCTACACCACCACTTATTGCACCGGACGTCCCCCACTGACAGACAGGGCCACGGACCGGGTCTAGCCACCGTGACAACCCCAGAGCAGAGACTCAGAGGCCCGGCTCCGGGTACCCCTCGGCCCTGCGGCGGTGTGGGGGCGCTCCATATGCACCCAAACGAAAGGAGGCCGTCTACCTTCTCAGCAGCATGCACAGTAGTGATGGGCAGTCCGGCTCTTTTTGGTGATCCGATTCATTCGGCTCCGCTCACCATAAAGAGCCTACTCTTTCGGCTCACAAACCGGATCTTTTTAAAATAAAAATGTGTTTTACACTGTCATGGTTCCAGGTCTTTACCTGTACAGTAAGAGCCTCATTATACACCTCTATAAGTATCTAGTGAAGCAGTACAGACTGGATTTTAGCATTGCAGTTTACTCAGATTGTTTGCTCTTGTGAACAGCGCCCTGCTACTTGGTTGTAGTTAACCTGTTACTTTCTAATATGTGGCGGTTTTTGTACATTGCTGTAGTCATTCCCTCTTGGACACAATTTATCTAATACATCCGTATTTTTTCTGCATTCGGATGCAAATGCAGGAACTGCATCCCGATCAGGATTTGGTTGGAAATGTCAAATTCTGACTTCTGGGGCAGAGGAGATAGAGGAGAGGGGAGAGACTGGTGAAAGTGAAAGGAAAAAAAATGGGGCTCTGAGCATGTGCAGTATCACATCCACATACAGATTGGATGCAGGCAGCCTGATTCGGGTGCGTTTACATTGACAATCAGATGTTTTTTGGACACGCTGCCACGTACCAAGATGTCTGCAAATTTTTTTAACACCCAAAATTCTCAACAAGCTGCATTTTGGGAGCACATGAAAAATCCTGACGCATACTGATCCTGATGTAAACGCAGGTCCATGCGTCCCTATGTTAAGTGTAGGGATACAATCTGGATCGTGATACATCAGGATTGCTAC
Organism: Ranitomeya variabilis; assembly: GCF_051348905.1. Classification (NCBI taxonomy): domain Eukaryota; kingdom Metazoa; phylum Chordata; class Amphibia; order Anura; family Dendrobatidae; genus Ranitomeya; species Ranitomeya variabilis. The sequence goes on along the minus strand of NC_135232.1, from coordinate 1,122,372,028 downwards.
ACATCACAATGCACTGTACCAAAGCGCTAGTGTGAAAGCAGCCCCACTCGTGCAGCCCCTAACCAGGAACCCCATGTAATATACATGCTCCCAATACATTTTATTAGCACACTATAAGGCCTGTTTCACACGTCAGTGGCTCTGGTACGTGTGGTGACAGTTTCCTCACGTACCGGAGACACTGACACACATAGACACATTAAAATCAATGTGTCTCTGCACATGTCAGTGATTTTTCGCGGACCGTGTGTCCGTGTGCAAAACACGGAGACATGTCTACTGTTCTCCGGCAGCATGGTCCGCAAAGCGTCCCGCACACGTGCACACGGAGAACAGTGTGCACTCTCCTCCGTGTGTACGTACCGCCGCAGGAGAAACAGTGCTAGAGTTAAGTGCTGTCCCCTGCTTTTGGTGCTGAAGCCGGCATTCATTCCTTCTCCCCAGCAGGATTCGCCTGGAGAGAAGGAATAAAAAATCAAGGTTTTGTTATTTTATTTGTGTTTAAAATAAAGTTCGTGGTCACCTCCCGCCTCCCACCGCCTGTGTGCCTGCCCGCTTGCATTAAAATACTCACCCAGCTCCCGCGAAGCCTCCTCTCAGCGCCGACAGCTTGTCCTGTGTGAGCGGTCACGTGGTACCGCTCATTACAGGGATGAATATGCAGCTCCACCTTCCATAGGGAATCAAGTCCTGAGGACTGATGAGGTTAAAATAGAACTCTTTGGCCACTATGATCAAAGGTATGTGTGGGGAAAAATGGGCAGAGAATTTCAGGAAAAGAACATCTCATTAACCATTAAGCATTGGGGTGGATCAATAATGATTTGGGGTTGTTTTGTAGCCAATTGAATGTGGAACATTTCATAGGTACAGGGAATAATGCATTCAAGGAAATTTCAACAAAATCTGGAGGCAAACATAACACCACTGTAAAAAAACCTGAAGTTGAAAAATGGATAATGATTAGTGTTGAGCATTCCGATACTGCAAGTATCGGGTATCGGCCGATATTTGCTGTATCGGAATTCCGATACCGAGTTCCGATATTTTTGTGATATCGGAAATCGGAATCGGAAGTGTGCGGTGCGTATGGTTCCCAGGGTCTGGAGGAGAGGAGACTCTCCTTCAGGCCCTGGGATCCATATTCATGTAAAAAATAAATAATAAAAATAAAAAATATTGATATACTCACCCCTCTGGCGGACCCTGGCAGTTAGCGGTGCCTCCGTTCCTAAGAATGCAGGGAGTGAAGGACCTTCGATGACGTCACGGCTTGTGATTGGTCGCGTGAGCGGTCACCGGTCACGCGACCAATCACAAGCCGTGACGTCATCGAAGGTCCTTCACTCTGCATTCTAAGGAATGGAGGCAGACGCTTGGACCGGTGAGAGCCGGGGCTGTCGGAGGGGTGAGTAAATCAATATTTTTTATTTTTATTCTTTATTTTATACATGAATATGGATCCCAGGGCCTGAAGGAGAGTTTCCTCTCCTTCAGACCCTGGGAACCATTCCGATATTTTGTGTCCCATTGATATGCATTGGTATCGGGTATCGGTATCGGCGATATCCGATATTTTTTGGATATCGGCCGATCCGATACCGATACCTTTGCATATCGGAGGGTATCGCTCAACACTAGTGTTGAGCATTCTGATACCGCAAGTATCGGGTATCGGCCGATACTTGCGGTATCGGAATTCCGATTCCGAGTTCCGATACTTTTGTGGTAACGGGAATCGGTATCGGGATCGATATTAATGTGTAAAATAAAGAATAAAAATAAACGTGACCGCTCACGCGACCAATCACAAGCCGCGACGTCATCTAAGGTCTTTCAAGCGCTCATTCTTAGGAACGGAGGCTGCCGGTTACATCGGTAAGGTCCAGGCTGCGTCGGAGAGGTGAGTATATCAATATTTTTTATTTTTATTCTTTATTTTACACATTAATATGGATCCCAGGGCCTGAAGGAGAGTTTCCTCTCCTTCAGACCCTGGGAACCATCAGGATACCTTCCGATACTTGGTGTCCCATTGACTTGCATTGGTATTGGGTATCGGGATCGGCGATATCCGATACTTTTCGGGCATCGGCGGATACTATCCGATACCGATACTTTCAAGTATCGGACCGTATCGCTCAACACTACTCAACACTAATAATTATTTTAAACACTAGTCTAAATCCACAGTAGAGGACTTCCAAAGGCACAAGATGAAGGTATTAGAATGGCCCTCATAGTCCACTTATCTGAATATCATTGAAAATCTGTAACAGATTTTCCTGTTACAGACCTCAAAATAGCAGAGTATGCAAGACGACTCAGGAATTTCCCAGAACTAGAAGAATTTTAAAAGAAGAATGGATGAAAATCCCTCAAACAAGAATTGAAAAAATTAAAAGACTCTTGGCTTGCCACAAAAAGTGTTTACAAGATGTAATACTTGCAAAAGAGGGTGCTGCTAGCTATGAACCATGTAGGGTGACCAAACTTTTGCATCAGCACATTTTCTTTCTTGCAATTTTTAACCCCTTCATGACCGTGGGATTTTTCGTTTTTCCGTGTTCGATTTTCACTCCCCTCCTTCCCAGAGCCATAACTTTTTTATTTTTCCATCAATTTGGTGATGTGAGGGCTTATTTTTTTGCGGGATGAGTTGTAGTTTTGAACGACATCATTGATTTTACCATGTCGTGTACTAGAAAATGGGAAAAAAATTCCAAGTGCGGTGAAATTGCAAAAAAAGTGCAATCCCACACTGTTTTTTTGCTTGGCTTTTTTGCTAAGTTCACTAAATGCTAAAACTGACCTGCCATTATGATTCTCCAGGTCATTACGAGTTCATAGACACCTAACATGACTAGGTTATTTTTTACCTAAGTGGTGAAAAAAAATTCCAAACTTTGCTGAAAAAAAAAAAAAATGCGCCATCTTCCAATACTCGTAGCGTCTCCATTTTTCATGATCTGGGGTCGGTTGAGGGCTTATTTTTTGCGTGCCGAGCTGGCTTTTTTAATGATTCCAATTCGGTGCAGATACGTTCTTTTGATCGCCCGTTATTGCATTTTAATGCAATGTCGCGGCGACCAAAAAAACGTAATTCTGGAGTTTAGATTTTTTTTCTCGTTACTCCGTTTAGCGATCAGGTTAATGCTTTTTTTATTGATAGATCTGGCAATTCTGAACGCGGTGATACCAAATATGTGTAGATTTGATTTTTTTTAATGATTTATTTTGATTTAGGCGAAATGGGGGTGATTTAAACTTTTATATTTTTTTTATTTTTTTCAAATTTTTAAACTTTTTTTTTTTACTTTTGCCATGCTTCAATAGCCTCCATGGGAGGCTAGAAGCAGGCACAGCACGATCGCCTCTGCTACATAGCAGCGATCTGTTGTTCGCTGCTATGTAGCAGAAATGCAGGTGTGCTGTGAGCGCCGACCACAGGGTGGCGCTCACAGCTACCGGCGATCAGTAACCATAGAGGTCTCAAGGACCTCTATGGTTACAATGGAGAAGCATTGACGACCTCCGATCATGTGATGGGGGTCGGCGATGCCGTCATTTCCGATGTGGATGCGGATGTGGTAGTTAAATGCCGCTGTCAGCGTTTGACAGCGGCATTTAACTAGTTAATAGCGGCGGGTGAATTGCGATTTCACCCGCCGCTATTGCGGGCACATGTCAGCTGTTCAAAACAGCTGACATGTCCCGGCTTTGATGCGGGCTCACCGCGGAGCAATGCATCAAAGCAGGGGAGCTGACATCGGACGTACTATATCCGATGTCAGTAAGGGGTTAATATGTAAAATACTGTATATGTATATATGTACACAGTATATTCATCTTTTAGATTTTTAAAAATACAAAAAAGAAAATGGGCAGATGCAAAGCTTTTGGCACCATGCAAGGTTCATAGCTAGTTCCCCTTTTGCAAGTATTACATCTTGTAAATGCTTTTTGCAGACAGCCAAGAGTCTTATATTTCTTTCAATTCTTGCATATATAAATTTATATATATATATATATATATATATATATATATATATATATATATATATATATATATATATATATATATATATACACTCACCGGCCACTTTATTAGGTACACCATGCTAGTAACGGGTTGGACCCCTTTTGCCTTCAGAACTGCCTCAATTCTTCGTGGCATAGATTCAACAAGGTGCTGGAAGCATTCCTCAGAGATTTTGGTCCATATTGACATGATGGCATCACACAGTTGCCGCAGATTTGTCGGCTGCACATCCCAAAGATGCTCCATACAAGGCAGGATGGATCCATGCTTTCATGTTGTTTACGCCAAATTCTGACCCTACCATCCGAATGTCGCAGCAGAAATCGAGACTCATCAGACCAAGCAACGTTTTTTCAATCTTCTACTGTCCAATTTCGATGAGCTTGTACAAATTGTAGCCTCAGTTTCCTGTTCTTAGCTGAAAAGAGTGGTACCCGGTGTGGTCTTCTGCTGCTGTAGCCCATCTGCCTCAAAGTTCGACGCACTGTGCGTTCAGAGATGCTCTTAGGCCTACCTTGGTTGTAACGGGTGGCGATTTGAGTCACTGTTGCCTTTCTATCAGCTCGAACCAGTCTGCCCATTCTCCTCTGACCTCTGGCATCAGCAAGGCATTTCCGCCCACAGAACTGCCGCTCACTGGATTTTTTTTCTTTTTCGGACCATTCTCTGTAAACCCTAGAGATGGTTGTGCGTGAAAATCCCAGTAGATCAGGAGTTTCTGAAATACTCAGACCAGCCCTTCTGGCACCAACAACCATGCCACGTTCAAAGGCACTCAAATCACCTTTCTTCCCCATACTGATGCTCGGTTTGAACTGCAGGAGATTGTCTTGACCATGTCTATATGCCTAAATGCACTGAGTTGCCGCCATGTGATTGGCTGAGTAGAAATTAAGTGTTAACAAGAAGTTGGACAGGTGTACCTAATAAAGTGGCCAGTGAGTGTATATACACACAGTACAGAGTATAAGACTGGACACACCTTCTCATTTAAAGATTTTTCTGTATTTTCATGACTATGAAAATTGTACATTCACACTGAAGGCATCAAATCTATGAATTAACACATGTGGAATTATATACTTAACAAGACAGTATGAAACAACTGAAAATATGTCTTATATTCTAGGTTCTTCAAAGTAGCCACCTTTTGCTTTGATGACAGCTTTGCACACTCTTGGCATTCTCTTGATGAGCATCAAGAGGCAGTCACTGGAAATGGTTTTCACTTCACAGGTGTGCCCTGTCAGGTTTAATAGGTGGGATTTCTTGCATTATAAATGGGGTTGGGACCATCAGTTGTGTTGTGCAGAAGTCTGGTGGATACACAGCTGATAGTCCTACTGAATAGACTGTTAGAATTTGTATTATGGCAAGAAAAAAGCAGCTAAGTAAAGAAAAACGAGTGGCCATCATTACCTTAAGAAGCGAAGGTCAGTCAGTCCGAAAAATTGGGAAAACTTTGAAAGTGTCCCCAAGTGCAGTTGCAAAAACCATCAAGCGCTACAAAGAAACTGGCTCACATGAGGACCGCCCCAGGAAAGGAAGACCAAGAGTCACCTCTGCTTCTGAGGATAAGTTTATCTGAGTCACCAGCCTCAGAAATCGCAGGTTAACAGCAGCTCAGATTAGAGACCAGGTCAATGCCACACAGAGTTCTAGCAGACAGACACATCTCTACAACAACTGTTAAAAGAAGACTTTGTGCAGCAGGCCTTCATGGCAAAATAGCTGCTAGGAAACCACTGCTAAGTACAGGCAACAAGGAGAAGAGACTTGTTTGGGCTAAAGAACACAAGGAATGGACATTAGACCTGTGGAAATCTGTGCTTTGGTCTGATGAATCAAAATTTGAGATCTTTGGTTCCAACCACTGTGTCTTTGTGCGACGCAGAAAAGATGAATGGATGGACTCTACATGCCTGGTTCCCACCGTGAAGCATGGAGGAGGAGGTGTGATGGTGTGGGGGTGCTTTGCTGGTGACACTGTTGAGGATTTATTCAAAATTGAAGGCATACTGAACCAGCATGGCTACTACAGCATCTTGCAGCGGCATGCTATTCCATCCGGTTTGCGTTTAGTTGGACCATCATTTATTTTTCAACAGGACAATGACCCCAAACTCTCCTCCAGGCTGTGTAAGGGCTCATCAAGAGAATGCCAAGAGTGGGCAAAGCAGTCATCAAAGCAAAAGGTGGCTACTTTGAAGAACCTAGAATATAAGACATAATTTCAGTTGTTTCACACTTTTTTGTTAAGTATATAATTCCACATGTGTTAATTCATAGTTTTGATGCCTTCAGTGTTAACGTACAATTTTCATGGTCATGAAAATACAGAAGAATCTTTAAATCTTTAAATGAGGTGTGTCCAAACTTTTGCTCTGTACTGTGTATACTGTATATATATATATATATATATATATATATATATATATATATATATATATATATATATATATATATATATATATATACACTCACCGGCCACTTTATTAGGTACACCATGCTAGTAACGGGTTGGACCCCCTTTTGCCTTCAGAACTGCCTCAATTCTTCGTGGCATAGATTCAACAAGGTGCTGGAAGCATTCCTCAGAGATTTTGGTCCATATTGACATGATGGCATCACACAGTTGCCGCAGATTTGTCGGCTGCACATCCCAAAGATGCTCCATACAAGGCAGGATGGATCCATGCTTTCATGTTGTTTACGCCAAATTCTGACCCTACCATCCGAATGTCGCAGTAGAAATCGAGACTCATCAGACCAAGCAACGTTTTTCCAATCTTCTACTGTCCACTTCTACTGACTTTCGATGAGCTTGTACAAATTGTAGCCTCAGTTTCCTGTTCTTAGCTGAAAGGAGTGGTACCCGGTGTGGTCTTCTGCTGCTGTAGCCCATCTGCCTCAAAGTTCGACGCACTGTGCGTTCAGAGATGCTCTTAGGCCTACCTTGGTTGTAACGGGTGGCGATTTGAGTCACTGTTGCCTTTCTATCAGCTCGAACCAGTCTGCCCATTCTCCTCTGACCTCTGGCATCAACAAGGCATTTCCGCCCGCAGAACTGCCGCTCACTGGATTTTTTTTCTTTTTCGGACCATTCTCTGTAAACCCTAGAGATGGTTGTGCGTGAAAATCCCAGTAGATCAGCAGTTTCTGAAATACTCAGACCAGCCCTTCTGGCACCAACAACCATGCCACGTTCAAAGGCACTCAAATCACCTTTCTTCCCCATACTGATGCTCGGTTTGAACTGCAGGAGATTGTCTTGACCATGTCTACATGCCTAAATGCACTGAGTTGCCGCCATGTGATTGGCTGATTAGAAATTAAGTGTTAACAAGAAGTTGGACAGGTGTACCTAATAAAGTGGCCGGTGAGTGTATATATATATATATACATACATACATACTTATATATATTGTACATATATACTTTTTATTTATTTTTTTTCTCCCTAAAATACAAAGTACATGAGTCAGCTTTAACTTTAGGTATTTTAAACAATAAAAGTTATTTTTACCATGGATGCCCAATAATTTAAAACGCCACTGTAGGTCTCCTGATCGCAGAGTCGCAGTCTCCTGCTCTTTGTTACAGGCGCTGTCAGACATCACATGTACAGGGGTATTTGCCTAATAAATTACGCTTCTAGGGGAGAATATCTTCAAATAATCTGCATCTGACTGAACATACTACAAGCTTTTATCTGCATTAATCATGCATAATCTGATAGAAAACACTTCTATTTGCCCCAGATGAGCAACATAGGCTCATGTACCTTTATGGCGGCACTATTAAGGCTCATACGGGAACACACTTTTCTCCATACAGTACAGATATAGAGTGTTAACATGCACAATGTTTTATGTTTTTTAAACAAAATGAGTTACTAATACATTTCTGGCTCTGAGTATGTTACTGAGAAGAATCAAGACATCACTGATGGTTAATGATCTCAGGATAATGATCGAGGATTAGATCTCTTCTATAGGAGATCCCTGATTGCAGTAAGATCCAGATCACTGATCGCTGACACCCGGCACAATTTACATGTCTCCTGCTTTACATCTCTGCCCTCAGGGGACGTCTCCTCCAGTGATTACAGCTGGTATATAGGAGACATTGTGCAGGTGACATCTCTATAGTCTGTAGCCATCAGTCCAGGGAGATGACGATGGGTTTACAGGGAGTTGTGCTGGGTGTAATTCTTCTTCTCATCCATGGTGAGAGGTCCATGAGATGATGGACAGGACAGTAGTAGAGAACAGCACAATGAGGCGACATTAACACTAACACTTATGTTTCCTTTATCATTCCTTAGACACCTGTGCACAGATTGTACTGACCCAATCTCCAGATCTCATCACTGTGTCCCTGGGAGCAACAGTCAACATCTCATGTAAGGCCAGTAGTTATGTAAGTAATGGCAACTTACACTGGAACCAACAGAAACCAGGACAACGTCCAGCATTTCTCATCTTTGGCACAAGTATCCGACATACAGGAGTCCCAGACCGGTTCTCTGGATCTGGATCATTTCCTGATTTCACTCTTACAATTAGCGGAGTGACAGAGGACGATGAAGCAGATTATTACTGTCAGCAGTATCAGGGCTTTCCCTTGACGTTCAGTAAAGGAACCAAACTAGAAATAAAACGTAAGTACACCATTAAATGTAAGCATTGTTTGTTCTGTATCTGATTATTATGATTAGATTTATGCAGTTTGTTCTTGTTCTTCTTGTTGTGGAGCATTTTTGATCTAAGTATTGTAAAGAGAGGCTTTCATTCTCCTATCATTTTTTTGTGCGGCTAACTAGTGGTATAAATAATCAAAATTTAAAAAAAGATATTTAGGTGATGTAAATGACTTTCAAGATGACGAGAAGTATATGGTACATTTTTGTACAATTGTTCAACAACTATAACTAGAAATGTATTTTTCAAATTTTTCTTGTTTAAAAGTTTTGTTTTTTTGTCAGTTTTTTAATCTGTTTTTGGTAAAATAAAAAAACATATAAACAGTTGATTGTTTTGCATGACTTTTAGGGAATCTAAGTAATTTGACTTCCATTTAAAAATATATATAACAGGATGAGATCCCAAAATGTGCAAGCCATAGATAATAATAGAGCAAAGACATTTACCTACAAAAGTATGGAGTTTTGGAAATCACAAAAGCATGTGAGAAATAATGACGAAAAGGCCTTTGCATGATGTTTATACAATATTGTCTTGAATGTGATTTGGTTTCCCCCATATTAGACGCGTGCACAATGCAATCTTGCCTTGCGCACGCGCAGTATGCTTTGCCCAACTGCCTTTAGAGGACAAAAGGGAGTTAAAAAGTCCAATACAAAAAGTTAAGCTTTGATTAGAAGCCTTTGTTTTGTAGAGGTTTTACCGTATCTATCTATATATCCATCTATCTTATATCTGTCTATCTTTACCTACATCTATTATCTGTTAGGTATCTATTATCTATTATCTATCTATTATTTATCTATTTATCATATATCTATTATCTATTATCTATCATCTATCTATTATTTATTTAGCTATCTATTATATATCTAATTATCTAGCTGTCCAATATAAATCTATCTATATATTATCTATATATTATCTATATATCTAGCTATCTATGTAATATTATAATATTATATTATAGATTATAATTATAATATATATATTATTTATGTTTTTCTTACATATATTTTTATAATTAATATTCAGCTTTGTTGTTATTTAAACTTTGCCAAATGTGTGACCAAGTGTTTTTTTTCTACATGAAATACATTTTCCCCTTTTCACTTTTAACCCTCAGCTCGGAGGAGTACAAGAAGTATGCCGAAATCGCCTGTGATGTGACACATAAGACTCTGTCCTCAGCATTGGTGAAGAGATTCAAGACGGTGGAGGGTTAGGAGACTATTCCCCATTTCTGTATTTAATGCATTCCGTGCTGCATGTCGATTTACAACAATATGCGCCTTATATAAGCCATGCGATCAGATATGGCAAAACACAACTTTTTGTATTGTAAATCACGTCATGGAAACAAATGATAATTGTTTTCTGCTTCTTTTCATAATATGTCAGAAAAATAAATAAAAAAAGATTCTGCTTCATACTGGTTTGGTTTATAATTATTTATTATTATTTATTTATTTTAAAAATTCCAGATTCCCTATTAGATTTAATAAAGGACGTTCTTCATTCAGGACCCTTATCAATTATCCATAGCAGAGAATATATCTCAGTCCAGAGGTAGATTACATAAACAGGTCACTAACCTCAATGAGTTCCTTAATTTATAATCCTTAATGTACACTGTGGGGGTGCCGCTAAGAAAAACGGAATACTTGGCAGCTTCCACTGTGGATTACAGCTGATTGTTGGAGATCTTAGCAGCTGCACAAAATGTGATCAACTTGTTTTTGAGGTCCCTTCTAATTAAAAAAAAAATTGTTCAGAATGAAAGGTTATACAAAACTATAAGCCACAACATGGGCAACAGGAGTGATGAATAGAAGTCCCTTCCAAAAAAACAAGTTCTCTCTTATCCATAGAAGAGGAGATAACTTGCTGACCGCAAGATCACATCTTGTATAGAGTGAAGATTCACATGCTTGACAACTGCTATTTATGGTACTGCCAGAGGAAGCCAAGATCTCCAAACGTAAGATCTCTGAGGTCCCAGAAGTCAGATTCGTAGTAATCAGTAACTTATCCCCTACCTTGATTAGAGAGGATAACTTTTTAGACTGGAATAACCCTTTAAGGGCACAGGTACATAGAAGTCTCATCTCCCCCATGGACCAAACATTCGGCATGGGCCTGAAAGGCTACATAAAGTTCATATAGTTACCCATAAGACCTTTCTGTGGTCAAAATCAATTGTGACAGCTTTCCTCAGGTGCCCAACAAATCCAGATGTATCATATGGAGCTCATGAGCACCATGTGTATCTATCCATTGAGATCCAGATATTTATTTTAGTGGTCATATAATAGAGTATTAGAAAGGTCCTACACACTTCCAAGTTCTTTGAGATGATCACCTGAAGATGTTCATCTTCTAGTGGGATGGTCCATTCAAAGAAGAGGGTCAATGTATTGTCAATACAGGAGGTCCTTTGAAGAGGTTTTTTATCTATATATCTTTCTATCTATTAACCATCAATCTTTCTTTTTACACTACATATAAACCCATAGCATTTCTTACTGACTGGTTACAGAAAACGTACATATATTACAAAACAGTGTTCTCTCATTTTATTTTGAACACCGTTGCGCTAAGTTTCGGTTTCAGTATTTTAAAGGAGTCCATAATAAATGTGTCTTTCAGATACAGAGGTTTCTAAAGTATATTCTGTTTTCTATTTCAGAGGAAACAAAAATCAATCTATCTAGCTTAAAACAAACTGAAGGTTGTTGGATGGATAGCAGATAATGCTTCCAGTCACTTTGCCAGCACCACCCTGTCTGTCACATGGTTCAGTCACAGTAGCAGTGTTTCTGGAACACATAATCCTCACCCTGATCCTCCTTCCTCCCACCATGCCGAATGCCTGGAGACAAGTGATCCCACACTTGGACACTCCAAAGAGCTTTTCACACTTCCATTTATAGATTGTGGCCTCTCGCCTTGCATGTTCCAACCAGGACATGAGAAGATCGCATGTAACGATGCTCAAATGTTTGAGCATCCATGCTCACAAGAAGGCGATGGTGGGAAAAAGCAATTACTGTCAAAAGAGCTGGATGATGATGAGACACAATTGCCAGCAAGTGGTGTTGTTACGTCAGCAAGCTAGGAGGAAGACCAGGATATGTTAGTGGAAGAGGAGATGGTGAAAGATGAAGTCACTGACCCTTCCTGAGAAGGTGACATGCAGAGCGAGGACAGCAGCATACAAGAAGAGGGATATGCAGCATTAATGCAGGCAGGTAGAGGCAGTGGGGTGGCCAGAGACACAATTTGTGCAACTGATCCCCAGAGCACCAACACAGGAGAAGTTGCCAAGCCAAGGATTAGCTACTCCCGAGTGTGGCTTTTTTAAAAACAGTCCAGTTAACCCAAAATAGGCCATTTGCAACATCTGCCATGCCAGCGTCAGCAAGGGCAGCACAACTGCCAGCCTCACCACCACCAGCATGTTCAGGCACATGCATGCAAAGCACCTGACTACTTGGGCTGAGCGCCAGGGTCCAGAGACAGTGTCTGCGGGTAAGACTACTGCCACCAAGGACCCTGTTCTACAGGCACACCAATCCCCTGTCCATGAGGTAGGTGAAGATGTCACCCACCCTGCACCTGCCGTTGCACACTTGCAACCACCATCAGCAACCACCTTTCCACAGTGCAAGACCTTGTTCCTGTGCAATGTTCAATTGTCCCTACCTCAGTCCTTGGAACACAGGCATAAATACGCAGCCACCCACCCTCAACCTCATGTCAGCAACCGTCCCAGGGTACTCAGTTCCCAACCACCAATATTGCTCCGGGCGTGCCATACCCGCCTTACGCAAGCACATGTCCCATAACATCAGCCGTGCCCTGACCAATGCTGTGATTGGAAAGGTCCACTTAACCACGGACACCTGAACAAGTGCTTATGGCCAGGGATGCTACATTTACCTGACAGCACACTGGGTGAACATTGTAGAAGCCAGGACTCAGTTAGACCCTGGGAAGGAACAATTGCTATTGACACCGAAGATTGCGGGCCCTGGTACAATCAGAGTTGCTTCCACCTTCTACAGCAGTTCCTGCACCTCCTCCTCCTCCTGCTCACCCTCCATGTCATAAATATTAACAACAGTTGCAAGCTGGAAGCATTGTCTCAGCCAAGCAACAGCAAGCTGTGCTGAAGCGATTCTGCTTAGGTGACAAACCACACAGCGCCAAAGAGTTGTTGAAAGGTTTAACACACAAGACTGATCTGTGGCTATAGCCCCAGAACCAACAACCAGGCATTTTTGTGTTTTACAATGGCCATAACCAGGTGACAGCTCTGAAGCTTGGCAACCTCACACATGCTCCATGCCTGGCCCACATGCTCAACTTAGCGGTTCAGCGGTTTTTCAAAACCTACCCAGATCTGCCTGAGCTACTTGTGAAAGTACGTAGCGTGTGTGTCCATTTCCACAAGTCTGCTATAGCTACCGTCAGCCTGGCATTGCTGCAGCAGCATTTGCAACTTCCAGCTTACCGACTGGTGTGCGATGCCACCATGCCTTGGAGCACAACGTTACACATGTTGGCAAGGCTTTGTGAGCAGCCGAGGGCAGTAGTTGAATACCAGCCTCTGCACAGAAGAACTGATGAGTGGGCATGGATGTCTGACATCTGTTCTCCAAAACTTTGAGGACTTGACCAAGATGGTGAGCCGAGCTGGCTCCATAATCAGCATCACCATCCCGCTTCTCTGTCTACTGAAAAGCTGGCTGCTCACAATTAAAGAGGAGACTTTGTAGGTGGAGGAAGTTGAGATGGAGCAAAAAACTATGCTGAGTGATGCTACACATCCCAGCTTAATCTCATCTTCTCAACGTGGATTGGGTGATAATGAGGGTGAGGAACAGGAGCTGGTTGCCTATGCTACAGATGATATTAGCCATACCACCTTCATCCCATCTATTCAGTGTGGATGGCCTAAAGATGAGGAGGAGAGGAAGGATGAGAAGGAGTAGGATGAAGAGGACAACATGGGCAGTCACTCGCTTGATGGGGAAAATAAAGTCTTGGCTGCTGACAATGTGGCTCACATGGCTGAGTTTACATTTTGCTGCCTTTCCCGTAACCCTCGCATTGTACACATTATGGACAACTCTAACTACTGGTTGGTCACCCTTCTAGACCCACCCTAGAAGGAGAACTTTACATCTCTTCTTCCCATGATGGAAAGGTCTAATAAAATGTTGCAGTACTAGAAAACTCTAGTTGAAGAATTATTAAAAAATGTACAATCTGACAATGCTGGTGGCTGAGGTCACAGTTTCTTGGACAAACAGGGAGTGGAGGCTAGGAAGACACACATCAGATGCAGCAGATGCAGGGAGCACTCTCAAAGGTCAGGGACAGTTTTCTCAGATCCTCTCAGCAACCAGGCCCTGATGCATGGAGTACTCTGACAAGGAGGGAAAAGTTTTGGAAGATGCTGAAGGAGTACATTTCTGGCCAACCGTACCAGCATCCTCCGTGATTCGTATGTGCCTTACAACTATTGGGTATCCAAGCTAGACACATGACATGAACTGCCAGGATCTCCAAGGTGTAGAGAGACAGTTAATACCATGTGTCTAGCTTGGATACCCAATAGTTGAAAGGCATATACGAATCATGGAGGATGCTGGTACGGTCGTATTCTAACTATTGCGCCTTTCAGTTAGAATACCCCTGGAACACTAAAAACCCGCTCTGACAAGGTCTATACTCAGAAATTCATCAAGGCTGGCAGTGTGACTTGCGTTACTTCACAGTTTCTTGCTGCCACATACAAGAAGATCAAAATTTCTGGGAACGATTCCAATCCCTTCTATATTGTACAATAATACCGCTCTTAGGGATTATTAACTTATAAATTCGAAACCTGCTGCTGTTTTTTTCCATGCACTCATTGACCGATTTATGTTACACTGTTCAGTATTCAGAAATTCATCAAAGCTGGCAAAATTAAATGATTTAATGTATCCATTCGCAGTTCCCTTTAGCAGTGGTGGGAGACTTTACACTACTGGAGCTGGAATTACCACTTCTAAACTCTCCAGTGCTTTGTTTCCATCCATTTCTGGGTGGTTCTTGAAGTATGTTTGAGTCATTGTCCTGCTGCAAGACCCATGACCTACTACGATGCAAACCCAGCTTTCTGACTCCGAGTACTACATTGTGACTCAAAATCCTTTTGAAATCTTCACATTTCAAGGCACCCAGGGCCACTGGCAGCAAAACAACCCCAAAATATATTTGAACCGCTTCCATATTTGACTATGTTCTTTTATTTGAAGGCCTCATTCCATTTACTGTAAACAGTAGAATTATGTGCTTTACCAAAAAACTCTATCTTGGTCTCTGTCTACAAGACACCTGCTGGCCCTCTAACAATACAATGGGCCGCCTGATGGTCCTCTACAAATAGTGACGGACGTCTGATGGCCATGCAAAAAAAAGACTTTCAATGTGTCTGATCATGTCTCACACACCACATGGCCAGATAACATATTAAAATGATAAATTTACATTTCGTATAGAATGTTATTTTCATCATTGAAAGCAATGCAAACGAGCAAAAACACTGAGTGTGAACTTAGCCCAAGGTGGGGAGGAGCATTTTTTCTCTTATTTATTTTGCCTTATATACAACTCAATATCCTGGAAAGAGTGTTTCTTAACATTTTTTCTAGTAAAATCCATTTGTATGTTTTGTTGTCAGTCAGTAAAAGTGGCGTATAACTCTGACAACATTGTTTCCAGCAACGACCTGGGATTCAGAGATGTTTCCAGGGGTCTTCCCCTGTTCCCATGCCATTTCAGCACTGTTTCCATAATTTTCAGCAATTTCTAGACCCCATTCAGACATCTAGGGGGTAGGAAGCAGAAAAATGCTCGTGTTTCCCATTGACTTCCCTTATACTCATTCCTCAGGTTGAGCACCCGAGCATTACGATTTGCTCGACTCGAGTAATGAATACCCGAGCATTTTATTGCTCACTCATCACTACTGTTAGTCTTTCCCCGTATTTCCGTGCTGCAATTCTGGCTCTGGACATCATTTCTACTTAACTGGTTTCCTTTATTTTCTAATCTAAAGTTGAAGACTATGAGACCTCAGAGTGCCATATTTGTCTTTAAGGTAAAGAGGAGACGTTACTTCTGATTCTAGAACAATCAATTTGCCACAAATCAAATTTTGGGGAAAAATTCTGAAAAAATGGTAAATTCAAATTTCAAATGTTTTGCTCATTGTATTCACAAGTTTCAGCTATTGTGATATATTTCCTTAACAACATTAAGATTAATTAGAGTTTGTAGCTGAGACCATTACTGTGGTGTCTTTATCTTGGTCTCTAATAGGAATTAGTATTCCATGATGGCGTCTTCATAGATAAATTCTAAATAGAAAACCTTTAGCTAATTTAAGTTCTTTATTCTCAGTTTTGCAACAATAATAAAAGTTTATCATGCTGTGTGATATTACTTTTAGCATTTTTTTATGCATTTTTGTACTGCAGCGCCCCAGAGTCCTGGTCGTTGCAGTAATGTTGCTCTGCCACTAAGGGGAGTGATGTTACGTCTGATTGCATTACAAGAGTTCACCTGACCAGGTATCACAGTCACACACTACACTTCACACTCTGGCCACCAGGGGGAGAAAAGGGTTCTATGTATTAGGCCGCTCCTCACACTTGGGTAAAACTGGGAGCTGGATAGGAAGTTAGTAAGAAGCTGACTGGGTTTGATCCAGGCAACATCCTGTGGCAGAGGGTGTTGCAGGGGAAAGATTCAGGGAGGTCTCTGTCAAGGTTGGGATCCTGGCAGTGACCTAGCGAAAAGGACAGATCGTTACAGAACCGTGCCTGCACTACCTTGCGGCGGCATGTTAAGAAAGGACACGAAGCAAAGTATATTGTGGAGAAGTGAGAAACGAGATCACAGCAAAAAGGCAATAGAACCAGTAGGAGTCGTGCCCCTGAGATCGTGGCAACATCCTACTGAGGCGCGTAGCCGGTGGCCGGAACACCGAGGAAGTATTGGGCTCCAAGCAGTACTTCAAACAGCGGCAGGACAGTTAATTATAGGTTGGCTGTCTCACCTAAAACACCTAAGCAGACATAGGAGGCAATTGTGGGAGAGGGGCGTCTCTAGGGTCCCAGAATAACTCCAGGCCTACCCGTCATACGGGTGCGTCCTAGCCATATCATCTGGGGGGATGGAGAAGAACATCAGAACAGATACGACAGTTGTGAGGACTATCCCGTGGTGCTCAGCAGGGAAGGACTACCACACACAGGCGCTAGTAGGTAGGCACTGATTTCCACCTGCAAAGGGAACTCTGGATGTGCCTTTGGACCGGCTGGTCTCAGCCAGCCCTGTTAGCAGTGCTCTGGATTGCGGATCCCGAAACCTTCAGTAAAGAGGTAAAGAGACTGCAACCCTGTGTCCTCGTTATTCATCGCGCTTTACACCACGCACCAAACCACCATCACCTTTCATTGGACGCCCCTTAGCAGGGTCACGGACTGGGTCCAGCCACCGTGACAACCCCAGGACTGATACAGAGAGGCCCGGTACCGAGTACCCCGCAGCCCTGCATCTGGGGGCGCTCCAACTTGGCATCATGAACAGAATCTACTTAAGCCTGAAGGATCAGGTTATGTGTGCCTTGGAACTGTGATTGAATTGTGCTTGAACTGTGACTTATTGCGAAGACTGTGTATTGTCACTTGCCACCAAAAGTTCCCACCAAAACCGCCGCCATTACAGCGCCACGAGGAGCGCAGAAGAAAAAGAAGGGCGTGCCATGGGAGGAGACTATCAAAATGGTGCCAGAGGCAACGACCGCCCCCTCCGACTACTGCTGCGAGACGACGACCTGCCCCGAAGCAGAGGAGAACCGCCCCCTGATTTGCTGCAGCGGGAACCAAGACAAGAAGGAGCTCCGCCCTCGGAAAATGGAGAAGCAACGTGCATGTGCCGCCGAAGATCCCGGGGCAGGGATGGTGACCAGCGAGTCCCAGAGCAACGGCGAATTGATTCCGGCCTGTCCTCGCCAACCAGAGACGGACCCGAACCCGCCGCTGCTGGAGGATCCAGACTTCTTGGAGCTACAGGCGGCAGAGCCGAGCCCGCCTACCCCAAACACGGAGCCAGCCGCTGTGAAGCCACGGAAGTCGGAGTTGAGCGAGAGGGTCGCATTGGAGGAACCGCGGTCCGGGCTGCAGCCGATTCCAGTGTCAACGGAACAGATCGGCATCGGTGGAACCACATCAGACGCAGGTATGGAAAGCGTCCCTGCTCTCCCAACCGATCCTGCTCCCGTGACCGCTCCCTGTCCCGACAATGACCGAGTCCTCACCGCTGAGCTGGTAGTGATAACCCCCGGCACCATGGAGAAGCTGGTGCCACCGTTACCGACAACTATGGGGAAACCACTAGATGTGAGCCTAGAGGGGGTTAGCTTCCAATGGGACACTCCACTGATTGGGCCGGACAGGGCCAGACAGGAGGGCCTCTGCATTGCTGCGCTCACCTTGTAACAATATAAACAATGCTTAATTCTACATTGGAAAAACCAAAAAGAGACAGAGCCAAATGACCCACCAAAAGTACCAAGACCAAAGACTGAACACAATAAGAGGAACTCGGTAAGGCAGGTGACTGTACTAGCCTTTCACCCGAAGCAGGGTTGGGGCTCTATACAGGAATCGGGACTGCCGACTGAAGTCTTCTTTACCAGCTACAATGTGAAGACCCGGTTCCGTAACAGATGTGACAATCAACTACTATGTAAAGGGGACCAGGTGACCTACACTTGCTATCGGAGTGCGCAAGGGTGGTGCGCTTGGGATATCCAACGATGCGAACCGGCGGTGGCGCCACCTACTGTCCTGACTACGACTAACCCTGATTTGACAAACGCTACTACTGTCGCCACGGTGTGTATTATCGCCGCTACTGAACTTGCAACCACAGGTGACATTCGAATCCAGACACCGGGTGACCTGACCGCGCCTGGGAGATCAACCAATGATACCGATCCCACATCAGACGAGAACAGAGAACCGCAGTCTTACCAGTCAGGGAGTGTTCGCCACCAGCTGATGCAGTGCAACCTCCTGTAAGAATAAACCTCGGAGCCATGAGGATGTATATAGTTCATTTAACTGTTTGTCTTCCTGATGTTTTGCTGCTAATACCCGACTAGGGTTGTTCTTAAAGGGATCCCTTCGTTTACCCGGGATCCCTATTGTTTTTGTTTTTGCTTTTGTTTTTGCTTTTGTTCATCATTGTTTACAAAGACTGCTGAATCATGGACGGTGAATGGTTCACAAACTGTGTTGTAAATAGTTTGCACCTTCTTAAAGGTGTCCCCTACTGGTTTTACAAAAAGAAGAGCTTTTTGAAGAGACTGTTCCTGATTAAAGCCCAGAAGTTCTTGCTTTTAAACAGACTTGCAGATTGAGAGTCTGCACTACCTCAAAGCAACTTGGTTCCCTCTTAAAGGGAATGTTCATGTGTTGCACTTAAGTATAATGTTGCCTTAAGAAAAAGTTGGATTATAATAATGTTTACATAAGAGTAGTATGTAGTCAGTAAGATAGCAATAGGAATTGTTTAATGATGTTACTAGAGATTGAGGACAGGAAAGAGTTGAAAGCCGAAGTTCAATGAAGTGAACCCGTAGGGGTTAGTGAGTCCTCCTGAAAACCATAGAGAGATGGTTGATAGATCTTATATTGTGAATAAAAATTGAGCTAATAGAAGAAAAGAGGCAGTAGGCCTGGACAGATAGACAGGCGGTCTTGCATGTGCAAAGTAAGAGAAATAAAGAAAAAGTTAATTTATATTTCAGAGTTTTATAGTAAGCCTTTAGTGGGTTCAGCCTATACGCCCTTAAAGGAAAAGTTAAATTATCGTTAAAAATTTGCACTTGATAGATAGAATACCCGGCTGGGTAATGGAAGTTATTTATAGTCAGTAAATTAGTATGTTATTTAAAATATTTAAATATGTTTCTGTTTGTAACGTTCAAGTGTCCTCACCTCCCATAAAGGGAAGCACTGTTATATTTACTTGTTTATTGCATTTCAAAATTTTGTATGTCTTTTACTAACATGTATTGTTGTTCTTCTTCCCAGTCTGGGAGTACTGGATTTAACCGGGGGGAGTGCAGCGCCCCAGAGTCCTGGTCGTTGCAGTAATGTTGCTCTGCCACTAAGGGGGAGTGGTGTTACATCTGATTGCATTAAAAGAGTTCACCTGACCAGGTATCACAGTCACACACTACACTTCACACTCTGGCCACCAGGGGGAGAAAAGGGTTCTATGTATTAGGCCGCTCCTCACACTTGGGTAAAACTGGGAGCTGGATAGGAAGTTAGTAAGAAGCTGACTGGGTTTGATCCAGGCAACATCCTGTGGCAGAGGGTGTTGCAGGGGAAAGATTCAGGGAGGCCTCTGTCAGGTGTGGGATCCTGGCAGTGACCTAGCGAAAAGGACAGATCGTTACGGAGCCGCGCCTGCACTACCTTGCGGAGGCATCTTAAGAAAGAACACGAAGCGAAGTATATTGTGGAGAAGTGAGAAGCGAGATCACAGCAAAAAGGCGATAGAACCAGTAGGATTCGTGCCCCTGAGATCGTAGCAACATCCTACTGAGGCGCGTAGCCGGTGGCCGGAACGCCGAGGAAGTATTGGGCTCCAAGCAGTACTTCAAACAGCGGCAGGACAGTTAATTATAGGTTGGCTGCCTCACCTAAAACACCTAAGCAGACATAGGAGGCAATTGTGGGAGAGGGGCATCTCTAGGATCCCAGAATAACTCCAGGCCTACCCGTCATATGGGTGCGTCCTAGCCATATCATCTGGGGGGACGGAGAAGAACATCAGAACAGATACGACAGTTGTGAGGACTATCCCGTGGTGCTCAGCAGGGAAGGGCTACAACACACAGGCGCTAGTAGGTAGGCACTGATTTCCACCTGCAAAGGGAATTCTGGATGTGCCTTTGGACCAGCCGGTCTCAGCCAGCCCTGATAGCAGTGCTCTGGATTGCGGATCCCGAAGCCTTCAGTAAAGAGGTAAAGAGACTGCAACCCTGTGTCCTCATTATTCATCGCGCCTTGCACCACGCACCAAACCACCATCACCTTTCATTGGACGCCCCTTAGCAGGGTCACGGACCAGGTCCAGCCACCGTGACAACCCCAGGACTGAGACAGAGAGAGGCCCGGTACCGAGTACCCCATGGCCCTGCATCTGGGGGCGCTCCAGTACATGTTCCTATTATTGCATTTTTATATTATTTCCTGTGCTGGCATGCCCAGTCCTACAGATGGCTATGTAAAGTATTCTTAACCCCTTTCTGACATTTGACGTACTATCCCGTCGAGGTGGGGTGGGCCCGTATGACCACCGACGGGATAGTACATCATATGCGATCGGCCGTGCTCACGGGGGTAGCGCAGCCGATTGCGGCCAGATGTCAGCTGACTATCGCAGCTGACATCTGGCACTATGTGCCAGGAGTGGTCACGGACCACCCCCGGCACATTAACCCCCGACACACTGCGATCAAACATGATCGCAGTGTTCTGGCGGTATAGGGAAGCATTGCGCAGGGAGGGGACTCCCTGCGGGCTTCCCTGAGACCCCCGGAGCAACGCGATGTGATCGCGTTGCTCCGAGGTCTCTTACCTCCTCCTCGCTGCAGCAGGCCCAGATCCAAAATGGCTGCGGCATCTGGGTCCTGCAGGGAGGTGGCTTCACAGCGCCTGCTCAGAGCAGGCGCCGGGAAGCCTGGAGCTGTGCACGTCAGATCGCCGATCTGACACAGTGCACAGCAAAGTGTCAGATCAGCGATCTTACACTATAACATGATGCCCCCCCGGAGCAATGTTATAGTGTAAAAAAAAAATTCACATATGTAAAAAAAAAATAAAAAAATCCCCCCCAAAAAAAAAAATATATATATTGTTCCTATAAATACATTTCTTTATCTAAATAAAAAAAACAATAAAAGTACACATATTTTGTATCGCCGCGTCCGTAATGACCCAACCTATAAAACTGTCCCACTAGTTAACCCCTTCAGTGAACACCGTAAAAAAAAAATAAAAAAAAACCAAGGCAAAAAACAACGCTTTATTATCATACCGCCAAACAAAAAGTGGAATAACACGCGATCAAAAAGATGGATATGAATAACCATGGTACCGCTGAAAATCTCATCTTGTCCAGCAAAAAACGGGAAGGAAAAAATTAATAAGTTATAGTCCTCAGAATAAAACGATGCAAAAATAATTATTTTTTCTATAAAATAGATTTTATCGTATAAAAGAGCCAAAACATAAAAAAATTATATAAATGAGGTATCGCTGTAATCGTACTGACCCGAAGAATAAAACAAGACCTCACATGACTCTGTGGACCAAGATATGGAAAAATTATAGCTCTCAAAATGTGGTAACGCAAAAAATATTTTTTGCAATAAAAAGCATCTTTCAGTGTGTGACGGCTGCCAATCATAAAAATACGCTAAAATACCAGCTATAAAAGTAAATCAAACCCCCCTTCATCACCCCCTTAGTTAGTGAAAAATTAAAAAATTAAAAAAATGTATTTATTTCCATTTTCCCATTAGGGTTAGGGTTAGGGTTAGGGCTAGAGCTAGGGTTAGCACTAGGGTTACGGTTAGGGTTAGGGCTAGGGTTAGGGTTAGGGTTAGGGCAAGGGTTAGGGCTAGGGTTAGAGTTGGGGCTAAGTTTAAGGCTACAGTTAGGGTTGGGGCTAAAGTTAGGGTTAGGGTTGGGGCTAAAGTTAGGGTTATGGTTTGGATTACATTTACGGTTGGGAATAGGGTTGGGATTACGGTTAGGGGTGTGTCAGGGTTAGGGGTGTGGTTAGGGTTACCGTTGGGATTAGGGTTAGGGATGTGTTTGGATTAGGGTTTCAGTTATAATTGGGGGGTTTCCACTCTTTAGGCACATCAGGGGCTCTCCAAACGTGATAAGGCGTCCGATCTCAATTCCAGCCAATTCTGCGTTGAAAAAGTAAAACAGTGCTCTTTCCTTTCCGAGCTCTCCCGTGCGCCCAAACAGGGGTTTACCCCAACATATGGGGTATCGGCGTACTCAGGACACATTGAACAACAACTTTTGGGGTCCAATTTCTCCTGTTACCCTTGGGAAAAAACAAAACTGGAGGCTTAAAAAATAATTTTTGTGGAAAAAAAAGATTTTTTATTTTCACGGCTCTGCGTTTTAAACTGTAGTGAAACACTTGGGGGTTCAAAGTTCTCACAACACATCTAGATAAGTTCCTTGGGGGGGTCTAGTTTCCAATATGGGTGTAATAATTATAGGGGATAACTCAGGAGACTCTTTGCGTGGAACAAGACAACTACAGGACACAGTTTTATAAGTGGTAAAGTCTATATTATCACACGGTGATTCAAACAGGTGCAGAGAGAAACTCAAGTCCACAACACTTGGTGAAAATAATAAATGCAGCTTAGCAGTCTATAGGAAACTTCAGAGGAAAATGCAATCAAGCAGAAAGTCTATGAAGCACAGTTATTCTTGAGGATACTTGACACAAATAAATCCTTGTCTTAGTCCAGGCACAGATAGATATGCTTATTAGGAAGTTCAAATCATATCTTAGCTCAACCAGGGAGGCATGGTTAATAGTCTCAGGTTATTGGAAAGCAGAAGCAGCTTACATGTCTAGCAAATGCAGATGGAAGTTAACACAAACAGCAGATGAAGGAGGATTACTGGAAACTTGTGTATGCAGCAGGAACTCAGAGCAGAGTAGCAGGATCACCACACAGGTTCACAGGAGCAGGTGTATAGCCAGGGAGTAATCAGAGGTCAGGAGCTGGATGCAAGGCAGAATACTCTAGCACAGACTGAAGGCTGGGGTGGAGTTTTATAGCAGGAAGACACAGTGCACATGAGACCAAAGATGCCATCTTGGAAAAGGGCAGTAATGCACAAAAGGTAAAAAATGTTCTGACATTACTCCCTCCTTAGAAGCGGCCTTAGGATGATCCTGGACCTGGTTTCTCAGGTCAGGGAATCTCTGATGAAAATGAGAATTCTTCTGTTGGGCATTGATGTTTTCCACAGATTCCCAAGAGTCTTCCTCAGGGGGATATCCCTGCCATCTTATCAGATATTGGAGCCGATTCCTGCGAATCCTGGAATCAATAATTTCCTCCACCACAAATTGTTCTTGCCCATCAATCAACACAGGCTGCGGAGGCACAACACGTCCCTGGAAGGTATTAGGAGATACAGGCTTTAGTAAAGATACATGAAAAACTGGGTGTACCTTCATTGTCCTAGGCAGCTTCAGCCGGCAGGCCACAGAGCTCACAATACCGTTGATCTTGAAAGGGCCAATGAATTTCTGTCCAAGTTTTTGTGAAGGAGCGTTTAACTTCAGATTCTTAGTTGCTAACCACACGGAATCTCCTACCTTGAACATGGGTGCAGGTTTACGCAATCTATCAGCCGATCTCATATAACGTTCTTGAGCTGTGGTCAGGGATTCCTTCAGAACCTCCAGATTCTGTCTCATCGCAGTCAGCCTTTTCTCCACTGCCGGAACCGGAGAATTAATTGGAGACCTAGGTAAAATACACGGATGATAACCCAGATTGACAAAGAAAGGTGTAAATTTAGTGGAGGCGCTCTGAGAATTATTATATGAAAATTCGGCTAACGGCAACAACTACAACCAATCATCCTGGAGATGGCTGACATAACATCTTAGATATTGTTCCAGAGTCTGGTTGGTACACTCAGTCTAACCATTTGTCTGGGGATGGTAAGCAGAAGAGAGACAGACATTAATATTGAGTGCAGAGCAAAACCCCTTCCAGAATCTTGAAGTGAACTGTACTCCATGGTCAGAGATGATCTCATCCGAAACCCCGTGCAACCGAAACACATTCTGTATAACGAAGTTCACTGTATCTATAGCTGAGGGGAGGCCGGTGCACGGAACAAAATGAGCAGCTTTAGTCAGGCGATCAACTACCACCATGATTGTATTCATGCCCCCCGATGTAGGCAGCTCCACAATAAAGTCCATTGATATAGACCCCCAAGGGCGGGACTGAACAGGTAATGGTTGTAGAAGACCCGTAGATGCCACATGAGGAGTCTTGTAATGGGCACATACCTCGCAAGAGAAAACATAGTCCTTGGTATCCTTCAGGCAAGTTGGCCACCAGAAGAATCGGCTCAGGAACTCTTGTGTCTTCTGTACCCCCCTGTGACCAGCCAACTTGGAGTCATGTACCAACTTGAGGATCTGCAGACGGATGACCTCCGGGATGTAGATAAGTCGATCTCTGAACCACATGCCACCCTTAAAGACAAGATTAATATCCACAGGTGGGTTGGCCAGAAATCCATCAACTTAATAGGCCTCCCTGCACTCCTTCCACAAATCCTGAGTGTGGATAACTCCAATGAAATTGGCATCAGATAGAATGGTCTTGGGCGGGGCTCCAGGTACGGTATCCGCAGCATGGATTCGGGACAAAGCATCAGCCTTCCCATTACGAGAACCTGGACGGTACGAGATAACAAAGTTAAATTGATTTAAAAATAAGTTCCAACGAGCCTGACGAGGAGAAAGACATCTAGCGGATCTAAGGAACTCTAGATTGCGATGGTCAGTTAGCACTATGATCTGTTGTGCAGCTCCTTGCAGATGATGCCTCCATTCTTTGAAAGCCGCAATAATAGCCAGCAGTTCCTTGTCTCCCACGTCGTAATTCTTCTCTGCTGAGGTTAGTCTACGGGAAAAGAAAGCACAAGGATGTAGCAGACCCTTCTCTCCAATTCTTTGGGAGAGAATAGCCCCCAAAGCATTATCAGAAGCGTCCACCTCCACAATGAAAGGAAGTGTTGGATCTGGGTGTATCAACAGCGGTACTGATGTGAAACAGATCTTAAGCCGATCAAAAGCTTCTTGAGCCTGTGATGACCACTTAAAGGGCTTTTCCTTCTTTGTCAAGGAAGTAATGGGATGGACAATATCAGAAAAATTTTGAATGAAGCATCTGTAGAAATTTGCAAAACCAATAAAACGTTGGACCTCCTTAAAGAAGTTGTCCACTACTATAACCTTTTTTTTTTTTTTTTCATAAATCTTGCTATTATGTGCCACTGAAAACATCTACTGTGTTTATTTTAGCAATATTACCTTTTATCATGCTGTTGCAGCCCACTTTAGTGCTGGATTCAGCTCTCATGGGGTTAATTGACAACTTCCTTTCTCCTGAGTTATTGTGCTCTAATACTACAAGTTCCATGATGCATTGCACTGTCCTCTAAGCCAGAACTTAGCACACCCCCTCCAAAACACACCCCAACCCCTCCCTCCCCTCCCTCTCCTCTATCTTCAAACAGATTTGTGATGTCATTTCTGTCCAACCCACACTCCATTACACACAGATAGAGGGAAAGACAGATAGATAGACAGACAGATAGATAGATAGATAGATAGATAGATAGATAGATAGATAGATAGATAGATACATACAGATATATCTATGTATATTTCCATAGATATGTCCATATCCATGTTTCTAAACCCCTTCACCCCTGGAGCTTTTTTCGCTTATCGCTCCTCTTCTATCCAGAGCCATAATTTTTCCGTCAATACGGCCATGTGAGGGCTTATCTTTTGCAGGACAAGTTCTACTTTTGAACGACACCATTGGTTTTACCTTGTCGTGTAGCAGAAAATGTGAAAAAAATTCAAAGTGCAATGAAATGGCAAAAAAAGTGCAATCCCACACTTGTTTTTTGCTTGGCTTTTTTGCTAGGTTCCCTAAATGCTAAGGCTGTGTGCACACGTTGTGGATTTGATTGCAGATCCGCAGCGTTTTTTGCCGACTGAATTGCATCAAATCCGCAGTGTAGTGCACAACCGTTGTAAGTCTATGGGAGCCGCAGACATGTTGTGCACATGCTGCGGAAAAGGACGCACCGAAACGCAGCTTTTTTTTCTCGCAGCATGTCACTTCTTTTGTGCGGAACTGCAGCGTTTCTGCACCTTTAGGCTATGTGCACACTCTGCGGCATGCTCTGCGGGTTCTCCCGCAGCGGAATTGATAAATCTGCAGGGCAAAACCGCTGCGGTTATCCCTGCAGATTTATCGCGGTTTGTTCCGCGATTTCCGCTGCGGGAGTTTTTGGTGCAGTTTTGATGCTTTTTTTGGTGCGGTTTATGCGCGGTTTTAATGCCATTTTTGGAAATAAGTAAGTAAACGGAAAATGTACATGATTTGAATGGAAACATGCATGAAAAAAAGGATTCCAAGGCCGGATTCATCATTTCACAGCTCAGTTTCATAGGTTTTTTTGCCGGATCCGTCGCTGTGCGTTTTTTCGCCGGACAGAAAAAACGTTACTCTGTATGTGTTTTCCATCTGGCAGAAACAGCTTTTTTGACGGATCCGGTAAAAATCGGATGAAACGTGTGGCCATCAGGTGCAATCCGGCGCAAATACAACTCTATGAGAAAAAAACGGATCCGGCGGAAAAAAAATAGATCCGTTTTTTTCAAAACTTGCCGGATTGTGCCTCACGGCAAAAACCTGATGTGTGAAAGCAGCCAAATATATGGATAGATACATCTATGTTTCTATAGATATATCTATCTATAAATATATCTATAGATAGATATATCCATAGATATATAATAGAAAGGCTGATGTTTCTAAGGCCTCTTTCACACTAGCGCCGTGCACTGCACATCGCAATGCGTCGTTGTGGAGAAAAACGCGTCCTGCAAAGTTGTCTGCAGGATGCGTTTTTTCTCCATAGACTTTTATTAGCGACGCTGCGCGACGGACCCTTACCGATGCTAGTGTGAAAGCAGCCTAAGGCTACTTTCACACTTGCGTTTTTAGCAATCCGTCTTTTTGGGAAAAAAACGGATCCTGCAAATGTGCTCGCAGGATGCGTTTTTTACCCATAGACTTGTATTAGTGAGGGATCGCGATGGATTGCCACACGTCGCGTCAGTCGTGCAACGGATGCGTCGTGTTTTGGCGGACCGTTGGCACGTCCCTCGCGTCTGCCATTTTCTACCGCGCATGCGCGGCCAAAACTCCGCCCCCTCCTCCCCGGACTTCAGAATGGGCAGCTGATGCGTTGAAAAACTGCATCCGCTGCCCACGACGTGCACAAATTTCACAACGTGCGTCAGTATGTAGGCCCAACGCATAGCGATGGACCCGTACCGACGCAAGTGTGAAACAGGCCTTAATGAGCGTTTAATTTAATAAAGAAACAGAAAAAAACGGCGTGGGCTCCCGCGCAATTTTCTGCACCAGAGGGGGAAAGCCGATGGCCGGGGGCCAATATTTGTAGCCTGCTGTGAATATCATCCCGCAGCTGTCTGCGTAGCCTTTACTGGCTATTAAAATAGGGGGACCCCCCAAAAAAATAACGTGGGGTCCCCCTATATTTTATAGCCAGAAAGGCTACGCAGACAGCTGCGGGCTGATATTCATAGCCTAGAGAGGGGCCATGGATATTGGTCCCCCCCCCGGCTACAAATACCAGTCCGCAGCTGCCCCAGAAATGGCGCATCTGTAAGATGCGCCAATTCCGGCACTTAGCCCCTCTCTTCCCACTCCCGTGTAGCGGTGGGATATGGGGTAATAAGGGGTTAATGTCACCTTGCTATTGTAAGGTGACATTAAGCCGGGTTACTAACGGAGAGGCGTCAATAAGACGGCTATCCGTTATTAATCCAATGCTAATAAAGGGTTAATAAAACACGCAAACATTAGGAAAAAGTATTTTAATATTCTTCATTTAACCATACTTACCATACTTTAGCGCCTGCAAAAAACGTAAAATAATAAACCGTATACTCCCTGTCCGCCATAGTCCAATTAATAACGAGTGTCCCACGACGATCTCCCCTATAGAACAGTGACATCGGGTGATGTCACTGCTCTATAGGACCCTCAGTGACACACTGACAGGAGACAATGGCTCCTGCAGTGCATCACTGAGGTTACTATAGTTCACTGGTCTCACTTTATGGCAAAAAGCTGCGTGGGAACTTTCTCATACAGCATGCCATAAAGTGAGACTAGGGACTATTTTCTCACAGGGGCGTAGGAATACATTGTGGGGAATACATTGTGGAAGGATACCTTCCTCCCCTCATTGTGTTCCTGGAGCCCCTGGAGAGTGGTTGCATCACCTGATGCTCCTGCTCTCTACGGGAGATCGTCGTGGGACACTCGTTTTAATTGGATTTCTGCGGATCAGGGAGTATAGTGTTTGTTTATTATTTTAATATTTTTTACAGATGACAATGGCTTCGGGGATCAAAGTGACAAGTGATGGTGAGTATGTACTCTATGTTATATGTACTGTATGTATGTTGTATGTATGTATGTATGTACTGTATGTGGCATGTCGCATGATGTCACATGTTGCATGATGTCACATGTTGCATGTCGTCGCATGCTGCATGTCGTCGCATGGTGCATGTTGTCGCATGCTGCATGTCGTCGCATGGTGCATGTTGTCGCATGCTGCATGTCATCGCATGCTGCATGTTGTTGCATGCTGCATGTCGTCGCATGGCGTCGCATGGTGCATGTTGTTGCATGGCGCATGTCGTCGCATGGCGCATGTCGTTGCATGACGCATGTCGTCGCATGCTGCATGGCGTCGCATGGCGTCGCATGGCGCATGTCGTCGCATGCTGCATGTCGTCGCATGGCGCATGTCGTCGCATGCTGCATGTCGTCGCATGGTGCATGTCGTCGCATGGCGCATGCCGTCGCATGGCGCATGTCGTCGCATGCTGCATGTTGTCGCATGCTGCATGCCGTCGCATGTCGTCTCATGGTGCATGTCGTCGCATGGCGCATGTTGTAGCATGGCGCATGTCATCGCGCATGGCACATGTTGTCACATGCTGCATGTCGTCGCATGCTGCATGTAGCCGCATGGCGCATGTTGTCGCATGCTGCATGCCGTCGCATGCTGCATGTCGTCGCATGCTGCATGTTGTCGCATGCTGCATGTCGTCGCATGTCATCGCATGTCGTCGCATGTTGTCGCATGGCGCATGTTGTTGCATGGCGCATGTCATCGCATGCTGCATGTCGTCGCATGCTGCATGTCGTCGCATGCTGCATGTCGTCGCATGGCGTCGCATGGTGCATGTCATCTCATGTCGCATGTTGTTGTATGACGCATGTCGTCGCATGCTGCATGTAGTCGCATGGCGCATGTCGTGGCATGCTGCATGTCGTCGCATGGCGCATGTCGTTGCATGCTGCATGTTGTCGCATGGCGCATGTTGTCGCATGGCGCATGTCGTCGCATGGCACATGTCGTCGCATGCTGCATGTTGTCGCATGGCGCATGTTGTCGCATGGCGCATGTTGTCGCATGGCGCATGTTCTGTATGTGTGTATGTACTGTATATGTGTTTTTTTTTTACATTCAACACATTAGCCGGATGATGGGACTACTACTGTCCCATCATTGGCTAATGTGTCACTCACTGTCACTGTAGCATGTAGAGCCCGATGGGACTTGTAGTCCCATGGGACGATGCCTGCACAGAGACACACATACACACTCCAAAGACCACCCCCGCAGCAGACCCCAGCACATACCGGCACGCAGAGCCCCGGTATGTGCGGGCAGCGCCGGTACATGCGGGCCGGGACTCTGCATGCCGGTGCCAGTATGTGCGGGCGGCACCGGTACGTGCGGGCCATGGCTCTGCGTGCCAGCATTTGATGGCCGGCGCCGCCCGCACATACCGGCGCCGCCCGCACATACTGGCACCGGCACGCAGAGCCACGCACATCACATTGAGGATTCCCTGCCTAGCCCCGCCCCCAGCACATGCACAGCCCCGCCCGCACATACCGGAGCCAGCACGCAGAGCCCCGCACATCACATCGTGTATTCCCTGCCTAGCCCCACCCCCAGCAAGTCCTGCCCGCCCCTAGCACAGCCCCGCAGGCAGCCCACAGTCCCGCCCACAGCCCAGTCACTCTTGAGTGACTGCTGACTGTGCGGCTGGGACACGCCTGCTGCTGACGTCACGTCAATTTCCAGAGTCTGGAAATTGACGTGACGTCGGCGGAAATAAGCGGCGGCTGTAGCCTGGGGGTCACGTGACCCGGACTCAGCCGCCGGAATAGCGCCGCTCACAGGCGAAAACGGCAACGAAAGGTAATCACACAATTCATCAGGGGCCCCTGGGGGGATACATTGGGGGGGTTAATTGAAAGTAGTGGACAACCCCTTTAACGTTCTTGGGTACCGGCCAGTCAAGGATAGCCTGAATCTTACCAGATTCCATGTTCAGCCCCTGGGGAGAGATGATATAACCTAAGAACTGTATCTCAGAACGATGGAACTCGCATTTCTCCAGCTTAATATACAGATGGTTCTCTTTCAGACGTCTTAAAACAGTTTTGACATGTTCTTCATGTTCCTGTAGAGAGTCAGAAAAAATTAGTATATCGTCCAAATAGATCACTACAAACTGGTCCAACAAATCTCTGAAAATGTAATTAGCAAGTTGGTGAAATGTTGCAGGGGCGTTACAAAGCCCAAAGGGCATCACAAGAGATTCAAAGTGTCCATACCGGCATCTGAATGCTGTCTTCCACTCATCCCCTGGACGAATACGCACCAAATTATAAGCCCCATGAAGATCCAGTTTAGAGAACACCTTAGCATGGCGGACTCTTTCCAGTAATTCGGGAATCAGAGGCAAAGAATAACGGTTTCGTACGGTTACCTTATTGAGTTCTCGATAGTCAACACAGGGTCTCAGGGTCCCATCCTTGTTCTTTACAAAAAAGATAGGTGCCCCTGCTGGTGAGGAAGAAGGACGTATGAAGCCTTTGGCCAGATTTTCATCAATATACTCTTTTAAGGCTTGAAGCTCAGGTGCCGCCAAAGGGTATACGTTACCAAAAGGAATGGCTGCCCCGGGAAGCAGCTCAATGAAACAGTCATAATGCCTGTGTGGAGCAAGCTGATCTGCATTCTTCTTGTCACAGATGTCAGAGAACTCTTTATAAGCTGGAGGTAAAGAAAATACCTGTACATGTGGTTCTGTAGCCATGGACTCAGGGACAGCTTCTGTTAACGCTGAGTTGCTCCTTGTTGGGAAGATAATCTCCTTGGTCTCCCAGTTGATAATTGGGCTCTGAGAACGCAACCAAGGAATGCCTAAAATCACAGGAAAATGAGGAGAAGAAATTAGCAAGAAAGAAAGTTGCTCCTGATGATTAGGCTCCAACACAATTTCAAGGGGTACGGTCTCCTGATCCACAGGCCCAGAGATTAAAGGTGACCCATCCACTGTTTCCATGGTAATTGGAGAGGCTCTTTGCTGAATTTTAATACCATGTTCCTTGGCAAATGCGATATCCATGAAATTGCCACCTGCACCAGAGTCAATCATAGCTGAACTGGAAATCCACTGTCCTGAACACAGGATCTTAATAGGGAGAGAACAGTGAGAGTTCTTTTCCTTCAGCTCCTTGGGGGGTGAAGTCATAGAAAGTGAATGGAATACAGCGTTTAAAGGCAGGCTACATTCAGAGATGTCAGATTCATCATCACAGTTGTCATACTCCCCTATTGCTGCTTGCACCTTATTAGGCCGTCTAGGACACTTAGGACAATTGATCAAGAAGTGGTCCGACTGGCTGCAGTAGAAACATAGACTTTCACGAAGGCGATGCTCCCGGCGCTCATTGATCTCGCGCCTCTGAACGGAATCAATTTGCATGGGCACCTCCTCCACCTCATGAGAGGTTTTACCTGCAGGCTCTTAAGAAGGAAGGGAAAAGTTAGAAACACGGTTATATGCAGCAAATTTATCCTGCCTACGCTCAGTAAGGCGAATGCCTATGCGCACACAATGCTGTATAACTGTCTCTAGCTCTTGTGGTGACTCAGAGCGGGCTAGTTCATCTTTTACAATACTAGACAGACCCCTTTTAAAAATAGGCAATTGTGGATAACTCTCCCAGTTGGTATCTACCGCCAATCTCCTGAATTCAGTGGCATACTCAATAAGAGAACGTTTAGCCTGGTGTAAAGACAACAAAGCAGATTCAGCGGTTGCACGGCGATTAGGGTCAAACATTAATGCCATAGCGGCCAAGAAATCATCCAAGTCATTTAACCGTGGGGCACGAGACTCAATCATCGGATTCGCCCAGGCGAGCGCTCGTGAGGTCAGTAGCATTATTACACACAACACTTTGGATCTATCAGTAGGAAAACGGTCAGCATGCACATAAAAATATAGCATACATTGATTCACAAAGCCACGAAATTTGTCGCGATCACCATTAAATCTGAATGGGGGCAACTTAGGTGGGCCAGCTGGTGGTGGTTGCACAGAGGGTAAAGTCACTTGTGCAGCTATTTGCGTGCTTATGTCCTGAAAAGCCCGTCCATACTGGGACTCTATGCCAGCAAGTTTGTTTTCCTGGGCTGCCATGCGGTTGCTCAAGTCCTGCAAAGTTTGTCCAAACACTTGTTGATTGTGTTCAAAGCTTCCAAACTTCTTTTGCAGACCTTCCACATCTTTCTGCAGTGATCTAATTATGGAAAACACCTGCTCTAATTTGCTTATTCAGTCATTGTTCCAGCAGTCTCCTTTTTTTTTTAGGCTAGAGTATCCTGCAATAATTATAGGGGATAACTCAGGAGACTCTTTGCGTGGAACAAGACAACTACAGGACACAGTTTTATAAGTGGTAAAGTCTGTATTATCACACAGTGATTCAAACAGGTGCAGAGAGAAACTCAAGTCCACAACACTTGGTGCAAATAATAAACGCAGCTTAGCAGTCTATAGGAAATTTCAGAGGAAAATGCAATCAAGCAGAAAGTCTATGAAGCTCAGTTATTCTTGAGGATACTTGACACGAATAAATCCTTGTCTTAGTCCAGGCACAGATAGATATGCTTATTAGGCAGTTCAAATCATATCTTAGCTCAACCAGGGAGGCCTGGTAAATAGTCTCAGGTTATTGCAAAGCAGAAACAGCTTACATGTCTAGCAAATGCAGATGGAAGTAAACACGAACAGCAGATGAAGGAGGAAAACTGGAAACTTGTGTATGCAGCAGGAACTCAGAGCAGAGTAGCAGGATCACCACACAGGTTCACAGGAGCAGGTGTATAGCCAGGGAGTAATCAGAGGTCAGGAGCTGGATGCAAGGCAGAATACTCTAGCACAGACTGAAGGCTGAGGTGGAGTTTTATAGCAGGAAGACACAGTGCACATGAGACCAAAGACGCCATCTTGGAAAAGGACAGTAATGCACAAAAGGTAAAAAATGTTCATAGTCCTGACAATGGGATCACGTGTGGGGGGTTTCTACTGTTTAGGTACATTAGGGGCTCTGCAAACGCAATGTGACGCCTGCAGACCAATTTATCTAAGTTTGCATTCCAAATGACGCTCCTTCCCTTCCAAGCTCTGCCATGCGCTCAAACGGTGGTCCATATGGGGTATCGGAGTACTCAGAACAAATGGCACAACAACTTTTGGAGTATAATTTCTTCTCTTACCCTTGGGAAAATAAAAAAATTGGGGGCAAAAATATCATTTTTGTGAAAAAATATGATTTTCTATTTTTACGGCTCTGCATTATAAACTTCTGTGAATCACTTAATGGGTCAAAGTGCTCACCACACAGCTAGATAAGTTCCTTATGGGGTCTAGTTTCTAAAATGGTGTCACTTGTGGGGGGTTTCAATGTTTAGACACATCAGTGGCTCTCCAAACGCAACATGGTGTGCCATCTCAATTCCTGTCAATTTTGCATTGAAAAGTCAGATGGCGCTCCTTCGCTTCCGAGCTCTGCCATGTGCCCAAACAGTGGTTTACCCCCACATATGGGGTATTGGCGCACTCAGGACTAGGGTTGAGCGACTTTTATTTTTATAGGATCGGGTCGGGTTTCACGAAACCCAACTTTCTCAAAAGTCGGGTCGAGTGAAATCGGCCAATCCTATAAAAAAGTCGGGGTCGGGGTCAGCCGAAACGCGAAAACCAATGCAGTGCAATGGGATACTATGGTTCCCAGAGTCTGAAGGAGAGGAAACTCTCCTTCAGGCCCTGGGATCCATATTTAAGTGTAAAATAAAGAATTAAAATAAAAAATATTGATATACTCACCTCTCCGACGCAGCCTGGACATCGCCGCTGGTAACCGGCATCTTCTGTTCCTAAGAATGGCGCTTGAAAGACCTTTCAATGACGTCACGGCTTGTGATTGGTCGCGGCGGCCCACGTGACGTAATTCTCTCAGGTCCTAAATTCCTCATTCTAGCAATTTAGGCTTGTGATTGGTCGCTGAGCGGTCACGTGGGCCGCCGCGACCAATCACAAGCCGTGACGCCATCGAAAGGTCCTTCACGCGCTCATTCTTAAGAAGGAAGGCTGCCGGAAAGAAGCAGGGTGCGTACGAGGGTGAGTATATACCTAATAGGAATATACTCACCCTCGGCTTCTTTCCGGCAGCCTTCCTTCTTAAGAATGAGCGCGTGAAGGACCTTTCGATGGAATGAGGAATTTAGGACCTGAGAGAATTACGTCACGGCTTGTGATTGGTCGATGAGCGGTCACGTGGGCCGCCGCGACCAATCACAAGCCATGACATCATCAAAAGGTCTTTCAAGCGCCAGTCTTAGGAACGGAAGATGCCGGTTACCAGCGGCGATGTCCAGGCTGCGTCGGAAAGGTGAGTATATCAATATTTTTTATTTTAATTCTTTATTTTACACTTAAATGTGGATTCCGATACCGATTTCCGATATCGCAAACATATCGGAACTCGGTATCGGAATTCCGATACCAGATTCAGAAGATCGCCGACCTCATGGCCGACCCCACACAGGGGTCGGGTCGGGTTTCATGAAACCCGACTTTGCCAAAAGTCGGCGACTTCTGAAAATGGTTGACCCGTTTCGCTCAACCCTACTCAGGACAAATTGTACAACAACTTTTGGTGTCCATTTTCTCCTGTTACCCTTGGTAAAATAAAACAAATTGGAGCTGAAGTAAATTTTTTGTGAAAAAAAGTTAAATGTTCATTTTTATTTATGCAAATTGCCTCTTCTGAGAAAAAGAGGACTTAACTCTACAGCGCCACCTGTTGGAAGTAGCGATCCTACAAGTCACAATCATCCCTTTGACGAGTCGTGCAATATGACTTAGGATAAAAGCCAAATCAGTATCTCAATTCGCAGACACGGTGTTTCGGGCTGTTGGCCCTCGTTAGTGCGAAGCATGAGAACTGATTTGGCTAGGTGAGAGGCTCTGGAAAATTCCTGTGAAACACCTGAAGGGTTAATAAACTTCTTGAATGTGGTTTTGAGCACCTTGAGGGGTGCAGTTTTTAGAATGGTGTCACACTTGGGTATTTTCTATCATATAGACCCCTCAAAATGACTTCAAATGTGATGTGGTCCCTAAAAAAAAATGGTGTTGTAAATCTGAGAAATTGCTGGTCAAATTTTAACCCTTATAACTCCCTAGCAAAAAAAATTTGGTTCCAAAATTGTGCTGATGTAAAGTAGACATGTGGGAAATGTTACTTATTAAGTATTTTGTGTGACATATCTCTGTGATTTAATTGCATAAAAATTCAAAGTTGGAAAATTGCGAAATTTTAAACATTTTCGCCAAATTTCCGCTTTTTTCACAAATAAACGCAGGTAATATCAAAGAAATTTTACCACTATCATGAAATACAATATGTCACGAGTAAACAAGGTCAGAAACACTGGGATTCGTTGAAGCGTTCCAGAGTTATAACCTCATAAAGGGACAGTGGTCAGAATTGTAAAAATTGGCCCGGTCATTAACGTGCAAACCACCCTTGGGGGTAAAGGGTGTAATATACCATGTTTTCTTTCAGAACATCTTTAATATATTTTAATGTTTTATTTTTGACCTTTTTTATTATTTTTGTGACTATTAATTTAGCGTTTAAAAAAACTGATGATCCGACATTGACCAAACACAGGTGTCTCAAGTATCACTCTGAATATACTCTCATATACAACCTAAATAATAAAATAGGGTAGTACATTAAAGCATCATTTAGAAGGTTTATTTTTGCTTGGTATTTTTTTAGTACATTTGGAAAATTGCTAAAAGTGCCCTCTTAACGATTGTTCCACAAGTGAAAAGAAGACTAACATACAGTATGCCCTATAGTCTCACACCAATGGTAAATTCATTTGCACCATTGACCAATTTGTGCCGAACTCGGCAGGGCCTCCCACCAAGTGCAAAAGCAATAAAGAAATTTCAGGAAAGTCGAGGCACCAAAACAACAAATTCTTGATAAAAAACTTGCTCTTTATTCCATGTCAATAAACAAACATCACAGGAAGACACAGCAGATGTTTCGGACAGAATCGGCATTTTTCAAGCCCCCCAAAAAATTTATAGGGACTTGAAAAACGCTATTTAGGCCAAAATGTTGCCAGCTGTGTCTTCCTGTGATGTTTTTAATTGATATAGAATAAAGAACAATTTTTTTTTATAACAAACATTGCTGTTTTGGTGTCTCGGCTTTCCTGAAATTTTCTTATAAGCCCTGTCTATTACTTCTGAGAAAAGTGCTTCCAATAAACAATTTCATCAGCCTCACATTCTTTCTGGATCTAATCTTTACTGAAAATTGAACCTAGAACATCCATTTTGATAGAATACTGAAATGCTGCAGGCAATCAGTGGCCACTGATTGGATGCAGCGGTGATGTGATGCAACGTTGAGATCTCCGGATCGGAGGTAGGTATTTTTGTGTAAATCATTTTATTGATATAAGTTGTATATAATTATTCATTGCAGATCAGGCCATCAACAAACAGATGTATATTGATATATTATTTTCAATTGTAAACACTTTTGAACAATAAAGTATATTAAATTGTAGAGTAAACCTGAGCGGCAATATTCTTATTTGTGTTCTGTATGAGAAAAGGATACCCTTCCCCCAACTATTCAAAAGGCGATCTAGGATCAATAACCGTACGCTATGATTCAATCTTGAGGGTATATTACCCATTAGTTAAAAGGACGGTACAAAGGTTCATGAACATTATTATCACAGGCTCCCTGTGTCCAATTCTCATGTATGTAGAAAAAAAAGAAGAATTGGATATGATTCGGGTGCAAGAATATCTACAGGTCCTTCTCAAAAAATTAGCATATAGTGTTAAATTTCATTATTTACCATAATGTAATGATTACAATTAAACTTTCATATATTATAGATTCATTATCCACCAATTGAAATTTGTCAGGTCTTTTATTGTTTTAATACTGATGATTTTGGCATACAACTCCTGATAACCCAAAAAACCTGTCTCAATAAATTAGCATATTTCACCCGTCCAATCAAATAAAAGTGTTTTTTAATAACAAACAAAAAAACCATCAAATAATAATGTTCAGTTATGCACTCAATACTTGGTCGGGAATCCTTTGGCAGAAATGACTGCTTCAATGCGGCGTGGCATGGAGGCAATCAGCCTGTGACACTGCTGAGATGTTATGGAGGCCCAGGATGCTTCAATAGCGGCCTTAAGCTCATCCAGAGTGTTGGGTCTTGCGTCTCTCAACTTTCTCTTCACAATATCCCACAGATTCTCTATGGGGTTCAGGTCAGGAGAGTTGGCAGGCCAATTGAGCACAGTAATACCATGGTCAGTAAACCATTTACCAGTGGTTTTGGCACTGTGAGCAGGTGCCAGGTCGTGCTGAAAAATGAAATCTTCATCTCCATAAAGCATTTCAGCCGATGGAAGCATGAAGTGCTCCAAAATCTCCTGATAGCTAGCAGCATTGACCCTGCCCTTGATGAAACACAGTGGACCAACACCAGCAGCTGACATGGCACCCCACACCATCACTGACTGTGGGTACTTGACACTGGACTTCAAGCATTTTGGCATTTCCTTCTCCCCAGTCTTCCTCCAGACTCTGGCACCTTGATTTCCGAATGACATGCAAAATTTGCTTTCATCAGAAAAAAGTACTTGGTCAGGCGCTTCTGCCGCTGTTTATGGTTCAAAAGTGGCTTTACCTGGGGAATGCGGCACCTGTAGCCCATTTCCTGCACACGCCTGTGCACGGTGGCTCTGGATGTTTCCACACCAGACTCAGTCCACTGCTTCCTCAGGTTCCCCAAGGTCTGGAATCGGTCCTTCTCCACAATCTTCCTCAGGGTCCGGTCACCTCTTCTCGTTGTACAGCGTTTTCTGCCACATTGTTTCCTTCCAACAGACTTACCATTGAGGTGCCTTGATACAGCACTCTGGGAACAGCCTATTTGTTGAGAAATTTCTTTCTGGGTCTTACCCTCTTGCTTGAGGGTGTCAATGATGGCCTTCTTGACATCTGTCAGGTCGCTAGTCTTACCCATGATGGGGGTTTTGAGTAATGAACCAGGCAGGGAGTTTTTAAAAGCCTCAGGCATCTTTTGCATGTGTTTAGAGTTAATTAGTTGATTCATAAGATTAGGGTAATAGGTTGTTTAGAGAACCTTTTCTTGATATGCTAATTTATTGAGACAGGTTTTTTGGGTTATCAGGAGTTGTATGCCAAAATCATCAGTATTAAAACAATAAAAGACCTGACAAATTTCAGTTGGGGGATAATGAATCTATAATATATGAAAGTTTAATTGTAATCATTACATTATGGTAAATAATGAAATTTAACACTATATGCTAATTTTTTGAGAAGGACCTGTATGTTATTACATTGTACAGAAGCCTTAAGATAATTTAAACCTTATCTATGTTTAAAAAGAGATAGGGAAAGAGAGAGATAGAGGAAGAGGGGAGTGAAAGAAGAAGAAAAGGAAAAACGGGGGGGGGGGGAGGTTTGGTTCCTGGTTTCCTATCCATTTCCACCTATTTGAGATATGCTTATTGTTAAGGCTCGGTAATCCACCATTAAGATTGTGAATACAAGTATCCGTAGTTCAAAGATTTAGTCTGTTATCCCAGCCTACTCACCAAATCCGCAGACTCCCTGAACATAATCCAAGGAGACCATGTGTTTAGAACTTTGTCTAAGGTTCCAGTATCCTGCCCAATTAGTTGCTCCATTCTGAAAATATGGTTCAACTCCGAGACAAGTTCGGAGCGTGAAGGAGATTTTGATTGTTTCCAGTAACGGGGTATTAGGTTGCGTGCGGCTGTTAGAAAGTGTCTAAGAAGGCCTCTCTTAAACTTGGCAGTGGAGAGATCACATATAGATAATAAGGCTAATTCCATTGTGGGCTGTATCTTGTGAAAGGAAAGCTTATTATGGAGGTCAAAGACAGCTTCCCAAAAATTGTGAATGGGTGGGCAAGATCACCAAATATATGAGTACGATCCCCTCGCCACCCAGCACCTCCAGCACAAGTCTGGGGTGGTAGGAAACATGTTGTGGATACTGTCTGGACATCTATACCACTGAGTCAGTAGTTTATAACTTCTCTCTTGGTGATCTGCACATAGTGAAGATCTAAATGTGTGGAGGAGGCTCTTATTTCTATCTTCTGGTGTTACCATTTTGTTTAAGTCGTTCTCCCATCTCAAGAAAAATGCGGGAGAGTTAAGCTTGGTTATTTGATGATCCTGAAACATTTTGTATAGGAACGATATTGTATGTGTCGGAGGGCTCCCACCCAAGCAGGCTGAGTCGAATCGAGTAAGTGATCTAAATATGTTGGTCTGTTTAGATATCTTGTTAATGTAGCTTTTAATCTGTTCATAAAAGAACCATGTGTCAGGAGGGGGATCCGTATCAGCAAAGAGGGACCCTAGGGGCTTTATTGAGGATTGAGTTACGTAATCCTAAATTATAGGGCAACTATCTTTATGTTTATGTAAGAGGGTAACTTTGTCTAGGCCCGTGGGGAAACCTGGATTATCGGTAACCGGAGTCAAGGGGCCGGGTATGGTGGAGATATTAGGTTTTTGGTTGCCATTTCTGATAAAAAGAACTAGGTTTCTCGTGAGAAAGGGAAGGTCGTCTTTCTGTTCTTGTAATCCTTTCCTTTGCCAAATGTTTGCTATGGGGCTGTTCAATGAAAGTTTTGATTCCAAGCGTACCCATTTTTTACTATGTTTGTGATGGAATATATCTAGTATGCATGTTCCAAGTGATGCATAATTATAAAGTTGAAAATTCGGGAGACTCAGTCCTCCTGTTCGTTTAGACCTGCTTAAGAGCTGATATGAAAGAAGCAAACGTTTGCCAGACCACACATATTTTGTGATTGTTGTCTTAAGTCTGGAGAAAAAGGAAGGCGGAAGAGCCATTGGAATAGTCTGGAAGAAATAGAGGAGGTGCGGTAGTAAGTCCATTTTAATAGTATTAATCCTACCAAGCCAGGATAAATGTAATTTGTCCCATTTCTCCAAGTCCATCTCAGCTCTACAAAGGGCTATTTTGTAATTGGCCTCATATAATTGTGATGTTTTTGAGGTTAATGTGATGCCCAGATATCTAAGAGAGTCCGTCCGCCATCTAAACGGAAAGGAGGAGTGCAACTGAGAGATCAAAGAGGGTTAAAGGGAGATATTTAGTATTTCTGATTTATGCGAATTTATTTTGAAGTTGCTCAGGGATCCAAATCTTCGCAGCTCTGATAAGATATTGGGTATACTGGTTATAGGGGAGGTAATGTATACAAGTACATCGTCCTCGAACAGGGCCAGTTTATGTTCTTCTGATTGGATCTCTATTCCCTTTATGGATGGGTTATTGCAAATCGCAATGGCCAAATGTTCCATGGTTAATACGTATAATAAAGGAGAAAGAGGACACCCCTGCCTTGTGCCGTTACGTATGTGTAAAGGATCCGACAGAGAACCATTCACTCTGATCTGTGCAGAGGGGAATTCGTAAAGAGCCATAATACTCCTCAACATTTTCTCTTTCAGCCCAATGCCCTCTAATGTTCGGTACATGAAATCCCATCCCACCCTATCAAATGCCTTTTCGACGTCAATTAAAAAGATACACATGGGATCGCCACCTCTATTGGCCCTGTCAATCAGAGAGATAGGTCTTATAGTATTGTCTCTCGCCTCTCTTCCTGGGATGAAACCGACCTGGTCCTGATTAATTAAATGGGGCAAAAGGCAGCTCAATCTTTTAGCGATCATTTTGGCGTAAATTTTTACGTCTATATTAATAAGTGAGATGGGACGATAACTGCTACACAATGCAGGGTCCTTCTCCGGCTTTGGAATAACTGTTATATGGGGGGCGTGGCCTGGACTGCTATGGCGTAGGTTGTGCGGTGCTGGAGCTCCTGAGGGAAATCCTTTATAATCAACTAAAATCACCTAAAAAATGTTTTTATTGTCAAATCTTTGGTTGGATCTTATATCCAGTGCCTCATCTGGGTCACTATGATCCGAAAATTATTTTAATTTTACCACATAAATTTTAGAAATCAGCCCTAGGAAAGTTTGGGCCTTCAAACTACAGGTTTGAGGTAATCCAGCCTCAGGAAGCTAATACGTTCTAACAAGCAGCTCAGCTAATAAGCCAAAGGACCTGAGGTAAAAAAAAACATCAGATTTTATTATAAACTCCCTCTCTGGCTTTGGTAGTGAGGAGGAGGGAAGTGACAGCTACAGGCACACACTGTGGAGCGGTCTCTGCACGGCTGCTGCTCCCTCCCCTATTGCCTGGGGATATACCGCCCTGTGCTCATTAGCATAAAGTGCTAAGCCTCCCCGAATTGAAAGACGGAGGCAGAAGAAAGCGATCCAGAAGCATCGGGGGAAGACCCACAGTGACGTGATATCAGCTCCACACAGAAGCCGACGCTGACACTCCCCCGGACCTTGGAACAAAAGGCGGGAAAAGACGGCCGCCATTTTATTGGTGGACGGCGACAGATTAGAAGGCGTGAGAGACCAGCGTACACCAGCAACAGCAAAGAAGAAGATCTGCGCTGGTCAACACATCGCAGGCTCCGGATCCAAGCACCACCGGACTCAAGCAGCGGTAAGTTCCGGCCCCTGCTGGGAACGAAAATACACCGGCGGTCCAGCAAGGAAGACAGCAACGACCGACGGCTCCCGTGCAGGACAACGGTGAAACCACGCAGACAGCTATCTCTGCAGGAGTGACAGGAAGACTCCGGTGCAGCATAAACTGCTGTTGAAACAACTAGGAGCCCTGCAGGGCTCACAAAGCAAAAGAGCTATAGCCTACTATATCAGTCTCTCGCAGGATCTAATCCAGGTAACTGGCTATTTTAGTGAAGCTGACTGGGAAGTCCTAAATTCAGTCATATTATTTGGAGAGTTTTATTTCTACCCTGGTTCCATCCTTATTAGCACATGTCTCTAGGAGAACAATCAGTTCTTGAAAGATACTTGTTTGTTTTGGGCAATTAATCTGCACACTTTAACTAACAAACACAAAGTGTTATATAAGCATGCTCTGTTAGGAAAAATCTATTTGTATGCCCCAGTGATTAATCTGCACTTTTTAATTCTCAGTTGCTAGGTATTATCTAAGGATATTCTTCTGTAATTACTGTGAAACTATATACGCCACCTGTTGACACAGCTAATTGCTTGTTTATATTCGGATGATTGCTATTACTACACTCACGGGGTAGTTCCATAGTTGCTCCCCTTTTGCAGCTTGAGACCACTTTGTGGGGATTTTTTATTTCACAGGGCTAGCCTCACCAGGATTATCCTGAAATCAACATGGAGGACATTGTCTACAATTCCAGCTTTGCTTGAGGCTACTATTTGTGGAAAATCTTTAATCTTTATTCTGAGACCGTCCTAGTAGACACTCTCTGCAAATCAGGCTATTGCTGGGGGATAACAATGAGCAAGAACTCGTCTAAACCCCAATTCTTAAACATGGCCTCATCTATACCTCAAAAACCCCAAAGGTACAAAGGGTCTGGGCGCAATCCATCAAAGGATTTAATAACCACAATAAGTCCCAATAGATCCAGGTCTCCTTTAAAAGACTATGAGGAATTAGACTATGATAAACTCCCCAATTCAAACAGAGTAAAAAAGAACCTCCCAAACACTTTTGTCGAGATGGACTCATCTACATCTTTAAAGAGGAAAACTCCAGGGGCTATAGGAGAGAAATACGCCACTCCTAATGATTCATCTTACGAGGTCTCAGAGATCTTCTCTCCTAATACAAGCCCCGACAAGCCAAAACCAAAAAAAAGTAATCCAAACCCCGACGATACTCAAGGATTTGATATGAATTCTGTTGGGAAACTTCTGTCTAATTTGACAGAAAAAATGGATAAGTTTGAAAACAGCATGAACAAAAAGTTTGATAAGCAAAATATAATGTTCAAAGAATCATTATC
Source organism: Ranitomeya variabilis (assembly GCF_051348905.1). Lineage (NCBI taxonomy): Eukaryota > Metazoa > Chordata > Amphibia > Anura > Dendrobatidae > Ranitomeya > Ranitomeya variabilis. The sequence continues at coordinate 1,122,327,809 of NC_135232.1, read as the reverse complement.
CCTCCTCAGCAATAGGATGGACACATTTGAAGATTGAATTAAAAAGATAGAGGAGAGGTCAGATAGTATATCAAAAGTAAATAACGACATCATCAGAGAGATGCATAAGCTAAAGCTTAAGGTAGCAGATCTGGAAGACCGGAATCGGAGAAATAACATCAAAATTAGGGGGATTCCTGAGAATATAGGCCCAAATAAATTGGAAGAGTACACCAAGAAGTTATTCAGAAAAATAATCCCTACCCTGACTGATCAAGAACTAGAAATAGACAGAATCCATAGGTTGCGAAAACCAGCCACTATTCCTAAAGATCTACCTAGAGACACGTTAATGAGAATCCATTTTTTCAAAACAAAAGAAAAAATTCAAAATTACTTTAAAGAAAATAAAAACTTCCCTGAGCCATTCGAAAAACTCAAATTATATGCCGATCTCTCCAGAGATACAATCGAAGGGAGGAAAGCTTTCCAGAACATTACCATGAACTCGGTAATTATAGGCCAGTAAGCTTAACCTCTACTGTGGGTAAAATCCTGGAGGGCATTCTAAGGGATACTATACTGGAGTATCTGAAGAGGAATAACCTTATGACCCAGTATCAGCACGGGTTTACTAGGGACCGTTCATGTCAGACTAATCTGATCAGCTTCTATGAAGAGGTAAGTTCTGGACTGGACCAAGGGAACCCAGTGGACGTAGTGTATATGGACTTTTCCAAAGCTTTTGATACGGTGCCACACAAAAGGTTGTTACATAAAATGAGAGTAATGGGGATAGGGGAAAATATGTGTAAGTGGGTTGAGAGCTGGCTCAGGGATAGGAAACAAAGGGTGGTTATTAATGGAGCACACTCGGACTGGGTTGCGGTTAGCAGTGGGGTACCACAGGGGTCAGTATTGGGCCCTCTTCTTTTTAACATATTTATTAATGACCTTGTAGGGGGCATTCAGAGTAGAATTTCAATATTTGCAGATGACACTAAACTCTGCAGGGTAATCAATACAGGGGAGGACAATTTTATATTACAGGATGATTTATGTAAACTAGAAGCTTGGGCTGATAAATGGCAAATGAGCTTTAATGGGGATAAATGTAAGGTCATGCACTTGGGTAGAAGTAATAACATGTATAACTATGTGCTTAATTCTAAAACTCTGGGCAAAACCGTCAATGAAAAAGACCTGGGTGTATGGGTGGATGACAAACTCATATTCAGTGGCCAGTGTCAGACAGCTGCTACAAAGGCAAATAAAATAATGGGATGTATTAAAAGAGGCATAGATGCTCATGAGGAGAACATAATTTTACCTCTATACAAGTCACTAGTTCGACCACACTTAGAATACTGTGCACAGTTCTGGTATCCGGTGTATAAGAAAGACATAGCTGAACTGGAGCGGGTGCAGAGAAGAGCGACCAAGGTTATTAGAGGACTGGGGGGTCTGCAATACCAAGATAGGTTATTACACTTGGGGCTATTTAGTTTGGAAAAACGAAGACTAAGGGGTGATCTTATTTTAATGTATAAATATATGAGGGGACAGTACAAAGACCTTTCTGATGATCTTTTTAATCATAGACCTGAGACAGGGACAAGGGGGCATCCTCTACGTCTGGAGGAAAAAAGGTTTAAGCATAATAACAGACGCGGATTCTTTACTGTAAGAGCAGTGAGACTATGGAACTCTCTGCCGTATGATGTTGTAATGAGTGATTCATTAATTAAATTTAAGAGGGGACTGGATGCCTTTCTGGAAAAGTATAATGTTACAGGGTATATACACTAGATTCCTTGATAAGGCGTTGATCCAGGGAACTAGTCTGATTGCCATATGTGGAGTCGGGAAGGAATTTTTTTCCCCATGGTGGAGTTACTCTTTGCCACATGGGGTTTTTTTGCCTTCCCCTGGATCAACATGTTAGGGCATGTTAGGTTAGGCTATGGGTTGAACTAGATGGACTTACAGTCTTCCTTCAACCTTAATAACTATGTAACTATGTAACTATGTAACCATACCTCTCAGAGACAATGAGATCTCTTATAAGTGGGGATTCCCGCTAAAATTACTAGTAAATTACAGAGGCAATGTTATCGCCCTAAACTCCCCAGAGAAAGGCATGGACTTCTTAAAATCCATCAATATCCCATTATATTCACGACACAAAGTTCACCCTGATTCTGACAGCAAGACATGAAAGGGTTTTGATATATTTATATTGAGTGATCTAAATGGGAAAACACCCGGGTACAATGCAATACCTTACCCTAGGATGTCTAACTATTCTATTAATTTGTTATTGTTAGTAATGAGTTTACGTATTTAATATATTGAGTTTATGTTTATCAAAAAAGAGGATTTTGCTCAGGAGCAAGTAACACAGACTTTTTCCCCCCAACAGGTGAAGTCAGGCTTACCGCAGTGGACCACTTCAAGTGGACATTACAGTTTATTGTTTAGTGTTCTTACTCTTATTTAACGTTTATAGGTTTGTTAATCCTCACAGGTTTGCTTGTACACAATGAATCTAAAATTATTATCTTACAACGTAAGAGGTTTAAATAGCCCACACAAAAGACACACCCTTTGGAGAGAACTAATTAAAAGCCATGCCGAAATAATTTGTATACAGGAATCCAAATTCAAACACACAGATAACCCAAAATTTTCGCATAAAAACTTCCCATATATCTACAAGTCTGACAACACAAAAAAGAAAGCCGGCGTGGTCACCATCATCAAAGGAACTATCTCATTTGAATTTCTGGAGATCAAAGATGTTAAACGGAGATTTCATATTCTTGTTTGTTCTCTGAATAACCAGATTTGCACAATTATTAATATCTACGCCCCCAACACGGGTCAAATAGGTTTCCTGAACAAAGTAAATAAAAAAGTCATGTCAGTCAAGAGAGGTGCCATGATTTGGTTAGGAGACTTTAATATGGTTCCGAATGCAAATATGGATTCCTCCAACCCAAATAGATACAGACCACACACTTTAGACAATTGGATACATCAAAATGAATTATTTGACATCTTTCGGTGCCTAAACACCACTTCAATTGAATTCTCCCATTTCTCTGACCCTCATCAATCAGCGTCAAGAATTGACTTAATCTTATCAGATATCTTTACGCTCCCCAAAATCCATAGAATTACTATAGAAAGGAAAACCTTCTCGGATCACTCCCCAGTTTCAGCGGAAATTCAAATTGGCCACACGATTAATAAAAATCCACTATGGAAATGTGACTCTAATCTATTACACAACCCTGATCACAGATCAATAATAGAAAAATCATTAACAAATTATTTCACAGAAAATTCACCTACTGAAACAACCCCATTCACCCATTGGTGCGCCTATAAAGCGGTCATAAGGGGCATCATGATCCAAATCTCTGCAAAAAGGAAAAGAATGTTTAGGATCCAGATTGAGGATATTCAAAATAAAATAAAAGATAAAGAAAGCGAACAACTAAATTCAAACCCTCCATCTACTCAAATTAAAACAGAGCTACTAAAACTCAGGCAGGAGCTCAAGAAAATCATATTTTCATCATACCACACCATGGTCAAAATTTCCAAAATGAAGCAGTATTCCTCAATTAATAAGCCAACGCGATACATGACTAATAGAATGAAAAAAATAAGACAAGTAAACAGGATCACCAAAATACAAACTCAAAATGGTACAACAGTATCTCATCCCCAAGATATAGCCAACTCCTTCGCAGATTATTACAGCAAATTGTATAATTTACATTCCCAACCTTTCACCCCACATCCCAATATTTCTGACATAGAAAAATTTCTGACCTCAATTGACCTTCCAAAATTGACCCACGACGATTTAGAAAACCTAACTTCCCCAATCTCCCAAGAAGAAATCGAAAAAACTATCCTCCAACTCAAGGACTTTAAATCGCCAGGCCCAGATGGTTTCGGAAACGAATATTATAAAACTTTCACTAAATTACTCTCCCCACATCTACAAAATCTTTTTAATATAGCTAGTTCCTCAGGTAATTTCCCAGCAGAAATGTTAGAATCGACAATTATTTTGATCCCCAGACACAATTCCGACTTAACCCTTGTTAAAAATTACAGGCCAATTTCCCTAATTAATACAGATCTGAAGATTTACTCCAAGCTAATAGCAAATAGGCTCAAATCCTACTTGCCGTCATTGATTCATGGGGACCAGATGGGTTTTATTACGGGTCGTCAAGCGCCAGATGGCACTAGAAGACTTATTAACTCAATCAAATTGATTCATTCCTCTAAAGTGGCAACGGTAATTCTAAGGGTACCGTCACACAGTGGCATTTTCATCGCTACGACAGCACGATTCGTGACGTTCTAGCGATATCGTTACGATCTCGCAGTGTCTGACACGCAGCAGCGATCAGGGACCCTGCTGAGAATCGTACATCGTAGCAGATCGTTTGAAACTTTCTTTCGGCGCTGGATCTCCCGCTGTCATCGCTGGATTGTTGTGTGTGACAGCGATCCAGCGATGCGTTCGCTGGTAACCAGGGTAAACATCGGGTTACTAAGCACAGGGCCGCGCTTAGTAACCCGATGTTTACCATGGTTACCAGCATAAAAGTAAAAAAAACAAACCGTACATACTCACCATCTGATGTCTGTCAGGTCCCTTGCCGTCCGCTTCCCGCTCTGACTGTCTGCCGGCCGGAAAGTGAGAGCAGATCACAGCGGTGACGTCACCGCTGTGCTCTCACTGTACGGCGGCACTCAGTCAGAGCGGGAAGCGGACGGCAAGGGACCTGACGGACATCAGATGGTGAGTATGTACGGTTTGTTTTTTTTACTTTTACGCTGGTAACCACGGTAAACATCGGGTTACTAAGCGCGGCCCTGCGCTTAGTAACCCGATGTTTACCCTGGTTACCAGCGAACCTCGGCATCGTTGGTCGCTGGAGAGCGGTCTGTGTGACAGCTCCCCAGCGACCATACAACGACTTACCAACGATCACGGCCAGGTCGTATCGCTGGTCGTGATCATTGGTAAATCGTTATGTGAGACGGTACCCTAACTCTAGACGCCGAAAAGGCTTTTGACCGTCTAAACTGACTTTACTTAACATAAGTTTTACGGAAATTTGGGTGTAACGAAAAATATATCAACAGCGTCATGGCACTTTATTCAAGGCCAAAAGCTAAAGTTTATGCAAACAATTATTCCTCTACACCATTTGATATTTCAAATGGTACAAGACAAGGTTGCCCCTTATCTCCGCTTCTTTCATTTATCAATGGAACCACTGGCGCAATCAATTAGGCAAAATAATAACATAAAAGGTTTACAAACGCGAACACGTCATTACAAGATCGGGCTTTTTGCTGACGACCTGATGTTTACCCTGACGGATCCCTATGAGTTAATTTCTGAGCTACAAAAAACCCTTCAAATTTTTTCAAATATTACCTTCTTCAAGATAAATGAAAATAAATCAAAAATATTGCCATTTTACTTGACGGAATCAGAAACAAAGAAAATTGAGGACATAGCTTCATTAAGTTGGTCAGAAGGAGACTTAGACTATCTAGGTACAATCATCTCAAAAAACTTAGACACAATAATGAAGAAAAATCTGGACAAACTCTTGGAGACTATAAACAAGGACCTAAATTTCCTCGGCACCAAAGATCTCTCATGGTGGGGCAAAGTATTGGCAATAAAAACTTTTATCGTCCCAAAAATTTCTTATATATTGAGAACACTCCCCCTAAAAGTCAACACTTCCTACCTGACTAGTATTCAATCCACAATTAATCTGTTTATTTGGAATAAAAAAAGGGCCCGCATTCCCACAAACATTTTATATAAATGCAAGGAATTTGGGGGCACAGGCCTACCAAAAATAATTGCTTTATATTTATCGAATTTAATAAAACAAAGCCAGTACTGGTTTATGCAAGAAGACTCTCCGAACTGGCTTGATCTTGAAATTGCACATAACCATAATAAATCACCTAAAGAATTAGTTTTTGACCATATTCTAAACAGACCTTGTAATGCCTACGCTCATCACCCTATCTTTTCTCCCATTATATACGCCTGGGACAAACTGTCTAAACGAAAGAGAGGATCCAACAGGAAAATCCTTCTTCACAACACCCCTATAGAGATTATCATGCTTATCCAAAATATTAACCCCTCTCCCATAGGGAGAGACAATGGGATCAAAAAATTAAATGATATCCACGATGGGGTTAAATTTCTCAGCTTCAGCTCTGTAAAACAAAAATTTAAAATTCCCTCCTCAGCCTTTTTCCCTTATTTGGCACTGAAGGACCAAGCTCAAAACTTCATCACAAACAAACCAAAAATATCTGAAGCAATTATTAAATTATTAAAAAAAAAAAAACATCATCTATTTTGGAGCAACAAGCAAATATATCGGTGGTTTAACAATGATACACAATTTAATAAGTTATCTCACATGACAAAATGGGAACGGGATCTGAATACAACGTTCATTCCAGAACAGTGGAAAATGCGATCCACTTTACTTACGCCTCAAACATCTGCATGACATTGAAAGAGAAGAGAATTGTGGGTCACAAGGACCCAGAAAAAACGACCACCACGTCCGATTTAGAACAATAATCTTTATTAATATATACACAGTACAAAGCCAATAAAAAAATACATCATTTTAACAGGAACAGGTGAGGTGCGGTCCCACATGGTGTACAGGGACATCGCATAGACATAAAAACAATACAAGAGCACCCGGAGCCTGAAGCACATACACCCATGTGTATCATAACTAGTAGGGGGTTAATATAAATTGTAATCCACAGGGGAATAAATCAGTCACAGGTGCACACCCATTTAATGTATAATGACTAGTGTTGAGCGATACCGTCCGATACTTGAAAGTATCGGTATCGGAAAGTATCGGCCGATACCGGCAAAGTATCGGATCTAATCCGATACCGATACCCGATACCAATACAAGTCAATGGGACTCATGTATCGGACGGTATTCCTGATGGTTCCCAGGGTCTGAAGGAGAGGAAACTCTCCTTCAGGCCCTGGGAACCATATTAATGTGTAAAATAAAGAATTAAAATACAAAATATTGCTATACTCACCTCTCCGACGCAGCCTGGACTTCAGCGAGGGAACCGGCAGCGTTGTTTGCTTAAAATTCGCGCTTTAACTTCCTTACTTGAAGTCCCGGCTTGTGATTGGTTGCGCGCCGCCCATGTGACCGCGACGCGACCAATCACAGCAAGCCGTGACGTAATTTTAGGTCCTTCAGGATTTTAAAATTACGTTCCGGCGTTGTGATTGGTTGCGTCGCGGTCACATGGGCGACGCGACCAATGACAAGCCGTGACGTCACGGGAGGCAGGACACGCGCGCATTTTAAAATGCGCGCGTGTCCTGCCTCCCGTAATTTTAAAATCCTGAAGGACCTGAAATTACGTCACGGCTTGCTGTGATTGGTTGCGTCGCGGTCACATGGGCGGCGCGCGACCAATCACAAGCCAGGACTTCGCGTAAGGAAGTTAAAGCGCGAATTTTAAGCAAACAACGCTGCCGGTTCCCTCGGTAAGGTGCAGGCTGCGTCGGAGAGGTGAGTATAGCAATATTTTTTATTTTAATTCTTTATTTTACACATTAATGTTGTTTCGATACCGATACCCGATACCACAAAAGTATCGGATCTCGGTATCGGAATTCCGATACCCGCAAGTATCGGCCGATAACCGATACTTGCGGTATCGGAATGCTCAACACTAGTGCCCGCTATTCTCTCTGTATACATATCTGCCTGGAACCAGCTGACGGTACTGGAACCAGGATGCATAGCAAAAGGTACAAGAGCCAATGGAACTACCGAGGACCAGCTGATGGTACTGGATCCCGGTTGCTAAGCAGGAGGTACCCGTGCCAGAAAGCACTACCAAGGACCACCAGACGTTGGTGAAACTTGGATACCGAGAAGGAGGCCCCTAAGCCAAAGGCTCTGCCTGGAACCAGCTGATGGTACTGGAACCAGGATGGGGAGCAGAAGGTACAAGACCCAAAGACACTGCCGACAACCAGCTGACGGTACTGGAACCCGGATGGGTAGCCGAAGGTACAAGAGCCAATGGAACTACCGAGGACCAGCTGATGGTACTGGAACTTGGTTACTAAGCAGGAGGTACCCGTGCCAGAAAGCACTACCAAGGATCACCAGACGTTGGTGGAACTTGGATACCGAGAAGGAGGCACCTAAGCCAAAGGCTCTGCCTGGAACCAGCTGATGGTACTGGAACCCAGGGAGACCTATTCAGGATTGACTTCCAAAGAACCAGCTGATGGTGCTGCAACTCAGATAGGCAGCAGAAGGTCCTCATGAAAAAAAAATTGCAAGGCCGAGAGCCGGCCGGAGTTACCGAAAACCCACAGTCCTACAGGGGGAGCTTGTCCTATTGGCACTACGGAACCAGCCTTTGTTATGGAAATATTACGGTTGGATAAATATATCCCCGTGTGTGCTGCGGCCGCTCCCAATTAGACTGAGTATTTTGAGCGCTCATCAAGAATGGACTGTACACAACTGTGACAGAACAACATTCCATCAATACTGATACTTTATTGTACATACATAGTTTTATATTTTCACATAGAAAGGAGTGGTTAGGGGTTGTCAGGGGTGGTTAGTTAATTACCATATTGTCTAGCTCTTCTGTCATTGGTTATCTAAACATATATGGAATATTGTGATTAATGCTCATATGACAGCGGATTAAGCAACTAAACTTGAGTTCTGTGTCTAGGACAAAGTGGAGACATCTGATCAGCAGTCACCAAACATCTGACACTCTTCTGCTTTTAAGATGGAAAATCCCATATGATCTGTCTGGGTTATATTAGTTCGTGTCAACCATTTTAAACCATTTATTATAATGTATATATTAGCTGTGAGTATAAGAGTATATAAGTATATATTTGATTATAGAGGAGTATACATGCAAGTGAGATCTACATGATATATATATTTCTATCACAAGCCCCCCTTAGATATCACTTGCCCTAATCCTAGCCTCCTGTCCCAAAGCGCTGCAACTCTTTTGTGCTGTCGGCGAACTGACACAAGCCTAACGCCTGTGCCCCACTCCGTACAGACTTTTCGCAAATGGGCGGTCAGGAGATCTGTCCCTAAAGGGGGTTCGTTGCAATCAGTCTCTTAGTCAATAGCATGTGTAGTGAGCGATGTGTAGTCTTTATCAGGTAGGTCATCTTTTCGGTCAGGCCGCAACATCATTCTGGCTTGGGTATCATCTTCTGGTAGGGGAGCTTTCTTGCGATGCGATGAGTGGATCCAAGCGGGTCTTCCCTCCAGTTTCGCAGAGTTTGGTGTCATCAGCAGCACTTGAACAGGACCATCAAATCTGGGATCGAGTGGTGTTCTCCTTACAAACTTTTTTCCACCAACTCCCAGTCCCCTGGCTTCTAGGAGTGCATACCGGACACTGAATCTGGATCTGGCATTGAAGAAAAAAACTCGAGAATGGATGTTAGCAAGTTTCTTGGTGAGTTCAATTACATAAGCAGACAAAGTATCATATTACATAGTCAGCTGCTGAGGGAAAAGATACCCCTAACCTGGGACTAGACACAAACAAAATTTCATATGGTGACAGCTTTGCTGGGCCTCTGGAAGTATGCCTTACATTAAGTAGTGTGATTGGGAGTGTGTAGGCCTAAGTCTGACCCTACTGCTGACTAGATCTCTCTTGTGAGATTTGCTGTGAATGCGGGTCCCTGGCCACTCTCTATCACTTCTGGGACCCCATAGCTGCATATCTCGTCTCTGAGAGTAGCTTCTTTGCAGTAGTCTTTGCTGACTGGTTCTTCACTGGGAAAGCTTCTGGCTGCCATCCTGAGAACATGTCCACGGCCACAAGGGCATATTTGAAACCTCCACTTGGCGGCATCTGGATGTGGTCTATCTGGGTCCTCTGGAAGGGGTACAGTGGTCTGGCAAGTTGATGTGTGGGAACTTTCTTCATTCTTCCAGGGTTGCATTTGCCACAGGTCAGACAGCTGTTTATGAACTGGACTGTTAGGGTGGAGATTTCTGGAGCGAACCAGTAAGCACCAATCGGAACATTCATCTGTGTCTTTAATCTGTGTGTGGGCCCATGTGCCCACTGGACCACCATAGGGTACATGCTTCGGGGTAAACCGGGTTTGTAGTCCATTTAGTATACCCTTCCTTCTTCATGTGCTGCTCTTTTCTGCATCCAGCATTCCTTCATGTCCTTTGGGGCTTGCTCTTGCAGCTTTTTGAGCAGATCACAGGACGTCATTTGGTCAGGTTTCTTGTCTTCAGTCGTCATGTAGTAGCCGTCTGGCTCTGCGACCTCTTCCACTTTTCCATATTGTCTTCCCTTGACTGCTTCTTTGGCTGCCATATCCGCCATGTTGTTGCCTCGTGCCCCTACTGTGTTTAGTTTTCCATGCGCTTTGACTTTTAGTACTGCCACCACTTTTGAAAGTTGAAGTGTGTTCAGCAGGTCCTTAATGGCTCCATGATGCTTCACGGTTGTTCCACTTGCTGTGATGAAGTCCCTTGCAGCCCAGATGGGTCCGAAGTCGTGTGCTATGCCATGCAAGCACCTTGAATCTGTATACATTTTCTCAGTCTTGTCTTCTGCCATCTGGTAGGCCTTCATCAGCGCTATCAGTTCTGCTTCCTGGGCTGACAGACTGGGCGGCAGACTTCTGGACCACAGGATCTCTTGATTGCTGGTCACTGCACATCTTCCTTCATCATCTGCGAATCTGGAGCCATCCACATAGAGGATCAACTCTGGGTTGGTTAGTGGCTCTTCTGCCACCTTGGGTAGTCCTGCTGTTTCCCGTTGCATGATGCTGAAGCAATCATGGTCATCCGTCCAGAGCAAATTCAGATCCCATGCAGACTTTTTATCTGAGGGTCCATATCTGTATCCCCCCTTGGGAGTGGGAGTAGAGTGGACGGGTTGAGGACTGTGCATCTGGAGATGGTGACATTGTTGGGCAGGAGTAGAGAGCACTGGAGGCGAAGATGCCTGGCGGTGGAGAGATGTTTTAGCTGGGTTTGGTTGAGGATTGCTGAGATGTCATGCAGAGCCAGGATTTCCAATGTTTTTTTTTTCCACTGATGTCAGTAGTCCTGTCCAGGAGGGCGTGTGCTGCAACTGCTGCTCTCATGCGGGAGGAAGAGGCTTCCCTTGCAACTGGATCCAGGCAAGCTGAAAAGTAGTCCGAAAGTCTCTGCTTTCCCCCCTGAAGCTATGTCAGGACTCCAGTAGCAAGGCCTTCTTTTCTCATCAAGTAGAGACGGAATGGCTTCTCGTAGTCAGATGGGCCTAGTGCTGGTGCTGAGACTACTGTGCCTTTTAACTTCTTGAACGAGCTGAAGACTGCATCAGTCAGGAGGAACGGGGCCAAGGAAGGCCTGTAGAACCATCTTCTCCACTGTGGTCTTCCGGTCATCTGTCAGGTGTTTCGCCTGGTGAGCAATACAGTGTCTCTGGAACGTAACTTGCTTCAGACACCACTGGACTTTGTTCTTTGAGATCTTGCAGTGCTGCTCCGCCAGGTAGAGTAGGAGATACAAGGAAAGGGCTTTACACGTGTCAAAGTCAACTGCACAAAGGAGTAGATTGTCCATGTATTGTAGCAGGGTTACTTCTGCTTGTTCTGTGACTCAGTTGGTGAGGACTGTGGACATTGCTCTGGTGAACTGTGGAGGGCTGTTCTGGGCCCACTGTGGCATCACTGTCCATGTGTGGTGTCCCCCCTGGTGCATTAAGGCAAACAGGAACTGGTCTTGCGGATGAAGGGGAACACTGGAGAAAACATTAGCCAGGTCGGTCACTGTGAACACTTTTGCTGTGGCAGGCAAATTTGAGAGCAGAGTGTGCGGATTCGGCATAATTGCAGTTTCAAACACCATGGCGTCATTCACAGCTCTCAGGTCATATACCATTCTGAACTTGGCTGGCTCTCCTTTTACAGTCTTTTTCTTGACGTGGAAAAGCGGGGTATTGCAAGGCGATGTGCGAGGAACAATGATTCCTATTTCCAGGTAGACCTTCAGTTGATCAGAGGCAGCTTGACTCTAGGCCTGGCCTGGGCCTTACGAGGGTACGGGGTACATGGCTTGAGTGACACCCGTACTGGGGCAACTTGAGGTTTTCTCATGTGCTGGGGTCCCTTAGACCATAGACTTTCTGGTACTACGTCCAGTACCTCCTTGAGTAGGCCTCATCGGTTGCTTAATGTTCTTGTAGGGCCGCCAGCATGACTCTTCTTGGGTCAGGGATGAAGAAAGTGTCACTGCCCCATCTTCGTGGAACTCTGTGGTTGCCTTCAGCTTCTGCAGTAGGTTTTCTCCCAGCAGGTTGAGTGGCAGGTCCTTTACACCACAAACTGGGACAGGATAGAGAGTCCTGGCTGAGTGCACACGCTCAGTGGCTTTGTAAGCTGAGAATGTCTGACTTGACCATCAATGCCCATGCAAGACACAGAGGATTCTGATAGGCAGGTGGGATCAGCGAGTTCCACAGGTGTCATCACACTTCTGGCTGCAACGCGTTGGATCTGACAACGCCATCCATTTTAAGGGTAATTTGAGGTAGTGGTCTTGCAGATGAAGTTTTACATGTCAGGAGCATAGTGTCTTGCGGGCCTGGCTTGCTTGCCTCTGTCCTATGGACGGGGTACTTCACTGCTTTCTGCACTTCCTCCTTGACCTGTTTCTCTGGACCAACTCTTGGGTTGCATGGGTCCAGTCTCTTCGGGGGTGTGGGTGCCCTGCACTGGTTCTGGTAATGGCCAAACTTGCCACAGATGTAACACTTGACACTTCTTCTGTCTTTGTAGGGTGGTTGCGCTTCCAGGTTAGTAGTCACCATGAAAGGGGCCGTCCTGTTGTGATCCGCTTTTTGGGCTCCCCCGGTGGTGGCTGGTGGTACTGGAGACTTGTGTTTACTTTTCTGTCTCAGCTCACCTGCTTCCATCAGTTTTGGGAGTTCCCTATTTAGCCTTGCTCTCCAGTCACTTCCTTGCCGGTCATCATTGTAACCTGAGTCATTCAGTTGCATGTTCCTGCTACTAGTCTGCTGATCAGCTAAGTGGACTCTTGTCCGTTTTGTTTTGTATTTTTGTCCAGTTTACAGTTTTGTCATTTCCTGTTACTGGAAGCTCTTGTGGACTGTAATTGCCACTCCTGTGTCATGAGTTGACACAGGAGTCTTAAAGTAATTTCAGGATGGGTTTTTGAAAGGGTTTTTCAGCTGACCGTGAAGTCCTCTTTTGTATCCTTCCTCTATCTAGTAAGTGGACCTCGCTTTGCTAAATCTACCTTCATACTGTGTATGTCTTTTCCTCTGAACTCACCGTTAATATATGTGGGGGCTACTATCATCTTTGGGGAATTTCACTAGAGGTAAGTCAGGTCTGTTCCTTCCTCTTCCAGGCGTAGTTAGTTCTCCGGCTGGCGCGTGGCATCCAGGCAGCCGTAGGAATGCTCCCTGGCTACTGTTAGTTGTGTGGTAGATTTAGGTCACGGTCAGCTTGAGTTTCCATCACCCGAGAGCTAGTCTGTTATTTTGTGTTTCTGATGTTCCCATGCCATTGGGGAATCATGACAGTATGACCGGCCCCTGTTAAAGTAATTGGCAGAAGAAAGGAGAGTAAAAGAAGTCTGTAGATTTTTTTTTTTTTTTTTCTCATGTTTGCTACTTAGTTGGCTCAGTTGTATTTCTGCTCTATTTACAGCCTTGCCTTTCTCTCCTTCTAATCCTTGAATGGCTCTGATCTCTCCGGTTTAAGGATGGACCCTCAGAGTTTGGCTGCAGGTTTTAATAATCTTGCTACGAAGGTTCAGGATTTACAAGATTATGTTATACGTACTCCTATTTCTGAACCTAAGATTCCTACACCAGAGGTATTTTCCGGAGATAGATCTCGGTTTCTGAATTTCAAATGCAATTGTAAATTATTCCTTTCTCTCAGACCTCACTCCTCTGGAGATCCTGTTCAGCAGGTTAAGATTGTGATTTCTTTGCTGCGAGGTGACCCTCAAAATTGGGCATTTTCACTGACACCAGGGGATCCTGCGTTGCTCAATGTGGATGCGTTTTTTCTGGCTTTAGGGTTGCTGTATGAGGAACCTAATTTGGAGATTCAAGCTGAAAAAGCTTTAATAGCCCTGTCTCAAGGGCAAGATGAAGCTGAGATATACTGCCAAAAATTTCGTAAATGGTCTGTGCTTACTCAGTGGAATGAGTGTGCCCTAGCGGCAAATTTCAGAGAGGGCCTTTCTGATGCCGTTAAGGATGTCATGGTGGGGTTTCCTACGCCCACAGGTCTGAATGAGTCCATGACAATGGCGATTCAGATTGATCGGCGTTTGCGGGAGCGCAAACCCGTGCACCATTTGGCGGTATCCTCTGAAGGGACGCCAGAGAAAATGCAATGTGACCGAATTCTGTCAAGAAGCGAGCGGCAGAATTATAGGCGCAAAAATGGCTTGTGCTTCTACTGTGGTGATTCCGCGCATGTTATATCAGCATGCTCTAAACGTACTAGGAAGGTTGACAAGTCTGTTTCTATTTGCACTTTACAGTCTAAATTTCTTCTGTCTGTAACTCTGATTTGTTCATTATCAGTTATTACCGTGGATGCCTATGTGGACTCTGGCGCCGCTCTGAGTCTCATGGATTGGTCCTTCGCCAGGCGCTGTGGGTTTGATTTGGAGCCTCTGGAAGTTCCTATACCTCTGAAGGGTATAGATTATACACCTCTGGCTTGTAATAGACCACAGTTCTGGACGCAAGTGACTATGCGTATGACTCCAGACCATCAGGAGATGATTCACTTCCTCGTGTTGCATAATTTACATGATGTGTTAGTGCTTGGATTGCCATGGTTACAATCTCATAACCCAGTACTGGACTGGAAAACTATGTCTGTGTTAAGCTGGGGATGTCGGGGGGCTCATGGGGACATACCTTTGGTTTCTATCTCGTCATCTATTTCCTCTGAGATTCCGGCGTTTTTGTCGGATTTTGGGGATATTTTTGAAGAGCCTAAAATTGGTTCTCTCCCTCCCCACAGAGAGTGTGATTGCGCCATAGATCTGATTCCAGGCAGTAAATTTCCAAAGGGTCGTTTGTTTAACCTATCTGTACCTGAGCATGCTGCCATGCGAGAGTATGTTAAGGAGTCCCTGGAAAAGGGACATATTCGTCCTTCTTCATCACCTTTAGGAGCTGGGTTTTTCTTTGTCTCTAAAAAGGATGGCTCGCTGAGGCCTTGTATTGATTATCGACTCCTGAATAAAATTACAGTCAAATATCAGTATCCGTTGCCGCTGCTTACTGATTTGTTTGCTCGCATAAGGGGGGCTAAGTGGTTCTCCAAGATTGATCTCCGTGGGGCGTATAATTTGGTGCGAATTAAGCAAGGGGATGAGTGGAAAACCGCATTTAATACGCCTGAGGGCCACTTTGAGTATTTAGTAATGCCTTTCGGCCTTTCTAATGCACCTTCAGTTTTTCAGTCCTTTATGCATGATATTTTCCGTGACTATCTGGATAAATTTATGATTGTGTATTTGGACGATATTTTGATTTTTTCTGAGGACTGGGAGTCTCATGTTCAGCAGGTCAGGAGGGTTTTTCAGGTCTTGCGGGAGAATTCTCTGTGTGTAAAGGGTTCTAAGTGTGTTTTTGGGGTTCAAAAGATTTCTTTTTTGGGGTACATTTTTTCCCCTTCTTCTGTTGAGATGGACCCTGTCAAGGTTCGGGCTATTTGTGACTGGACGCAGCCTACTTCTCTAAAGGGTCTTCAGAAATTCTTGGGCTTTGCTAATTTTTATCGTCGATTTATAACTGGTTTTTCTGGTGTTGCTAAGCCTCTTACGGATTTGACTAAGAAGGGTGCTGATGTTGCCAATTGGTCCTCTGCCGCTGTGGAGGCCTTTCGGGAACTTAAGCGCCGCTTTTCGTCTGCCCCTGTGTTGCGCCAGCCCGATGTCTCTCTCCCCTTTCAGGTTGAGGTCGATGCTTCCGAGATCGGAGCGGGGGCGGTTTTGTCGCAGAAAAGTTCCGATTGCTCAGTGATGAGACCTTGTGCGTTCTTTTCTCGAAAATTTTCTGCCGCCGAAAGAAATTATGATGTCGGTAATCGGGAGCTTTTGGCCATGAAGTGGGCATTTGAGGAGTGGCGTCATTGGCTTGAGGGTGCTAGACATCAGGTGGTGGTTTTGACTGATCACAAGAATCTGATTTACCTTGAGTCTGCCAGGCGCCTGAATCCTAGACAGGCGCGCTGGTCGTTGTTTTTCTCTCGGTTTAATTTTGTGGTCTCATATCTACCAGGTTCTAAGAATGTGAAGGCGGATGCCCTTTCTAGGAGTTTTGAGCCTGATTCCCCTGGTGATTCGGAACCTACAGGTATCCTTAAGGATGGGGTGATATTATCCGCTATTTCCCCAGATCTGCGACGTGCTTTGCAAGAGTTTCAGGCTGATAGACCTGATCGCTGTCCACCTGGTAGACTGTTTGTTCCTGATGATTGGACCAGTAGAGTCATCTCGGAGGTTCATTCTTCTACGCTGGCAGGTCATCCTGGAATTTTTGGTACCAGGGATTTGGTGGCTAGATCCTTCTGGTGGCCATCTCTGTCTCGAGATGTGCGTGTTTTTGTGCAGTCTTGTGATGTGTGTGCTCGGGCCAAGCCTTGTTGTTCTAGGGCTAGTGGGTTGTTGTTGCCCTTGCCTATTCCGAAGAGGCCTTGGACGCACATCTCTATGGACTTTATTTCTGATCTTCCTGTCTCTCAGAGGATGTCTGTTATCTGGGTGGTGTGTGACCGTTTTTCTAAGATGGTTCATTTGGTGCCATTACCGAAGTTGCCTTCCTCGTCTGAGTTGGTTCCTTTGTTTTTTCAAAATGTGGTTCGCTTGCATGGTATTCCTGAAAATATCATTTCTGATAGGGGTACCCAGTTCGTTTCTAGATTTTGGCGGGCATTCTGTGCCAGGTTGGGCATTGATTTGTCTTTTTCGTCTGCCTTCCATCCTCAGACTAATGGCCAGACGGAGCGAACTAATCAAACTTTGGAGACGTATTTGAGGTGTTTTGTGTCTGCGGATCAGGATGATTGGGTTGCCTTTTTGCCGTTGGCGGAGTTTGCTCTTAATAATCGGGCTAGTTCTGCCACTTTGGTTTCCCCTTTCTTTTGCAATTCGGGGTTTCATCCCCGTTTTTCTTCTGGTCAGGTGGAGTCTTCGGATTGTCCTGGAGTAGATGCTGTGGTGGATCGGTTGTATCGGATTTGGGGACAAGTGGTGGACAATTTGAATTTGTCCCAGGAGAAGACTCAGCGGTTTGCTAACCGCCAGCGTCAGGTTGGTCCTCGCCTTCGTGTTGGG
This sequence comes from Ranitomeya variabilis, assembly GCF_051348905.1. NCBI lineage: Eukaryota > Metazoa > Chordata > Amphibia > Anura > Dendrobatidae > Ranitomeya > Ranitomeya variabilis. The sequence continues at coordinate 1,122,310,341 of NC_135232.1, read as the reverse complement.
GACTTGGTGTGGTTGTCTTCCCGTTTTGTCCCAATGAGGGTTTCTTCTCCTAAATTTAAGCCTCGGTTCATCGGTCCCTATAGGATTTTGGAGATTATTAACCCGGTTTCCTTTTGTTTGGACCTCCCGGCATCTTTCGCTATCCATAATGTGTTCCATCGGTCGTTGTTGCGGAGATACGAGGTGCCGGTGGTTCCTTCTGCTGAGCCTCCTGCTCCTGTGCTGGTTGAGGGTGAATTAGAGTACGTTATAGAGAAGATCTTGGACTCCCGTATTTCCAGGCGGAGACTCCAGTATCTGGTTAAGTGGAAAGGCTATGGTCAGGAAGATAATTCTTGGGTAACTGCCTCTGATGTTCATGCCTCGGATTTGGTTCGTGCCTTTCATAGGGCTCATCCAGGTCGCCCTGGCGGTTCTTGTGAGGGTTTGGTGCCCCCTCCTTAAGGGGGGGTACTGTTGTGATCCGCTTTTTGGGCTCCCCCGGTGGTGGCTGGTGGTACTGGAGACTTGTGTTTACTTTTCTGTCTCAGCTCACCTGCTTCCATCAGTTTTGGGAGTTCCCTATTTAGCCTTGCTCTCCAGTCACTTCCTTGCCGGTCATCATTGTAACCTGAGTCATTCAGTTGCATGTTCCTGCTACTAGTCTGCTGATCAGCTAAGTGGACTCTTGTCCGTTTTGTTTTGTATTTTTGTCCAGTTTACAGTTTTGTCATTTCCTGTTACTGGAAGCTCTTGTGGACTGTAATTGCCACTCCTGTGTCATGAGTTGACACAGGAGTCTTAAAGTAATTTCAGGATGGGTTTTTGAAAGGGTTTTTCAGCTGACCGTGAAGTCCTCTTTTGTATCCTTCCTCTATCTAGTAAGTGGACCTCGCTTTGCTAAATCTACCTTCATACTGTGTATGTCTTTTCCTCTGAACTCACCGTTAATATATGTGGGGGCTACTATCATCTTTGGGGAATTTCACTAGAGGTAAGCCAGGTCTGTTCCTTCCTTTTCCAGGCGTAGTTAGTTCTCCGGCTGGCACGTGGCATCCAGGCAGCCGTAGGAATGCTCCCTGGCTACTGTTAGTTGTGTGGTAGATTTAGGTCACGGTCAGCTTGAGTTTCCATCACCCAAGAGCTAGTCTGTTATTTTGTGTTTCTGATGTTCCCATGCCATTGGGGAATCATGACACCGTCCTCTGCAATCCTGGTTGGGACTCGGTCCCTTTGGCTACTGTGGACAATGGCATGATGGGCACTGTAGCGGCAGCGGGGTCCGGCCTGCTGATTGAAGCTGCGGTGGTAAGACGGGGCCTGCAGGTGCATTTGTGGCGAGGCCCGGGGGTGCCATGAGACCGGTGGCTGCATCCAACCCAAGGTCTTGGGGCATTACAGGGGCTGTGGCTGCATCTGCCATCACTTCTTCCCCCTGCTCCAACATAGCTTCTCCCCTTTGCTAACCTTATTGAGGTCGGTGTCTCCTCTATGGAGTCTGCAGTGGTTCTTCCGGTGTGTCGATCGGCACTTTGTAGCGTCTTCACCTCTGGCTCCCCTTCTGGTGTTCTCAGCAGCACGGCACCCTTTTCCTTCTTTGCGCTCTTTTGTGGTGCTATAATGGTGGCGATTGTGGTGACAATCGGCAATAAACCGTCTCCTAGGTGCACATAAAACATTTTTTCTGGGTCAGTCCACTGCTATTGACCTGTTCCTAGGCCTAGCCACTATCAGTGGTTTCCTGATTGGCTGTCTCAGTCCATGCCCAAAGGCCTGTGTATCTGGTCATGAATGGTGAAGCCCAAGTCTTGGAATACTTGCATTACTCTGCAATGAAACTTCTTTACAGACTCTATCTTATCTTGGCTCATGTCATGGCTTATCCTGCCAATCTGCCTTTGGCCCACTCTCTGAGCTGTTCAATTAGCTGTGGCCCTGACTCCCAAGCGTGTATGTCTGATTCTGCTGGAAGTTTGAATTGTTCCTTCATGATTGGCCAGAGTGCATCACCTGCTTCTATTTTCATTCATGGCCCAGAGATCATTCCAGGTGGCTGCATATGTTTACTGCTTCTGCTACTTTCTTCGGTAAAAATGGCATGGGATGCATCCCTGGGTCTGGAAGATTGTCACCTGACTTGGGGTGGAGTGCACATAGTGTAATGGTGGTGCCTCTATCTGCCCCTGCATTCTTGGTGCCTGTGGGTTTCTTTTCTAGTACTGGACAGCATGTATGATGTTCCCTCTTCATCTTCATCAGAGGAATAGTTGTGATAGCTTGTACTGGGGTCGTACACTGACTGATTTTCGACTTAGAAGTTGCTTTTTTATGTGAGGATGTCTCCCCCCTTGCTGAAGCTATGATGGATTAGGCTTATAGTTCTATGTTGGTGTGAATGTAGGCAGCTCTGACTGGTGCTGAAGTTGTACATTATCAATACATGGTGATATCAAAGTTCATGTAAAACCTTAAGGGTTACAATATTGTTGACTGTGAAATGAGGTAACGGAGGATCTGTCAGTGAGCTCGTTCTGATATCATTCCTCCCCCCTCTGCACCCAGGGCTGAGCTGTCTGCTACCTGATGTGTCTGGGGCTGCCCACTGTATTGTGTGTAGGGGGATTTTCACTTTCTATCCCCGATATCACAAATGGCAATGTCTGGTTTGTGCCAGGGGCATAGAGGGAAACCTTGTGCTGTAAGCACCATATTGTTTGAATTGGGCGTTGGCCCAGCCGGCAACAAGGAGGAAAAAAGAGGAAGAAGAAGAGGGAGGGGTTGAGGAGTGAGACAAAGGAATAGTAGGAGGGGAGAGAGAATGTGGAGAGATAGGGAGGAGAAGAGAGGAGAGAGAAGGAGGGGAGAAAGAGGGTGAGGAGAAGAGGGAGGAGAGATGGGTGTGGAGAAGGAAAAGAAGGAGGAGAAAGGTGCGGTGGGGTGGAGAAGGAGGAGTGTAGATGGGTGAGGAGAAGAAGGAGGAGAGATGGATGTGGAGAAGGAGGAGAGAGCGAGGGTGAGGAGAAGAGGGAGGAGAAGATGGAAGGTGTGAAGGAGAGAGATAGAGAGGGGGAGAGAGAAGAGAAAAGTGTGGAGGAAGAGGAGAGGAAAAGAGAGCGAGAGAGAAGAATGAGGAGAAAAAGAGTGACAGAGGAAAAAAAAAAGGAGGATAGAGGAGAACAACAAGAATAATAGAGAGGAGCAATTATGCCTTCTCCCTGTAGGGAGAGACGGGGTGCGCCACATACTGTGCAAAAATAACTACCTATACCATGGATTCTGCTAAAAGCAGACTGCGCAGATTCTCCCGTCTCATACCCACAAAAATCACTTCCTGGTTTGCTCACATAACTTTCTGTACCACCTAAACGATGTAAGCTCTGCTGCCACTTCATACCATGTATTAGTATTCAGCAATCTAACATCAGCTAACTTCCCTTATTTTCCTTTCTACGTCATGCCATTCCGCAGCTTAAAATCTGCCATTCTAATGAATTTCACGTACTTTATACCTTCCAAAAATCTTCACATACTTAACACCTTCGTGTTCTGCCACTATCTAGGAGCTGTTTTCTCATCAGGAAGTAAAAAGACTTTCCTGTTGCTCGGCCACTTTATTCCCCATGGCAAAAGCAAAAAAATGAAAAACACACAAAAATGAAAAAAAAACAGTGCTAAATAATAAAAAAAACTTCTAAAAATGAGTATATAAAACTCTAAGAAAAACCCAAAACGATAAGAAAAACCGTCAAAAACTTAGTTCACAACCAAAAACTCAAAATTATAATACAAAAGGAAAGAAAAAAAACTTTTTCCAAAAATAAATAAATAAATAAAAAATAAAAAGGTAAAGAGATTGAAGATTGAGGAAAACGTAATTAAAAATTTTAAAATGCCGCAAAAAGAAAAAGACCCTTTAAGAGAGTAAAAAAAAATTAAAAATGAAAACGGCTTTTCTCTTCTCCTTTTTTTTCTTTTAGAATCTCTGCGCTCAAATGCAGTCAGAGACACACTTCCTCTTTTTATTCCGTATGCTATTGCAATAATATCAAATGTCACTAAAATCACATATCTGAAAACATGTATGTCACATCAAAAATGATAGATACAATTTAAATTTAACTTCTTCACAAAAAGCTACCCATAGCCAGCATTGCAGCTGAAAATAGTCAGTAAAAAAAAAAAAAAAAAACCGATGTGACAGTGTGATTTACAATGCATAGATCTCTCTGCTAAACAGCACGGAGAAAGAGGAAGTTCGGAGAAGAGAGAGAGAAAAAAAAACTTTCTTTTACAGTTATATGCCCTTAAAGCGGCAATAGTACATGACACAAACAGAAACAGATAGACAATCCGAGAGATGCCCTTTTTAAATTCTGTGACACGTGCAGGTTGCGCTGGGAACAGACTACTGCCAATCGCACTGGCACGCATATGCCGGGTTCTACCACCCTCCGCTCCGGTCGTCCTGACTGGCCGCCGGCTACGGGAATCTGCAGTAGCCCTCTAAGTTATCACTACCCGTGCCTGGAACATGGGACTACCTGCCCCGGAACTCTACCTGTTCCTCCTATGCACGGGAATCCTGCAATAACTTATCGAGCGATTTGACCTCCTGCGGTCTGTTTCCCAGCAACCACAAACAAAAGTCACTTTTTCCTTCTTCTCTCGGATTTTACACAAACACATACACGGTCCACAGCAGACACCTCCCAGGGTGGATTCGTGGCTACGGATTTTTTACACTACCTGGGAATTGATGACCACACCTGACCGGCAAGAGGCATAGACAAGGACTGGGCACAGGGGACTTTCAGGTAAGATGATAACATTTTCTTACCTTACTTATGGAGCTGCGCAGTCTCCTGCCCCTGTGCCAAGGCCACGGCCACAACTTCCGTATCTCCGGTCAGTAGTGGGTCCACGTGTGCGTTTCATCCATGCCTCGCTGTTGGGGGCCATTTGTTATGGAAATATTACGGTTGGATAAATATATCCCTGTGTGTGCTGCGGCCGCTCCCAATTAGACTGAGTATTTTGAGCGCTCATCAAGAATGGACTGTACACAACTGTGACAGAACAACATTCCATCAATACTGATACTTTATTGTACATACATAGTTTTATATTTTCACATAGAAAGGAGTGGTTAGGGGTTGTCAGGGGTGGTTAGTTAATTACCATATTGTCTAGCTCTTCTGTCATTGGTTATCTAAACATATATGGAATATTGTGATTAATGCTCATATGACAGCGGATTAAGCAACTAAACTTGAGTTCTGTGTCTAGGACAAAGTGGAGACATCTGATCAGCAGTCACCAAACATCTGACACTCTTCTGCTTTTAAGATGGAAAATCCCATATGATCTGTCTGGGTTATATTAGTTCGTGTCAACCATTTTAAACCATTTATTATAATGTATATATTAGCTGTGAGTATAAGAGTATATAAGTATATATTTGATTATAGAGGAGTATACATGCAAGTGAGATCTACATGATATATATATTTCTATCACACCTTCATTGCCAGATCCCGCAGCCCACATAGGAAGCACCTAAACTGCAGGCACCATAGAGTCGGCTAACACGACCGCAACATGACAGGACAACGTATTGGAGGCAAAGTGTCGTTGACAATACCCGGAAACAGCTGGCGTGCTGGAACCAGGCTGGGCAGGAGGGAGTACCCATGCTAAAGACACTTCTGAGCAGAAACTGGCAGTGTTGGAGCCCAGGGTCAATGCTAGAAACAGAGTGGAGACAGAGGCGTAATTGGAGCAAGTTTAAAATCTGTAGTAGTGTGAATGTGGAGGGAGCAGGAGAAATTGCCACACACACAGCAGGGGATCAGCTGACGTTACTGAACCCCAATAACACTGGAGCATGTGTTGACTGTGCAGAAGGCACTTCTGAGCAGCAACTGGCAACTGGCAGATGGAGGCACTGATGACGCCAACTGACCTGTGATCTGGCGGTGTCCGTCTATTTAGACATGCATAAAAGTGAGATCCACCACAGTTTTGTGCACTTTTGAAAAGAAGGAAACCACAGAACAGAAGCCAGATGGAGTCCAGGTTCATCATCTGTCAATAGAACTTTAGGAGACATCAACTTTACTAGTAGTACAAAGGCTCTGGGAAACACTATAGCTTCACTCCCCAAAAGAAATTGAGCAAATTCTGCTCTCTCAAATCCAAATGCCCCTCTCTCTTTTGAGTCCCAGTGTGTCTAAACCACATTTAGCGCCCACATGTTTGGCATTTCTGTAGCGATGACAGTCCACCTTATTTACAGGAGCATGTCTCCAGAAGCATGACATGGTCACTACAATGTACTGGTCATTACAATGCACTGGTGACTATGACTTACTGGGCTCTACAATGACAGTTTGCAATTTTCACCCAGCAACATCGACTGCTGCTTGATTCTGGAAAACAACTATGGAGTCGAAATCGTCATTACCCCCTTAGATAAATTTCCGAAGGGATGTAATTTCTAAAATGGGGTCATTTTAGGATGGAATTCTACTGTTCTAGCACTATGGGGCTCTGTATATGGATTCTGCAAACTATTCTAGGAAAATCTGAGGTAAATAGCGCTCCGTCCCTCTCAAGTCTCGCTGTTTGGCTACACAACACTGTGCCACCGCATATGGGGTATTTCTACATTCAGCAGCAATTGTTGGACAAATTTTGGTGCCATTTTTACCCATTTCACAGTGTGACGATGTAAAGTATAATGCTTAAACTGCATTTTTTTGTTTTAAAAATGTAATTATTTTTCTTCACTGCCTAAAGGTATAAAATTCTTGTGACATACCTGTGGTGTCAATATGGTCATTTGCACCCCTAAATTAATTCATTGAGAGGTGAAGTTTGTAAAATTGGGTCAATTATGGGGGGTTCTGTTGTTCTGGCACTTCAAATCAGTCCTGCAAAATCTGCACTATAATTTGGTGCCTCTTCCCTTCTGAGCAATTTTGTGGTCCACTTTCTCCTGCTATCCTTAAGAAAGTGAAAAAAATTGGTGCTAATAGAACATTTTTGTGGGAAAAATTTTATTTTTTTATTTTCATGGCTCAATGTTATAAACTTCTGTGAAGCATCTGGGGGTTCTAGGTGCTCACCACATATCTAGCTAAGTTCCTTGAGGAGTCTAGTTTCCAAAATCTGGTCAATTATTTGAGTTCTCCACTCTATAGGCCCATCAGGGCTCTTCAAACTCAACAGGGCATCTGCTAACGATTTCAGCAAATTTTGCATTCAAAAGGTCAAAAGGCGCTTTTTCCCTTTTGAGCCCTGCTATGCGCCTAAACAGTGGTTTTACCCCACAACAAACTTTGGGGTCTTTTTTTTTACTATTTTTGTGAAAATAAAAAAAAATTGATTCTAAAGTAAAATTTTTGTGAAAAAAAAGTTAAATGTTCATATTTTTTGTTCCACGTTGCTTCAGTTCCTGTGAAGCACCTGAAGGGTTAATAAACATCTTCAAGGTGGTTTTGAGCAATGTTAGGGGTGCAGTTTTTAGATTGGTGTCACTGTTGGGTATTTTCTCTCATATAGGCCCCGCAAAGTCACTTCAAATTTAAAATGGTTTCGTAAATTTTGTTGTAAAAATTAGAAGCTGCTGGTGAACTTAAACCCTTTAAACTTTGGACCAAAAAAATTATGTTTCAAAAATTGTGCTGATGTAAAGTAGACTTGTGAAAATTGCTATTTATTAACTATTTTGTGCCACATTACTCTCTGATTTAAAGGGATAAAAATAGTAATTTTTCAAAATTTTCAAAAATTTTGCCAGATTTCCAATTTTTGCACAAATAAACAGAAGAAATTTTATCAGTGTCATGAAGTACAATATGCCATGAAAAAAATAATCTCAGAATCAGTGGGATCCATTGAAGCATTCCAGATGTATTACCTCAAAAAGTGACAGTGGTTAGAATTGTAAAATTTGGCCTGATCATTCATGTGAAAACAGGCCAGGGTTGAAAGGTTTAAAAACATTTGTTGAGTAAACTGATTTTCCCACAAAACCCCTTAGGGATGAGAAATAATACTAACAGATTACTAATATGGTAAATGGACCCAACTTAAGGGATAATGTGACTTAAATATGACTTTTATTGTAAGAAATTAATATGGTCTAACACATAAAGATTACAATAACTCAGAGAATCTTGCTGAGCAGCATTTGGAATTCCTCTATGAGATCTCAATCTCCTAAAGCTAATACACTGCTAAAAAAAATAACGGGAACACTAAAATCCCACATCCTAGATATCTCTGAATGAAATATTCCAGCTGAAAATCTTTATTCAATACATAGTGTAATGTGTTGAGAACAATGAAACCTAAAAATGATCAAGGTAAATCACAACTGATATCCCACAGGGATTTGGAGCTGGAATGATCTCAAAATCAAAGTGGAAAATGAAGTTAGAGGCTGGTCCAACTTCAGTGGAAATGCCTCAAGACAAGGAAATGTTGCTCAGTAGTGTGTGTGGCCTCCACGTGCCTGTATGATCTCCATACAGTGCCTGGGCATGCTCCTGATGAGGCGGCGGATGGTCTCCTGAGGGATCTCCTCCCAGACCTGGACTAAAGCATCCGTCAACTCTCGACAGTCTGTGGTGCAACGTGATGTTGGTGGATGGTGCGAGACATGATGTCCCAGATGTGGTCAATCGGATTCAGGTCTGGGGAACGGGCGGGCCTGTCCATAGTTTCGATGCCTTCATCTTGCAGGAACTGCTGTCACACTCCAGCCACATGAGGTCTGGCATTGTCCTGCATTAGGAGGAACCCAGGGCCAACCGCACCAGCATATGATCTCACAAGGGGTCTGAGTATCTCTTCTCGGTACCTAATGGCAGTCAGGCTACCTCTGGCGAGCACATGGAGGGCTGTGCTGCCCTCCAAAGAAATACCACCCCATACCATTACTGACCCATTGCTAAACCGGTCATGCTGAAGGATGTTGCAGGCAGCAGATCGCTCTCCACGGCACCTCCAGACTCTGTCACGTCTGTCACATGTGCTCCGCGTGAACCTGCTTTCATCTGTGAAGACCACAGGGAACCAATCCTGGAGTTATGTGGCAAATGCCAAGCATCCTGCATGTTGTGGGGCTGTGAGTACAACCCCCATCTGTGGACGCCGGGCACTCAGACCATCCTCATGGAGTCGGTTTCTAACAGTTTGTGCAGACACATGCACATTTATGGCCTGCTGGAGGTCATTTTGCAGGGCTCTGGGAATGCTCCTCCTGTTCTTCCTTGCACAAAGGCTGAGGTAGCGGTCCAGCTGCTGGGTTGTTGCCCTCCTACGACCCCCTCCATGTCTCCTGGTGTACTGGCCTGTCTCCTGGCAGCGCCTGCAGCCCCTGGACACTACGCTGACAGACATAGCAAACTTTCTTGCCACAGCTCGCATTGATGTGCCATCCTGGATGAGCTGCACTACCTGAGCCACTTGTGTGGGTTGTAGAGTCTGTCTCATGCTACCACGAGGGTGAAAGCACAGCCAACATTCAAAAGTGACCAAAACATCAGCCAGAAAGCATTGGTACTGAGTAGTGTTGAGCATTCCGATACCGCAAGTATCAGGTATCGGCCGATACTTGCGGTATCGGAATTCCGATACCGAGATCCGATACTTTTGTGGTATCGGGAATCGGAATCGGAAGTTCCCAGTGTATGGTTCCCAGGGTCTGAAGGAGAGGACACTCTCCTTCAGGCCCTGGGATCCATATCCATGTAAAAAATAAAGAATTAAAATAAAAAATAGGGATATACCCTCTGACGTGCCCTGGTAGTAACCGGCAGGCTGCTTTGCTTAAAATGAGCGCGTTCAGCACCTTCCATGACGTCACGGCTTCTGATTGGTCGCGTGCCGCTCATGTGACCGCCACGCGACCAATCACAAGCCGTGACGTCATTCTCAGGTCCTAAATTCCTAGAATTCGGAATTTAGGACCTGAGAATGACGTCACGGCTTGTGATTGGTCGCGTGGCGGTCACATGAGCGGCACGCGACCAATCAGAAGCCGTGACGTCATGGAAGGTGCTGAAGGCGCTCATTTTAAGCAACGGAAGCTGCCGGTTAACAGAGGTAAGGTGCAGGGGCCTCCGGACAGGTGAGTATATCAATATTTTTTATTTTAATTCTTTATTTTACACATTCATATGGATCCCAGGGCCTGAAGGAGTGTTTCCTCTCCTTCAGACCCAGGGAACCATAAGGGATACCTTCCGATACTTGAGTCCCATTGACTTGTATTGGTATCGGGTATCGGTATCGTCGAGATCTGATACTTTTCGGGTATCGGCCGATACTATCCGATACCGATACTTTCAAGTATCGGACGGTATCGCTCAACACTAGTACTGAGATGTGGTCTGTGGTCCCCACCTGCAGAACAACTCCTGTATTGAGTGTGTCTTGATAATTGCCAATAATTTCCATCTGTTGTCTATTCCATTTGCACAACAGCATGTGAAATTGAGTGTCAATCAATGTTGCTTCCTAAATGGACAGTTTGATTTTACAGGAGTTTGATTTACTTGGAGTTATATTCTGTTGTTTATGTGTTCCCTTTATTTTTTAGAGCAGTGTATATCTCCTACCTAAATTAGTGGCTGCAGTCCACTAGCCAGGATAGCTTTCCTCACGACAATTATAGATGTCAGTTGCAAAACCATTAGAGCTGATTTAAAATCACTCATAGCCTCCCCGACATGTTTCACCATTACTGGCTTCATCATTGTTATTAATGATTTTCCTCATTGTGCTCTCATTGTCCTCGTGTTAACACTGGTTGATCCCGACAATCCCACACTTTCCTCCTCCTAGCTCTCTTTGATCTGACACTTTTCTTTAGGTTCATTTTTTTTACATTTGAAGCTAAATATGTTTTATTAGTTATATTCATGTACTACAGACGTCCTTGATAAATACCCTTTATTGGCCGAAACACTGGATGAGATCTGTCTTTCCTTTCTTTCTGCAACCTAATAAAAAATATAAATTTGCAGAAAAAAATTGACTCCATTTTTCTCCTTCGGTGCTGAGGTTTTCATTACACTACACCGCACTATGTAACTTACTCTAACTTGACCCTTGATCAGGAGTTTGGAAGGGTCCGGCAGCTGGAGGAGCCTCCCGATGACTTCTCCTGAGGTCTCTGAGGAGAAGTCAGTGAAGTGTATGTGATCGTATACAAAGACGTCACTTACAGGGTATTCCTAACTTATATGTAAGCTGTGAAGACGCCGCACAGAAATCAGGTCCTACAACACCACGATCTCGATTACCCGTGGTTTCTCTCAGGTGGTTTATAGAGAGTACTGGCAAATTCAGCCAATTATTGAAACAGACATTTATTTCATTTTAATCCAAAACAATATTTCCATAATATGTATATAGAGATGTAGCAGAGCTAAGTGAGATCATAAAAACCTGTAACCATGGAAATTACAATAAATTACTAAAAAAACTCTTTCTTTTGATTTCATACAAGTGACATTGATTCTCATCTAGGAGGAGACGCCGCCGAGCTCCGGTCTCTATTACACACCAGTAACCGTCACATTATAACCACAGGATTTACATGTCCCCAGTATTTCCATACACAGTCTCTGGGGGTCTCCTGTGTCCCCCGTCACTCTCTATATAGATCTCATTGTACAGATTGTCTCATCTTATAGTTTCTATCTGACGCTGCAGACACATCAGGATGGCTTCTCGCAGTTATCTGCTGGCTGTGATCTTCATTTCTATTCAGGGTGAGAGATTCGGATCCTTCCATGATTGTGTGTAGAGAGATCTCTACAGTGGATCCATCATCAGATCAGGATTTCTAGGAAGATCCCGACATTTATCAGTAATGACTATGTCTCTTCTAATTCTCAGGATCCTGTGGAGAGATTGTGATGACCCAGACTCCAGATTATATCTCTGTGTCCCCCGGAGATACAGTCACCATCTCATGTACGGCCAGTGCTGATATACGTAACTGGTTACACTGGTACCAACAGAAATCAGGAGAACGACCAAACCTTCTTATCTATGATGCAACCACCCGATATACAGGAGTCCCAGACCGGTTCTCTGGATCTGGATCTGGAACTGCTTTCACTCTTACAATCCGAGGAGCGACAGAGGATGATGCAGCAGATTATTACTGTCAGCAGGGTTGGAGCACTCCTTTGTCACAGTGATACAGAGCCGTACAAAAACCTCCTCCCCATCCCCCATTATGTCGCTGTATTACAATGTTGTGTAGATGAAGGTGCAGAGAATTAGCAGAGCGCTCAGTGATTATTTCTGTCTCCTCTTCTTCCTCTGGGAATAGATTATTTCTGTACAGATCATTGTATAAACCAGTCAGGTATAAACCAGCGCTGACATAATGATTACAGACTAGATGAACATCTGCACCGGAGGAGAAGCTCTGAATGTGGCCGTACAGCGGAGGGAGCTGACGGATAAACACCTTCCCCTTCTGTTCTCCTCCCACCGAGTTTTTATTGTATAAAAGTAATACAACCTGTATAAAATATATAAGTTTGGTATCACACATTCCCACAGAATGAAGCTCACACTTTATTTCTATAGCACATGAATAGCAAAAAAAAGGTAAATATCTAAACACTGATGTAAAACACTTTAATAAGTTGCAATATTTTCCCAGAACTCAGAATTTCCAACATTTAGGCTGTGTGCACACGTCGCTTTTTTTTCACGTTTTTTTGCAGTTTTTCGCTATAAAAATGCTATAAAACCGCGGAAAAAATGCTCACATTAAGCATCCTATTTAATAGAATGCATTCTGCATTTTTTGTGCACATGCTGCGCTGTTTTCCTTAGCAGAAACACTTTCCAGAAAAAAACGCAGCATGTTCATTAAATTTGCGGAAACGCGGGGATTCCGCACACCTAGGAATGCATTGATCCACTTACTTTCCGCACGGGGCTATGCCCACCATGCAGGAAGTAAGCAGATCATGTGCAGTTGGTACCCAGGGTGGAGGAGAGGAGACTCTCCTCCATGGACTGGGCACCATATAATTGGTAAAAAAAAGAATTAAAATAAAAAATCGTGATATACTCACCTTCTGATGGCCCCCGGAGTCTTCCCGCCTCTCAGCGGTGCACGCGGCTGCTTCCGTTCCCATGGATGTGCAGCGCCCCAGAGTCCTGGTCGTTGCAGTATCATGGCTCAGCCACTAAGGGGGGCCATGGTGCGTTCGATGGCACTGAAGGAGTTCTCTGAGCAGGTATCACAGTCACCAATACATTTCACAGCTGGGCCTCCGGGGGGAGCTAAGGGTGCTATTCATTAGGCCACTCCCCACCATAGTGGGTAAACTGGGGGTCAGGCAGAAAGTTAGAGAGAACGCTGACGGGATTGAACGAAGCAACACCCTGTGGCAGGGGGTGTTGTGAAGGGAGAGACTGTAGGGTCTCTGCCAGGGGTGGGATCCTGGCAGAGGCTTGGCATTGAAAGAACGTAGCGGGTCCGCGCAGGCTCCTGGAAGCGGCGGGACTCAAGAAAGGACTAAGAAGCGAGATAGATTGTGCTGAGTGAGAAACTAAATCAAGCGAAAGGAGATACCAGTGAGGGTTGTGCTGAAAGAGGCAGCACCTTACTGAGGCGCACTACCGGTGGCCGGAACGCCGAGGAGGTAAAGAGTTTCAAGCCATACCTCAGACCTACGGCAGGGCAGTTAGCTTTAGGCGGACTGTCTCACGCATCACCCAGGAAGGCAAAGGGGGGTACCAACAGGAGAGGGGCGCAGATAGAGTCCCGGAAGATCTCCGAGCCTCCCCGTCATACGGGTGCGTTCCTACCATAGTATCTGGAGGGACGAGGAAGATCATTGCGAATTAAGTTGTTGTGAGGGAACACGAGAAACAGACACAACAGTTGTGGGGTACTTTCCGTAAGCACAGCAGGGAAGGACTGCAACACATAGCGCTAGAAGGAAGGCACCGATTTCCACCTGCAAGGAGAGCTCTGGAAGTGCCATTGGACCGGCCGGACTTGCGCAGCCTGGTGAGCCGTATTCTGGACTGAGGACTCAGAGATCTCCAGTAAAGAGGTAAAGAGACTGCAAACTGGTGTCCTCGTTATTTACCGCGACTTACACCCCACAACCGCACCGTTACACCGCTATACCGTTACTACACCACTTATTGCACCGGACGTCCCCCACTGACAGACAGGGCCACGGACCGGGTCTAGCCACCGTGACAACCCCAGGACTGAGACCTAGAGGCCCGGCTCCGGGTACCCCTCGGCCCTGCGGCGGTGTGGGGGCGCTCCAAACTTGGCGTCACGAACAGGATCTACTTAAGCCTGAAGAATCAGGTCATGTGTGCCTAGAGACTGTGATTTACTGTACTTGAACCGTACTTTATTGAAAAGACTGTGTTGTGCCATTTGCCGCCAAAATCCGCCGCCATTGCAGCGCTGAGGAAAGCGCAGGAAGAGAAGAGGGGCGTGGAGTGGGCGTAGACGAGCTGGAGAGCGCGAAGAATAATGGCCGCCCAGTCTAAATATTTCTGTGCAGTGAGGACGTGTCCGTCAGCAGCAGAGATCCGCCTCCTAATCCTTAATGGGGGGCGGAGGCAGAGAAAACGAAACTGCTCACGCAGGAGAGAGCGGGAAAAGGACCAGGAAGAAGTCAGCGACATGGAGGACGCCATGGCGAGCCACCCGGAGCCGGAGCGTGGGGTCGGAGCAGAGGACTCCCCCAGCCACCCGGAGGGGCACCGCAACCAGGCCTCCACCGCTGATGCTGAATTCCTGCAGGTCGGAGTGGACGAGCTCAGCGACCGACCCCGGCGGACGCAGCTGAGCACCGAGGCCGGGTGGAAGAAGGCCATCATCAGGAGCCTCACCGGACATCTGTCGGCAGCCTCATCGGGTCCGGAGCAGGGAAGAAGTCCCAGCGCTCCGAAGCTGGAAAGCAAGGCCCTGCCGGAAAGCGAGGTGCTGCAAGCAGAGATGACAGCGTCGCAGCACAAGGCCCCGCAGCCAGCGTTCCAGACCCCAGCGGAGGCAGAGCAGACCGGCACTGGAGGAACCGCATCTGAAGCAGGTATGAAGGACGACCCTGCCCTGACAACCGACACCACTCCCGTGACTGCTGGTGCCACAGCTGCTGACTCCGTTCCAGTGACTGATCTTGCAGCAGCCGCTACCTCTGCTGCAGCAAATGCCCATACTCAAGCTGCGCAGACCTCCATCGCTGTGCATGACCTAACCATACATGAGAGACGGATTAACGGCGTTTGTCCAGCACTGGGTGTAACCCTGGATCCCACTTTGCCCAGGCCAAGAAGGGTTAAGTGCCAGGTGCAGCCCTGGAAGCCGTCCCAATAAACCTCGATACCATGAAAATGTAAATAGTTAACTGTTCATTCCTTTAACTGTTCCTGTTTGCTACTAAACCCGTCTAGGGTTAAAGGTGACCCCTTTGTTGACCCGGGGTCACTGTTGTTTCCTGAAGTTTATACAAGTTTTGCACAGGTTTAAAAAAAAAAAAAAAAAAAAAAAACTGCAGAAATCATGGACTGTGCATGATTCGAACTTTCCTTTGTAAATAGTTTGCACCTTCTTAAAGGTGCTCCCTACTGGTTTTAGCCAAAGACACTTTGCGAAGATATTTGCCCTATTGGTTTGAGCCAAAAGACACTTTGCGAAGATTCCTTCTCTACTGGTTTTAGTTAAAGACACTTTGCGAAGAAACCTTTCCTACTAGTCCTAGTTAAAGACACTTTGTGAAGATCCCGGGCTGGAACTTTGCATAAGACTGGTAGGCTGAGAAGACGAGCTACCTCAGAAAGACTTGGTCCCCTCTTAAAGGGGATGTGAAGGATTGCACTTGAAAGTGATACTGTTGCAGAACAGTACTGTGATAATGATGCCTTGAAAAAGAAAATGTAACTGTTTTACATGCCGAGTTATATGTGTTGAAGTTGTTGAAATGTGAAATCTGAATAATGTTTTGTAGAAAGGAAAGATGCAGAGAGCCCGTAGGGGTAGATGTAGAAGCCTGCATAGTTGGAAGTAAAAGAAGTAATAATGAAGGTGAGGATAGAAGGTAAACCCCGCGTCCCCATTGAAAAGTTACTTTGTTACTAAGGACAGAGAGTGAACCCGTAGGGGTTAGAGAGTGAGTCCTTAAAGGGGCCGAGTAGAGCTGGCTCAGAGTTCTTCAACCGAAAGGAATGTTATGTCTATACTGTGTATAGTAGCGAAAGGCAGTAGGCCCTGGCTGAACAGGGCGGTCCTGTAAAAGAAAGGAGAGGCAGTAGGTCTGGTGCCGTAGGGACAGGCGGTCCTGCAGGTTCACAAGAAGGAGAATGTAAAGTTGAAATGCCTTATAATGTGATTATAGGAAGGCCTTTGATAGACTAAGAGTGTGAGTTTCTTAAAGGCAATGTTAAGTTATTGTTCCAAAAATTGCACTAAGTAGAATACCCGGTTGGGTAACAGAAGTTATTTATGCTCTGTAATTTATAATGTTGATTATGTTTGTAACGTTAAAAGTGTCCTCACCTCCCATAAAGGGAAGCCTACTTAAGTATACTTACTGTTATTTGCACTCAACAAAATTGTATGTCTTTTTGCTAACCTGTATTGTTGTTTTTCTTCCCAGTCCCGGAGTACTGTGTTTAACCAGGGGGGAGTGCAGCGCCCCAGAGTCCTGGTCGTTGCAGTATCATGGCTCAGCCACTAAGGGGGGCCATGGTGCGTTCGATGGCACTGAAGGAGTTCTCTGAGCAGGTATCACAGTCACCAATACATTTCACAGCTGGGCCTCCGGGGGGAGCTAAGGGTGCTATTCATTAGGCCACTCCCCACCATAGTGGGTAAACTGGGGGTCAGGCAGAAAGTTAGAGAGAACGCTGACGGGATTGAACGAAGCAACACCCTGTGGCAGGGGGTGTTGTGAAGGGAGAGACTGTAGGGTCTCTGCCAGGGGTGGGATCCTGGCAGAGGCTTGGCATTGAAAGAACGTAGCGGGTCCGCGCAGGCTCCTGGAAGCGGCGGGACTCAAGAAAGGACTAAGAAGCGAGATAGATTGTGCTGAGTGAGAAACGAAATCAAGCGAAAGGAGATACCAGTGAGGGTTGTGCTGAAAGAGGCAGCACCTTACTGAGGCGCACTACCGGTGGCCGGAACGCCGAGGAGGTAAAGAGTTTCAAGCCATACCTCAGACCTACGGCAGGGCAGTTAGCTTTAGGCGGACTGTCTCACGCATCACCCAGGAAGGCAAAGGGGGGTACCAACAGGAGAGGGGCGCAGATAGAGTCCCGGAAGATCTCCGAGCCTCCCCGTCATACGGGTGCGTTCCTACCATAGTATCTGGAGGGACGAGGAAGATCATTGCGAATTAAGTTGTTGTGAGGGAACACGAGAAACAGACACAACAGTTGTGGGGTACTTTCCGTAAGCACAGCAGGGAAGGACTGCAACACATAGCGCTAGAAGGAAGGCACCGATTTCCACCTGCAAGGAGAGCTCTGGAAGTGCCATTGGACCGGCCGGACTTGCGCAGCCTGGTGAGCCGTATTCTGGACTGAGGACTCAGAGATCTCCAGTAAAGAGGTAAAGAGACTGCAAACTGGTGTCCTCGTTATTTACCGCGACTTACACCCCACAACCGCACCGTTACACCGCTATACCGTTACTACACCACTTATTGCACCGGACGTCCCCCACTGACAGACAGGGCCACGGACCGGGTCTAGCCACCGTGACAACCCCAGGACTGAGACCTAGAGGCCCGGCTCCGGGTACCCCTCGGCCCTGCGGCGGTGTGGGGGCGCTCCAGATGCTTTGTGTGAAGGACCTGCGATGACGTCGCGGTCACGTGATCGTGACGTCATCGCAGGTCCTGAGCACAAAGCATCTATAGGAATGGAAGCCACTGCGTGCACCGCTGAGGAGATCGGGGGCCATCAGAAGGTGAGTATAACCATTTTTTTTATTGTTTTATTAGTTTTAACATTATATATTTTTACTTTTGATGCTGCATAGGCAGTCAATAGTAAAAAGTTGGTCACACTTGTCAAACACTATGTTTGACAAGCGTAAACTACCTGTCAATGAGTTTTCCAAGCGATGCTACAGATCGCTTGGAAAACGCTAGCATTCTGCAAGCTAACTATGTTTGCAAAATGCTAGGAATATGCATGCCAATTCCGCATGCGATATACCCACGTCAGGAGTTGCAGAATTGCCGTGGAAATTTCCGTGGCAATTCTGCGAAATGTGCACTTAGCCTTAGTGTTTCCGGTCTTGGCAGCGACGCCAAAATGGAGGGATCATAGAATGAGCTATGTGCACCCATCAAAGTCAAGAAATATTCTCCAGTCACTGACTTCAGCAATTTTTGGTGTCGGCACATGACAATTAAGAGATTCGCCTATTTCTTTAGGGGACGAGTACATCTTTATGAATTAGGCGAATCGTACTCCAGCGAGTCATTGACACTGACATGCACAGCACCGATAATAAAGAATCATCCCATAGTGTCCTTTACAACAGTGTCACTCACTTACTGCCCACACACAGTAGTAGTGTCCGATCAGTGCCCCCCACACTGTAGTAACTAATCCTTAGCTAATTCCCTACTAAAAAATGATTGATATTTAGTGACATGAACCATTGCACTTACACAAGCCGTCCTGCAGGTGTCGCTGTTCAGGATTATGACCTTTAATGCTCCATTTGCCATCTGGTGGATGAGATAAGTAGTGCGTCACATGATATTGAGGATGGAAAATGTAGCCTGATATGTAACAGCACCAGATAACAACCATCATGGGGCGACAACGCTCTGCGCTTCACCTGCTCATCCACACAAATCATTTATATACATTTATATACATATACATACATCTCAAATCTAAATATTTTTATATCCTTATGGTATTTTGCACAAATGAAAATTCGCTGGTCAACTTTTAAGCCTTTTGACTTCCTAACAAAAAAATGATTTTTCAAAATCTGTGTTGATGTAAAGTAGACATGTGGGAAATGGTATTTATCAACTATTTTGTGTGATCTAACTCTCTGATTCAAACTAAGGTCCTAAAACTAAAATTCTGAAAATTGCACGAATTTCTAAATTTTGACCCAATTTGTGATATAACACAAGTCACATCAAAGCAATTTTACCACGATCATGAAGTGCAATATATCATGAAAAAAAAAACATTTTCAGAATCAGTGGGATCCATTAAAGCGTTCCAGATTTATTACCACTTAAAGTGACAGTGGTCAGAATGATAAAATTTGGCCTGGTCATGAAGGTGAAAACAAACATGGGGATGAAGGGGTTAAAATATTTTTTTTCTAAAAAAACCGAGTGTCTAACAAAACCCTTTAGGGATGAGAAATCATATTACAGATTGCCAAGAGGGTAAATGGCCCAAACTTAAGGGATAATGTGATTAAAATATTAACTTTTATTGTAACTAATTAATATGGTCTACCA
Source organism: Ranitomeya variabilis (assembly GCF_051348905.1). Taxonomy (NCBI): domain Eukaryota; kingdom Metazoa; phylum Chordata; class Amphibia; order Anura; family Dendrobatidae; genus Ranitomeya; species Ranitomeya variabilis. The sequence continues at coordinate 1,122,290,845 of NC_135232.1, read as the reverse complement.
TATAAAGATTAAGTCATGGTCATCTTCTGAGGTCATGGCCATCTTCGACTACGAAGGACGAACATCACAATACCTCTGGTGGTCTTGCTGTGCTAATATATCTCCTATCTAGATTAATGGCTGCAGTCCACGAGCCAGGATAGCTTTTCTCAGGACAGTTATAGATGTCAGTTGCAGAACCACTAGAGCTGATTAATACTCACTCCCCGACATGTTTCGCCATGACTGGCTTCATCAGTGTTATTCATGATTCTCATCACTGTGTTCTCATTATCTTTATGTTATTATTGGTTGATCCTGACAATCCCACCCTTTCCTCCTCTCACCTCTCTTTGATCTAACACTTTTGTTTAGGTTCATTTTATTTTACATATTTTACATATGAACTAAATGTGTTTTATTTGTTATGTTCATGGAGTACAGACGTCAGTAGCGTAGCTATCGGGGGAGCAGAGGGTGCGGTGGCCCCAGGCCCGGTGCTCAGAGGGGCCCACCCAGAGCTATGCTACAGCGCTCTGATACAGTTACATTCTCCAGCAGAGCAGGAAAAATCAATCTCCCTGCACTGCCTCCCGGCCACAATGGGGCCCCTGAGCAGGCGGGATGGGGGCCGGTGCTAGCAGTGGGCCCCCCGCCTGTCATCGCAGGTTCAACTGTACCGGCAACTAACCAATACAGCTGTCCGCATTGATGAGACAAGGAGCATTATGCTCCTTATCCCATCATCCCCCTGTCAGGGTCTGACGTCACTGACTCAGACACTGACAGCGGGCGCGATGATGTCGCTACCCAGTGCGCTCTGTCAGGAAATGAGAAGGGAGCTCGGAGCAGCGGAGGAAGCAGGAGGAAGAGAGGTGAGTATTGGATTTATTTTTGGGGGATGCATGAAGTTATAGAGTCTGCCTATGGGGGTGTATTATACTATACAGGCAGCCTATGGGGATGCAATATACTATACAGGCTGCATATGTGGGTGCATTATACTATACAGGCTACCTATGGGGGTGCATTATACTATGAATACAGGCTGCACATGGGGTGCAAAATACTATAAAGGCTGCCTATGGGGTGCATTATACTATGTACAGTTATATGAAAAAGATTGGGCACCCCTATTAATCTTAAAGCTTAATGTTAAGCTTAATGTTTTATAAAAATTGTTTTTTTTTGCAACAGCTATTTCAGTTTCATATATCTAATAACTGTTGGACACAGTAATGTTTCTGCCTTGAAATGAGGTTTATTGTACTAACAGAAAATGTGCAATCTGCATTCAAACAAAATTTGACAGGTGCATAAGTATGGGCACCCTTATCATTTTCTTGTTTTAAAAACTCCTACCTACTTTTTACTGACTTACTAAAGCACTTTTTTTGGTTTTGTAACCTCATTGAGCTTTGAACTTCATAGCTAGGTGTATGCAATCGTGAGAAAAACTACTTAAAGTGGCCACTTGAAAGTTGTTCTCCTGTTTGAATCTCCTCTGAAGAGTGGCATCATGGGCTCCTCAAAACAAATGTCAAATGATCTGAAAACAAAGATTATTCAACATAGTTGTTCAGGGGAAGGATACAAAAAGCTGTCTCAGAGATTTAACCTGTCAATTTCCACTGTGAGGAACATAGTAAGGAAATGGAAGAACACAGGTACAGTTCTTGTTAAGGCCAGAAGTGGCAGGCCAAGAAAAACATCAGAAAGGCAGAGAAGAAGAATGGTGAGATCAGTCAAGGACAATCCTCAGACGACCTCCAGAGAGCTGCAGCATTAACTTGCTGCAGATGGTGTCACTGTGCATCGGTCAACTATACAACGCACTTTGCACAAGGAGAAGCTGTATGGGAGAGTAATGCGAAAGAAGCCGTTTCTGCAAGCACGCCACAAACAGAGTCGGCTGAGGTATGCAAAAGCACATTTGGAGAAGCCAATTTCTTTTTGGAAGAAGGTCCTGTGGACTGATGAAACCAAGATTGAGTTGTTTGCTAATACAAAAAGGCGTTATGCATGGCGGCAAAAAATCAGTGCGTTGTATAGTTGACCGATGCACAGTGACACCATCTGCAGCAAGTTGATGCTGCAGCTCTCTGGAGGTGGTCTGAGGATTGTCCTTGACTGATCTCACCATTCTTCTTCTCTGCCTTTCTGATGTTTTTCTTGTCCTGCCACTTCTGGCCTTAACAAGAACTGTACCTGTGTTCTTCCATTTCCTTACTATGATCCTCACAGTGGAAATTGACAGGTTAAATCTCTGAGACAGCTTTTTGTATCCTTCCCCTGAACAATTATGTTGAATAATCTTTGTTTTCAGATCATTTGACAGTTGTTTTGAGGAGCCCATGATGCCACTCTTCAGAGGAGATTCAAACAGGAGAACAACTTGCAAGTGGTCACTTTAAGTAGCTTTTCTCATGATTGCATACACCTAGCTATGAAGTTCAAAGCTCAATGAGGTTACAAAACCAAAAAAAGTGCTTTAGTAAGTCAGTAAAAAGTAGGTAGGAGTATTTAATACAAGAAAATGATAAGGGTGCCCATACTTATGCACCTGTCAAATTTAGTTTGAATGCAGATTGCACATTTTCTGTTAGTACAATAAACCTCATTTCAAGGCAGAAACATTACTGTGTCCAACAGTTCTTAGATATATGAAACTGAAATAGCTGTTGCAAAAAAAAAACAATTTTTATAAAACATTAAGCTTAAGATTAATAGGGGCGCCCAAACTTTTTCATATAACTGTATACAGGCTGCATGTGGTGCAATATACTATACAGGCTGCATATGAGGCGCACTTTACTATACAGGCTGCATGTGCGGCTGAATTATACTATAAAGGCTACCTATGTGGGTGCATTATACTATGTATACAAGCTGCATATGGGGTGCAATATACTATACAGGCTGCATATGGGTGTGCATTATATTATACAGGCTGCCTATGGAGTGCATTATACTATGTATACAGGCTGCATGTGGGGTGTAATATACTATACAGGCTGCCTATAGGGGTACATTATACTATACAGGGTACCTATGGGGTGCATTAAACTATGTATACAGGCTGCATATGAGGTGCACTTTACATTACAGGCTGCATGTAGGGCTGCATTATGCTATACAAGCTACCTATTGGGGTGCATTATTCTATGTATACAGGCTGCATATAGGGTGCAATATAATATTCAGGCTGCATAGGGGGTGAATTATACTATACAGGCTATCTATGGGGGTGCATTATACTATGTATACAGGCTGCATATGGGGTACATTATATTATGCAGGCTGCTTTTGGACGTGCATTATGCTATGTATATAGGCTGCATATGGGAGTCATAATACTATGCACGCTGCATATGGGGGTGAATTATACTATACATGCTACCTTTTGGGGGTGCAAAATACCATACAGGCTACCTATGGGGTTCAATATACTTTACATGCTGCCTATGGTAGTGCAATATATTATACAGGCTGCCTATGGGGGTGCAGTATACTATCCAGGCTGCCTATGGGGTTGCATTATACTATACAGGCTGCCTATGGGGGTATGGGGGTGCATTATACTATACAGGCTTCCTATAGGGGTACATTACACTATAGAGGCTGCCTATGCGGATGCATAATATTAGAGGCTGCATTATACTATAGAAGCTTCCTATGTGGGTGCATTATATTAGAGGTTACATTATACTATAGAGGCTGCCTATGAGGATGCATTATATTAGGGGCTGCATTATACTATAGAGTCTGCCTATTGGAAGTGCATTATCCTATAGAGTTTACCTATGTGGAGTGTATTATACTATATGGAGGCCTATGGGGAGTGCATTATACTATACTGAGGATTGTCTGGTGCATTATACTATATGGAGGCTGTCTAGGGGGCCATCATACAGTGTGGAGATTAGTGTTAGAGCTATCAAACAGTTTGGGGGATACTAAGCGGTCAGTATATATATGTAGTAAGGGGGCATTAGACTGTATAAGAGAGCATCATATAGTGTAGAGGGGAGCTTTAAATGGAGACTTGGGACATTATTAAATGTAAATGGGCACTTATTGTTATAGGAGAACTCAGGTTACTGTGACTATCAAAGGGGCACACAGGGCAATATTACTTTTTAGGGGACAAAATGTGGGCACTGTTTTCTAGGGCACTTGTACCCAGTATTACTATATTACAGAAGGTTGCTTTTGAATTTAAAAGGCAGAGAACCACACAGCAGGTGCAGTAATAGGGTCACATATGGCAGCAGTGGTCCAGTATTGGGGTATCATGGGCAGTAATAGGTACACATATGGCAGAAGTGGCTCAGTATTGGGGTATCAGCAGGATGAGGAGTTTGTGCCGGTTGAGAATAGATGGTGATGGCTGGAATATGAGAAGAGAAAGGTGTCTTTGTTGCATTCTCTGTAGCCGAGTCCTGGCTGGAAGAAGTTGTCATGTTGTTCTGGGCCAGAAAAGACGGAAAAAAATGAACGATTCCCTCAAAAAGAACGTCAGCGGTAAGTCATTATCTGTAACTGTGCAGTTGTAATAACTGTAATAATAGTTGGGATAACTCAGGAGACTCTTTGCATGGAACAAGACAACTACAGGAAACAGTTCTATAAGTGGTAAAGTCTATATTATGACACGGTGATTCAAACGGGTGCAGAGAGAAACTCAAGTCCACAACACTTGGTGCAAATAATAAACGCAGCTTAACAGTCTATAGGAAACTTCAGAGGGAAATGCAATCAAGCAGAAAGTCTATGAAGCACAGTTATTCTTGAGGAAACTTGACACAAATAAATCCTTGTCTTAGTCCAAACACAGATAGATATGCTTATAAGCCAGTTCAAATCATATCTTAGCTCAACCAGGGAGGCCTGGTTAATAGTCTCAGGTTATTGCAGATCAGCAGCAGCTTACATGTCCAGCAAATGCAGATAAAGTAAACACGAGCAGCAGATGAAGGAGGATTACTGGAACTGGTGTATGCAGCAGGAACTCAGAGCAGAGTAGCAGGATCACCACACAGGTTCACAGGAGCAAGTGTACAGCCAGGGAGTAATCAGAGGTCAGGAGCTGGATGCAAGGCAGAATACTCTAGCACAGACTGAAGGCTGGGGTGGAGTTTTAAAGCAGGAAGACACAGAGCACATGAGACCAAAGACGCCATCTTAGAAAAGGGCAGTAATGCACAAAAGGTAAAAAATGTTCAGAGTCCTGACAGTGATCTCTTATATGTTCTGTAGGACTGGTATCTACCACTGACCATATGGCGGTAATTGTTATGATCCGGTGACCCTGGAGCCGCATGAGACTATCTCTGGAGTAGGTGGTACCTGTACTGATCGCAATCCTAATACTGACACCGCAACTAGAAGTAGCCGTGGGATGTACCTATCCAGGCCTAGACACCTCGACACAGCCGGAGAACTAAATACCCCTAAAGATGGAAATGGGAAATCCTATCTTGCCTCAGAGCAGAGCCCCAAAGGATAGGCAGCCCCCCACAAATATTGACTGTGAATTTAAGAGGAAATACATACACAGGCAGAAAAGACAGAGTTTAGCAAAAGAGGCCCTTCTAGCTAGATAGAAAGGATAGGACAGAGTTCTAAGCGGTCAGTATTAAAACACTAGAAAAATCCACAGCAGAAGATACAATATGCTACATCTAACTAAAGACATAGGATGTATATCTGCATCTCCAGAGAAACCAGCATGACTGAAAAATCCAAACAAGTCAAGCTGGACAAAAACACAATAGATTGCACTGCACATAAAAGCACACTGCATGCGTGCTACAGAGAACCAAAACAAGGCACTTACCTGAGCTGAAATGACAGCAGGGCAGTGGAGCCAGACAGAGATGCAATCCCTCCAAGATACAATGGACAACTGGCAGGGATTGAAGGATCCTACAATCCTAAATACCTAATAGAGCAGCAATAAGCAGAAACACCTGCCCAGCTTATAATCCAGAGACCACTGCACTACCACTAACAACGACCAGAGAGAGCCCAAGAGCAGAATTCACAACAGTACCCCCCCCTTGAAGAGGGGTCACCGAACCCTCACCAGAGCCCCCAGGCCGATCAGGACGAGCCAGATGAAAGGCCCGAACCAAATCAGCAGCATGGACATCAGAGGCAAAAACCCAAGAATTATCCTCCTGGCCGTAACCTTTCCATTTGACAAGGTACTGAAGCTTCCGTCTCGAAAAATGAGAATCCAAAATCTTCTCAACAACATACTCCAACTCCCCATCAACCAACACAGGAGCCGGAGGATCAACAGAGGGAAGAACGGGCACCACATATTTCCGCAATAAAGATCTATGGAAAACATTATGGATAGCAAAAGATGCCGGAAGGGCCAAACGAAAAGACACCGGATTGATAATCTCAGAAATCCTATAAGGACCAATAAACCGAGGCTTAAACTTAGGAGAAGAAACCTTCATAGGAACATGCCCGGAAGGCAACCAGGCCAAATCCCCAACTCGAAGCCGGGAACCAACACACCGACGACGATTAGCAAAGCGCTGCGCCTCCTCTTGAGACAACGCCAAATTGTCCACCACATGAGCCCAAATTTGCTGCAACCTGTCAACCACAGAATCCACACCAGGACAATCAGAAGGCTCAACCTGCCCCGAAGAAAAACGAGGATGAAAACCAAAATTACGAAAGAAAGGCGAAACCAAGGTAGCCGAACTAGCCAGATTATTAAGGGCAAACTCGGGCAACGGAAAGAAAGCCACCCAATCATCCTGATCAGCAGACACAAAGCATCTCAAATAAGTTTCCAAAGTCTGATTAGTTCGCTCGGTTTGGCCATTTGTCTGAGGATGAAATGCGGAAGAAAAAGACAAATCAATGCCCAGTTTAGCACAAAAGGCTCGCCAAAACCTAGAAACAAACTGGGAACCTCTGTCGGACACAATATTCTCCGGAATACCATGCAAATGAACCACATGCTGAAAAAACAATGGAACCAAATCAGAAGAGGAAGGCAACTTAGGAAAAGGCACCAAATGAACCATCTTAGAAAACCGGTCACAAAACACCCAGATAACCGACATCCTCTGGGAAACAGGAAGGTCTGAAATAAAATCCATAGAAATATGCGTCCAAGGCCTCTCAGGGTCCGGCAAAGGAAAAAGCAACCCACTAGCGCGGGAACAACAAGGCTTAGCCCGCGCACAAGTCCCACAGGACTGCACAAAAGAACGCACATCCCACGATAAAGAAGGCCACCAAAAAGACCTACCAAACAAATCTCTGGTACCAAAAATACCAGGATGACCAGCCAACACAGAACAATGAACCTCCGAAATCACCCTACTAGTCCATTTATCAGGAACGCACAGTTTCCCCACTGGACAGCGGTCAGGTTTGTCAGCCTGAAATTCCTGAAGAACCTGTCGCAGATCAGGAGAGAAGGCAGAAAGAACCACCCCTTCCTTTAGAATGCCGACCGGTTCAAGGACCTCCGGAGAATCAGGCAAAAAGCTCCTAGAGAGGGCATCAGCTTTAATATTCTTAGAACCCGGAAGATACGAGACCACGAAATCAAAACGGGAGAAAAACAAAGACCATCGAGCCTGTCTAGGATTCAGCCGCTTGGCAGACTCGAGGTAAATCAGATTTTTATGATCGGTCAAGACCACAATACGATGCTTGGCTCCTTCAAGCCAATGTCGCCATTCCTCAAACGCCCACTTCATAGCCAACAATTCCCGATTGCCGACATCATAATTAAGTTCAGCAGGCGAAAACTTTCGGGAAAAGAAGGCACATGGTTTCATCAAGGAACCATCAGAAGTCCTCTGAGATAAAACGGCCCCTGCCCCAATCTCAGACGCGTCAACCTCCACCTGAAACGGAAGAGAAACATCTGGCTGACGCAACACCGGAGCAGAAATAAATCGACGCTTAAGCTCCTGAAAGGCAGATACAGCCGCAGAGGACCAATTCGTCACATCAGCGCCCTTTTTCGTCAAATCGGTCAGGGGTTTAACCACACTGGAGAAGTTAGCAATGAAACGGCGATAAAAATTAGCAAAGCCCAAATATTTCTGAAGACTCTTCACGGACGTGGGCTGAATCCAATCGTGAATGGCCTGAACCTTAACCGGATCATCTCTATAGATGAGGGAGAAAAAATAAAGCCCAAAAAAGAAACCTTCTGTACTCCAAAAAGACACTTAGACCCCTTCACAAACAAAGCATTGTCACGAAGGATCTGAAAAACCATCCTAACCTGTTTCACATGAGACTCCCAATCATCGGAAAAAATCAAAATGTCATCCAAATATGCAATCATGAATTTATCAAGATAATTCCAGAAGATATCATGCATAAAGGACTGAAAAACAGACGGAGCATTAGAGAGCCCGAAGGGCATCACAAGGTATTCAAAATGACCCTCGGGCGTATTAAACGCAGTTTTCCATTCGTCACCCTGCTTAATACGAATAAGATTATATGCCCCTCGAAGGTCAATCTTAGTAAACCAACTAGCCCCCTTAATCCTAGCAAACAAATCGGAAAGCAAAGGGTATTGAAATTTGACCGTGATCTTATTCAAGAGGCGATAATCAATACAAGGTCTCAAGCAGCCATCCTTCTTGGCAACAAAAAAAAATCCCGCTCCCAATGGTGAAGACTAGGGTTGAGCGACCTTTACTTTTATAGGATCGGGTCGGGTTTCACGAAACCCGACTTTTTCAAAAGTCGGGTCGAGTGAAATCGGCCGATCCTATAAAAAAGTCGGGGTCGGAGTCGGCCGAAACTCGAAACCCAATGCAGTGCATTGGGTTTCCAATGGTTCCCAGGGTCTGAAGGAGCGGAAACTCTCCTTCAGGCCCTGGGATCCATATTTAAGTGTAAAATAAAGAATTAAAATAAAAAATATCGCTATACTTACCCTCTGATGCGCCCTGGTACTAAGCGGGAACCTTCCTTCCTTAGAATCAGCCTTCCAGGACCTTGCGGTGACGTCGCGGTGACATCGCGGCTTGTGATTGGTCGCACGGCCGCCCATGTGACCGCTCGCGCGACCAATCACAAGCCGCGACGTCACCGTGACGTCACCGAAGGTCCTGGAAGGGCTGATTCTTAGGAAGGAAGGCTGCCGGAAAGAAGCCGAGGGTGAGTATATTCCTATTAGGTATATACTCACCCTCGGACATGCCCTGCTTCTTTCCGGCAGCTTTCCTTCCTAAGAATCAGCCCTTCCAGGACCTTCGGTGACGTCACGGTGACGTCGCGGCTTGTGATTGGTCGCGCGAGCGGTCACATGGGCGGCCGCGCGACCAATCACAAGCCGCGACGTCACCGCGACGTCACCGCAAGGTCCTGGAAGGCTGATTCTAAGGAAGGAAGGTTCCCGCTTAGTACCAGGGCGCATCAGAGGGTAAGTATAGCGATATTTTTTGTTTTAATTCTTTATTTTACACTTAAATCTGAATTCCGATACCAATTCCCGATATCTTAAACATATCGGGAATCAGTATCGGAATTCCAATTCCAGATTCAGAAGATCGCCGACTTCATGGCCGACCCCACACAGGGGTCGGGTCGGGTTTCATGAAACCCGACTTTGCCAAAAGTCGGCGACTTCTGAAAATTGCCGACCCGTTTCGCTCAACCCTAGTGAAGACGATGGCCGAATATGCCCTTTCTCCAAAGACTCCTTATTAATATAAGTCCACATAGCGGTATGTGTTATGATCCTAGTGGCTGAGGATCACAAAACGGACTAGCTAAGTTTATGAACATAGACACGAGCTCTAGGGAGGTGGTAACTGGACTGACCGCAAACCTGATCCTAACCAACAAACTAAAGGTAGCCGGTGAACTGCTTAAAATCCTGGACGTCTCGACGCAGCCTGAGAAACTATCTACTCCTGGAGGGAAAGGCAAAATATCCACGCTGAGAATACAAGAACCCCCACACCAACTAATGGTGTGAGGGGAGAAACTCAGCCCCCTAGAGCTACCAGCAAGCAAGGAAATCACATATTAGCAAGCTGGACAAGAAACAAAAATAAACCAAGAAACATATGACCACTGATGGTCAAAAAATGAACCAAGCAAAACTTAGCTTCTCTTGAAGAGACTGATAACGAAGGACTGCAGGAGAGCTCCAAAATAGCACTGAAGACATTGACAGCAGGCATCAACTGAGAGTCCAAGTGAGCTTAAATAGGAAACTAGCCCACATATAACGAGACAGCTGATGCCAGTCACAACCTGCAGAAAGACAGCACTCAAACAGTACCACTTGTGACCACAAGAGGGAGCCCAGAAATAGAGTTCACAACAGTACCCCCCCTTGAGGAGGGGTCACCAAACCCTCATCAAGACCCTCAGGGCGATCAGGATGAGCAGCATGGAAGGCACGAACCAAATCGGCCGCATGAACATCAGAGGCGACAACCCAGGAATTATCCTCCTGACCATAGTCCTTCCACTTAACCAAATACTGAAGCCTCCATCTAGAAATACGAGAATCCAAGATCTTCTCCACCACGTACTCCAATTCGCCCTCAACCAGCACCGGAGCAGGGGGTTCAACAGAAGGAACCACAGGCACCACATACCTCCGCAACAAAGACCTATGGAACACGTTATGAATGACAAACGACGCTGGGAGGTCCAAACAAAATGACACCGGGTTAAGGATTTCCAAAATCTTATAAGGACCGATGAAGCGAGGCTTGAATTTAGGAGAGGAAACCTTCATAGGAACATACCGAGAAGACAGCCATACCAAATCCCCAACAAGAAGTCGGGGACCCACACCGCGACGGCGGTTGGCAAAGCGCTGAGCCTTCTCCTGTGACAACTTCAAATTGTCCACCACATAGTTCCGAATCTGTTGCAACCTATCCACCACAGAATCCACCCCAGGACAGTCGGAGGGCTCCACCTGACCCGAGGAAAAACGAGGATGAAAACCAGAATTGCAGAAAAAAGGCGAAACCAAAGTAGCAGAACTAGCCCGATTATTAAGGGCAAACTCGGCCAATGGCAAAAAAGTCACCCAATCATCCTGATCAGCAGAAACAAAACATCTCAAATAAGTTTCCAAAGTCTGATTAGTTCGCTCAGTTTGGCCATTCGTCTGAGGATGGAAGGCCGATGAAAAAGACAAATCAATGCCCATCTTAGCACAAAAGATCCGCCAAAATCTGGACGCAAACTGGGATCCTCTGTCACACACAATATTTTCAGGGATGCCGTGCAAGCGAATCACATTCTGAAAAAATAGAGGAACCAAATCGGAGGAGGAAGGCAACTTAGGCAAGGGCACCAAATGGACCATTTTGGAAAAACGATCACACACCACCCAGATGACATTCTCTGAGAGACTGGAAGATCCGAAATAAAATCCATGGAAATGTGCGTCCAAGGCCTCTTCGGGACAGGCAAAGGCAAAAGCAAACCACTGGCACGAGAACAGCAAGGCTTAGCCCGAGCACAAATCCCACAGGACTGCACAAAGGAACGCACATCCCGCGACAAGGAAGGCCACCAGAAGGACCTAGCCACCAAATCTCTGGTACCAAAAATCCCAGGATGGCCTGCCAACACCGAAGAATGAACCTCGGAAATAACTCTGCTGGTCCATCTATCTGGGACAAACAGTCTCTCCGGTGGGCAACGGTCAGGTCTATCTGCCTGAAATTTCTGCAGCACTCGTCGCAAATCTGAAGAAATGGCAGACAAAATCACTCCCTCTCTGAGGATACCAGCCGGCTCTGAAACTCCCGGAGAGTCAAGCACAAAACTCCTAGAAAGAGCATCAGCCTTCACGTTCTTCGAACCAGGCAGGTACGAGACCATGAAATCGAAACGGGAGAAAAACAACGACCAACGAGCCTGTCTAGGATTCAGCCGCTTGGCAGACTCGAGATAAATCAGATTTTTGTGATCAGTTAAGACCACTACACGATGCTTAGCTCCCTCGAGCCAATGTCGCCACTCCTCGAGCCAATGTCGCCTGTTGTGAAATTGGATTCTGGGCTCCCCCGGTGGCCACTTGTGGAATTGAACTTGTGTGCATCATCCCCTCTGTTCACCTGCTCCTATCAGGATGTGGGAGTCGCTATATAACCTTGCTCCTCTGTCAGTTTCTTGCCGGTCAACAATGTAATCAGAAGCCTTCTGTGCTTGTTCCTGCTACTAGACAACTCCCAGCTAAGTTGGACTTTTGTCCTTGTGTGTTTTTGCATTTTGTTCCTGTTCACAGCTGCTGTTTCGTTACTGTGTCTGGAAAGCTCTTGTGATCGGAAATTGCCACTCTGGTGTTATGAGTTAATGCTAGAGTCTTAAAGGAATTTCTGGATGGTGTTTTGATAGGGTTTTCTGCTGACCATGAAAGTGTCCTTTCTGTCTTCCTGCTATCTAGAAAGCGGACCTCGATTTTGCTAAACCTATTTTCATACTACGTTTGTCATTTCATCTAAAATCACCGCCAATATATGTGGGGGCCTCTGTCTGCCTTTTGGGAAAATTTCTCTAGAGGTGAGCCAGGACTGTCTTTTCCTCTGCTAGGATTAGGTAGTTCTCCGGCTGGCGCTGGGCATCTAGGGTTAAAAAACGTAGGCATGCTGCCCGGCCACTTCTAGTTGTGCGGCAGGTTTAGTTCATGGTCAGTATAGTTTCCATCTTCCAAGAGCTAGTTCTCATATATGCTGGGCTATGTTCTCTCGCCATTGAGAATCATGACAGTTTGACCGGCCCAAAAAAGGGTTAAATTACTGGCTGAGAAAGGAGAGAAAAAAGAAGTCTGCTACAATTTTTTTTTTTTTTTCCTCTAGTTCTGAGTGTGCTCTTAATTAAATCACTTGCTAGTCTGCCTATACTGCAGCCTTCCTCTCTTTCTCTCCTTCTAATCCTTGAATGGCTCTGTGTTCACCTGTTTCAAATGGATCTTCAGAGTGTAGCTACAGGTTTGAATAATCTCGCCACAAAGGTACAAAATTTGCAAGATTTTGTTGTTCATGCACCTATGTCTGAGCCTAGAATTCCTTTGCCTGAATTCTTCTCGGGGAATAGATCTCACTTTCAAAATTTTAAAAATAATTGCAAATTGTTTTTGTCCCTGAAGTCTCGCTCTGCCGGAGACCCTGCACAGCAGGTCAGGATTGTAATTTCCTTGCTCCGGGGCGACCCTCAAGACTGGGCTTTTGCATTGGCACCAGGGGATCCTGCGTTGCTCAATGTGGAAGCGTTTTTTCTGGCCTTGGGGTTGCTTTATGAGGAACCTCATTTAGAGCTTCAGGCGGAAAAGGCCTTGATGTCCTTGTCTCAGGGGCAAGATGAAGCTGAAATATACTGCCAAAAATTCCGCAAATGGTCTGTGCTTACTCAGTGGAATGAGTGCGCCCTGGCGGCGATTTTCAGAGAAGGTCTCTCTGATGCCATTAAGGATGTTATGGTGGGGTTCCCTGTGCCTGCGAGTCTGAATGAGTCCATGACGATGGCTATTCAGATCGATAGGCGTCTGCGGGAGCGCAAACCTGTGCACCATTTGGCGGTGTCTACTGAAAAAACGCCAGAAAATATGCAATGTGATAGAATTCTGTCCAGAAGCGAGCGGCAGAATTTTAGACGAAAAAATGGGTTGTGCTTCTATTGTGGTGATTCAACTCATGTTATATCAGCATGCTTTAAGCGTACTAAGAAGCCTGACAAGTCTGTTTCAATTAGCACTTTACAGTCTAAGTTTATTCTATCTGTGACCCTGATTTGTTCTTTGTCATCTATTACCGCGGACGCCTATGTCGACTCTGGCGCTGCTTTGAGTCTTATGGATTGGTCCTTTGCCAAACGCTGTGGGTATGATTTGGAGCCACTGGAGGCTCCGATACCTCTGAAAGGGATTGACTCCACCCCATTGGCTAGTAATAAACCACAATACTGGACACAAGTGACTATGCGTGTTAATCCGGATCACCAGGAGGTTATTCGCTTTCTGGTGCTGTATAATCTACATGATGTTTTGGTGCTGGGATTGCCATGGCTGCAATCTCATAACCCAGTCCTCGACTGGAGAGCTATGTCTGTGTTAAGCTGGGGATGTAAAGGAACTCATGGGGACGTACCTTTGGTTTCCATTTCATCATCTATTCCCTCTGAGATTCCTGAATTCTTGTCTGACTTTCGTGACGTTTTTGAAGAACCCAAGGTTGGTTCACTACCTCCGCACCGGGAGTGCGATTGTGCCATAGACTTGATTCCGGGTAGTAAATACCCTAAGGGTCGTTTATTTAATCTGTCTGTGCCTGAACACGCTGCTATGCGAGAATATATAAAGGAGTCCTTGGAAAAGGGACATATTCGTCCTTCGTCATCTCCCTTAGGAGCCGGTTTTTTCTTTGTGTCTAAGAAAGACGGCTCTTTGAGGCCGTGTATTGATTATCGACTTTTGAATAAAATCACGGTTAAATATCAATATCCGTTACCACTGCTTACTGATTTGTTTGCTCGTATAAAGGGGGCCAAGTGGTTCTCTAAGATTGATCTCCGTGGGGCGTATAATTTGGTGCGAATCAAGCAGGGGGATGAGTGGAAAACCGCATTTAATACGCCCGAGGGCCATTTTGAGTATTTGGTGATGCCTTTTGGTCTTTCAAATGCCCCTTCAGTCTTCCAGTCCTTTATGCATGACATTTTCCGCGATTATTTGGATAAATTTATGATTGTGTATTTGGATGATATTCTGATTTTTTCGGATGACTGGGACTCTCATGTCCAGCAGGTCAGGAGGGTTTTTCAGGTTTTGCGGTCTAATTCCTTGTGTGTGAAGGGTTCTAAGTGTGTTTTTGGGGTTCAAAAGATTTCTTTCTTGGGATACATTTTTTCCCCCTCTTCCATCGAGATGGATCCTGTCAAGGTTCAGGCTATTGGTGATTGGACGCAACCCTCTTCTCTTAAGAGTCTTCAGAAATTTTTGGGCTTTGCTAACTTTTATCGTCGATTTATTGCTGGTTTTTCTGATGTTGTAAAACCATTGACTGATTTGACTAAGAAGGGTGCTGATGTTGCTGATTGGTCCCCTGATGCTGTGGAGGCCTTTCGGGAGCTCAAGCGCCGCTTTTCTTCCGCCCCAGTGTTGCGTCAGCCTGATGTTGCTCTTCCTTTTCAGGTTGAGGTCGACGCTTCTGAAATCGGAGCTGGGGCGGTGTTGTCGCAGAGAAGTTCCGACTGCTCCGTGATGAGACCTTGTGCTTTTTTTTCCCGTAAATTTTCGCCCGCCGAGCGGAATTATGATATTGGGAATCGGGAGCTTTTGGCCATGAAGTGGGCTTTTGAGGAGTGGCGTCACTGGCTTGAGGGGGCCAGACATCAGGTGGTGGTATTGACTGACCACAAAAATTTAATTTACCTTGAGTCTGCCAGGCGCCTGAATCCTAGACAGGCGCGCTGGTCGTTGTTTTTCTCTCGGTTTAATTTTGTGGTGTCGTACCTACCGGGTTCTAAGAATGTTAAGGCGGATGCCCTTTCTAGGAGTTTTGAGCCTGACTCCCCTGGTAATTCTGAGCCCACAGGTATCCTTAAAGATGGAGTGATATTGTCTGCCGTTTCTCCAGACCTGCGGCGGGCCTTGCAGGAGTTTCAGGCGGATAGACCTGATCGTTGCCCACCTGGTAGACTGTTTGTTCCTGATGATTGGACCAGTAGAGTCATCTCTGAGGTTCATTCTTCTGCGTTGGCAGGTCATCCTGGAATCTTTGGTACCAGGGATTTGGTGGCAAGGTCCTTCTGGTGGCCTTCCCTGTCACGAGATGTGCGAGGCTTTGTGCAGTCTTGTGACGTTTGTGCTCGGGCCAAGCCTTGTTGTTCTCGGGCTAGTGGATTGTTGTTGCCCTTGCCTATCCCGAAGAGGCCTTGGACGCACATCTCGATGGATTTTATTTCGGATCTGCCTGTTTCTCAGAAGATGTCTGTCATCTGGGTGGTGTGTGACCGTTTCTCTAAGATGGTCCATCTGGTTCCCTTGCCTAAGTTGCCTTCTTCTTCCGAGTTGGTTCCTCTGTTTTTTCAAAATGTTGTTCGTTTGCATGGTATTCCTGAGAATATCGTTTCTGACAGAGGGACCCAATTCGTGTCTAGATTTTGGCGGGCATTCTGTGCTAGGATGGGCATAGATTTGTCTTTTTCGTCTGCTTTCCATCCTCAGACTAATGGCCAGACCGAGCGGACTAATCAGACCTTGGAGACATATTTGAGGTGTTTTGTGTCTGCGGATCAGGATGATTGGGTTGCTTTTTTGCCTTTGGCGGAGTTCGCCCTCAATAATCGGGCCAGCTCTGCCACCTTGGTGTCCCCGTTTTTCTGTAATTTGGGGTTTCATCCTCGATTTTCCTCCGGTCAAGTGGAATCTTCGGATTGTCCTGGAGTGGATGCTGTGGTGGAGAGGTTGCATCAGATTTGGGGGCAGGTGGTGGACAATTTGAAGTTGTCCCAGGAGAAGACTCAGCTTTTTGCCAACCGCCGTCGTCGTGTTGGTCCTCGGCTTTGTGTTGGGGACTTGGTGTGGTTGTCTTCTCGTTTTGTCCCTATGAGGGTTTCTTCTCCTAAGTTTAAGCCTCGGTTCATCGGCCCGTACAAGATATTGGAGATTCTTAACACTGTGTCCTTCCGTTTGGACCTCCCTGCATCCTTTTCGATTCATAATGTTTTTCATCGGTCATTGTTGCGCAGGTATGAGGTACCGGTTGTGCCTTCCGTTGAGCCTCCTGCTCCGGTGTTGGTTGAGGGTGAGTTGGAGTACGTTGTGGAAAAGATCTTAGACTCTCGTGTTTCCAGACGGAGACTCCAGTATCTGGTCAAATGGAAGGGATACGGTCAGGAGGATAATTCTTGGGTCACTGCCTCTGATGTTCATGCCTCCGATCTTGTCCGTGCCTTTCATAGGGCTCATCCTGATCGCCCTGGTGGTTCTGGTGAGGGTTCGGTGCCCCCTCCTTGAGGGGGGGGTACTGTTGTGAAATTGGATTCTGGGCTCCCCCGGTGGCCACTTGTGGAATTGAACTTGTGTGCATCATCCCCTCTGTTCACCTGCTCCTATCAGGATGTGGGAGTCGCTATATAACCTTGCTCCTCTGTCAGTTTCTTGCCGGTCAACAATGTAATCAGAAGCCTTCTGTGCTTGTTCCTGCTACTAGACAACTCCCAGCTAAGTTGGACTTTTGTCCTTGTGTGTTTTTGCATTTTGTTCCTGTTCACAGCTGCTGTTTCGTTACTGTGTCTGGAAAGCTCTTGTGATCGGAAATTGCCACTCTGGTGTTATGAGTTAATGCTAGAGTCTTAAAGGAATTTCTGGATGGTGTTTTGATAGGGTTTTCTGCTGACCATGAAAGTGTCCTTTCTGTCTTCCTGCTATCTAGAAAGCGGACCTCGATTTTGCTAAACCTATTTTCATACTACGTTTGTCATTTCATCTAAAATCACCGCCAATATATGTGGGGGCCTCTGTCTGCCTTTTGGGAAAATTTCTCTAGAGGTGAGCCAGGACTGTCTTTTCCTCTGCTAGGATTAGGTAGTTCTCCGGCTGGCGCTGGGCATCTAGGGTTAAAAAACGTAGGCATGCTACCCGGCCACTTCTAGTTGTGCGGCAGGTTTAGTTCATGGTCAGTATAGTTTCCATCTTCCAAGAGCTAGTTCTCATATATGCTGGGCTATGTTCTCTCGCCATTGAGAATCATGACAGTCGCCACTCCTCAAATGCCCACTTCATAGCCAACAACTCCCGATTACCAACATCATAATTCCGCTCGGCAGGCAAAAACTTTCTTGAAAAGAAAGCACAAGGCTTCATCACAGAGCAATCAGAGCTTCTCTGCGACAAAACAGCTCCTGCTCCAATCTCAGAAGCATCAACCTCGACCTGAAACGGAAGAGAGACATCAGGCTGACACAAAACTGGAGCCGAAGAAAACCGGCGCTTCAGCTCCCGAAAGGCTTCCACGGCCGCAGGAGACCAATTAGTCACATCAGAACCCTTCTTGGTCAAATCCGTCAAGGGTTTAACCATGCCAGAAAAATTAGCAATGAAGCGACGGTAAAAATTAGCAAAACCCAAGAACTTCTGAAGACTCTTAACAGATGTAGGCTGAGTCCAGTCATGAATAGCCTGGACCTTGACTGGGTCCATCTCAATAGTAGAAGGAGAAAAAATAAAACCCAAAAAGGAAACCTTCTGTACTCCGAAGAGACATTTTGAGCCCTTCACAAACAAGGCATTAGCACGCAGGACCTGAAACACCATCCTGACCTGCTTCACATGGGACTCCCAGTCCTCAGAAAAGACCAAAATGTCATCCAGATACACAATCATAAATTTATCCAGATATTCTCGGAAGATGTCATGCATGAAGGACTAGAACACAGAAGGAGCATTAGAGAGTCCAAAAGGCATCACCAAGTACTCAAAATGGCCTTCGGGCGTATTAAATGCTGTTTTCCATTCATCCCCCTGCTTAATGCGCACAAGGTTATACGCACCACGAAGATCTATCTTGGTGAACCAACTGAACCCCTTAATCCGAGCAAACAGATCAGACAACAATGGCAAAGGATACTGAAATTTGACCGTGATTTTATTTAGAAGACGATAATCTATACAAGGTCTCAGAGTACCATCCTTCTTGGCCACAAAAAAGAATCCTGCACCAAGAGGGGAGGAGGACGGGCGAATATGTCTCTTCTCTAAAGACTCCTTTATATAGCTCCGCATTGCAGCATGTTCTGATACAGACAAATTAAAAAGTCGTCCCTTAGGGAACTTACTACCAGGAATCAAATTTATAGCACAATCACAATCCCTGTGAGGAGGTAGGGCACCGGATCTGGGCTCATCAAATACATCCTGGTAGTCCGACAAAAACTCAGGGACCTCAGAAGGAGTGGAAGAAGCAATTGATACCAAAGGAGCATCGCCATGAATCCCCTGGCAACCCTAACTTGACACAGACATAGCTTTCCAATCCAGAGCTGGATTATGGGCCTGCAGCCATGGCAGACCCAACACGACCACATCATGCAAATTATGCAGCACAAGAAAGCGAATCACCTCCTGATGTACAGGAGTCATGCACATGGTCACTTGAGTCCAATATTGAGGCTTATTCTCAGCCAATGGTGTAGCATCAATTCCCCTCAGTGGAATAGGGAATTCCAAAGGCTCCAGGACAAAACCACAGCGCCTAGCAAACGACAAATCCATCAGATTCAGGGCAGCACCTGAATCCACAAAAGCCATAAAGGAGTAGGATGACAAAGAACAAATTAAAGTAACAGACAAAATGAATTTAGGCTGTATAGTACCAATGGTGACAGGTTTAGTGATTTTTTTAACGCGCTTAGAGCATGCTGAGATAACATGAGTTGAATCACCACAGTAAAAGCACAACCCATTTTGACGTCTGTGATTTTGCCGCTCAATTCTGGTCAGAACTCGGTCACATTGCATAGACTCAGGTCTCTGTTCAGAAAACACCGCCAGATGATGCGCAGATTTGCGCTCCCGCAAACGCCGATCAATCTGAATGGCCAAAGCCATTGAGTCATTCAGACTTGCAGGCGTGGGGAACCCCACCATAACACTCTTTATGGCTTCAGAAAGACCTTCTCTGAAATTTGCAGCCAGGGCACACTCATTCCATTGAGTAAGCACCGACCATTTCCGAAATTTTTGACAATACACCTCTGCTTCATCCTGGCCCTGAGAAAGAGCCAGCAAGGCCTTTTCTGCCTGGTTCTCAAGATTAGGTTCCTCATAAAGCAGTCCAAGCGCCAGAAAAAACGCATCCACATTCAGCAATGCAGGATCTCCTGGCACCAGAGAGAAAGCCCAATCTTGAGGGTCGCCACGTAACAAGGAGATAACAATTTTAACTTGCTGAGCGGAATCACCAGAGGAACGAGGTCTCAAAGATAGAAATAATTTACAATTATTCTTAAAATTCAGAAACCTAGATCTATCTCCAGAAAACAACTCAGGAATAGGTATTTTTGGCTCTGACATAGGGCTATGAACAACAAAATCCTGAATGCTTTGCACCCTTGCAGCAAGATGATCCACACTAGTAGTCAGACTCTGAATATCCATGTCTGCAGCTGAACACAAAACCACCCAGAGATTAAGGGGATGAGAGAAGCTGGACAGACTGCAGCAAAGATAGAGAGGAAAAAAAAATAATTGTACTCAGGGCTTCTCTTATCCCACTTCTGCGATGCATTAAACACTTTTTGGCCTGCTGTGCTGTTATGATCCTAGTGGCTGAGGATCACAAAACGGACTAGCTAAGTTTATGAACATAGACACGAGCTCTAGGGAGGTGGTAACTGGACTGACCGCAAACCTGATCCTAACCAACACACTAAAGGTAGCCGGTGAACGTGCCTAAAATCCTGGACGTCTCGACGCAGCCTGAGAAACTATCTACTCCTGGAGGGAAAGTAAGACCTCACTTGCCTCAAGAGAAATCACCCCAAAGATATAGGAAGCCCCCAACAAATAATAACGGTGAGGTAAGGGGAAAACACAAACGTAGAAATGAAAACAGATTCAGCAAATGAGGCCCACTAATACTAGATAGCAGAAGACAGATAGGGAACTGTGCGGTCAGTAAAAAACCCTATGCAAAATATCCACGCTGAGAATACAAGAACCCCCACACCAACTAATGGTGTGAGGGGAGAAACTCAGCCCCCTAGAGCTACCAGCAAGCAAGAAAATCACATATTAGCAAGCTGGACAAGAAACAAAAATAAACCAAGAAACATATGACCACTGATGGTCAAAAAATGAACCAAGCAAAACTTTGCTTCTCTTGAAGAGACTGATAACGAAGGACTGCAGGAGAGCTCCAAAATAGCACTGAAGACATTGACAGCAGGCATCAACTGAGAGTCCAAGTGAGCTTAAATAGGAAACCAGCCCACATATAACGAGACAGCTGATGCCAGTAACAACCTGCAGAAAGACAGCACTCAAACAGTACCACTTGTGACCACAAGAGGGAGCCCAGAAATAGAGTTCACAACAGGTATGTTCAGGCACAGACAGGTTGAAAAGTCGGCCCTTAGGAAACTTACAACCTGGAATCAAGTCAATAGCACAATCACAGTCCCTATGCGGTGGAAGGGAACTGGACTTGGGCTCATTGAACACATCCTGAAAATCAGACAAGAACTCTGGAATTTCAGAAGGGGGAGAAGAGGAGATTGACATCAAAGGAACGTCACCATGGACTCCCTGACAACCCCAACTAGTCACGGACATAGATTTCCAATCCAACACCGGATTATGTACCTGCAACCATGGAAAACCCAGCACAATAACATCATGCAAATTATGCAACACCAAAAAGCGACACTCCTCCCGATGGGCTGGCGCCATGCACATGGTCACCTGCGCCCAAAACTGGGGTTTATTTTTAGCGAAAGGTGTAGCATCAATGCCCCTTAAAGGAATAGGGTTCTCCAAAGACTGCAAGGGGAAACCACAACATCTAGCAAATTCAAAGTCCATTAAATTCAAAGCGGCGCCAGAATCTACAAACGCCATGACTGAGAATGACGACAATGAGCAGATCAATGTCACAGATAACAGAAATTTAGGTTGTACGGTACCAATGGTAACTGAACTAGCGATTCTCTTAATACGCTTAGGGCAGACCGAAATGACATGAGAAGCATCACCACAGTAAAAACACAACCCATTCTGATGTCTGAATCCCCGTCATTCAGCTCCAGACAGAATCCTATCACACTGCATAGGCTCAGGCATCTGCTCTGAGGACAACGCCACAGCGCGCACAGCTCTGCGCTCACGCAGGCGCCGATCAATCTGAATGGCCAGAGACATAGAATCGCTCAGACCAATAGGCGTGGGAAACCCCACCATAACATCTTTAACAGATTCAGAAAGACCCTTTCTGAAAATTGCCGCCAAAGCATCCTCATTCCATTTAGTCAGCACAGACCATTTTCTAAATTTCTGACAATATAATTCTGCCGCTTCTTGACCCTGAAACAGGGTCAACAAGATCTTCTCAGCATGATCCACAGAATTTGGTTCATCATATAATAACCCTAGAGCTTGAAAAAAGGCTTCTACATTAAGCAAGGCAGGATTCCCAGATTCCAGGGAAAATGCCCAATCCTGAGGATCGCCACGCAGCTGGGAGATAATAATTTTAACCTGCTGAATGGGATCACCAGAAGAACGAGGTTTCAGAGCAAAAAACAGTTTACAGTTATTTTTAAAACTCAAATATTTAGACCTGTCCCCAAAAAATAACTCCGGAGTAGGAATCCTAGGCTCTAAAACCGGAGTCTGAACAATATAATTGGAAATACCCTGAATCCTAGCAGCTAGTTGGTCTTCACGAGAAGCTTATCCCTGAACATCCATGCTAGCACACAGCTCCTCAGTCACCCAGAGAAAAAGAGGAAAGGAAAGACAAAACAGACTGCAGAAAAAAAATGGCTCAGGACTTTTCTTCCCTTCTTCTGAGATGCATTTAACTCATTGTGGGCCAGTTGTACTGTTGTGATCCGGTGACCCTGGAGCCGCATGAGACTATCTCTGGAGTAGGTGGTACCTGTACTGACCGCAATCCTAATACTGACACCGCAACTAGAAGTAGCCGTGGGATGTACCTATCCAGGCCTAGACACCTCGACACAGCCGGAGAACTAAATACCCCTAAAGATGGAAATGGGAAATCCTATCTTGCCTCAGAGCAGAATCCCAAAGGATAGGCAGCCCCCCACAAATATTGACTGTGAATTTAAGAGGAAATACGTACACAGGCAGAAAAGACAGAGTTTAGCAAAAGAGGCCCTTCTGGCTAGATAGAAAGGATAGGACAGAGTTCTAAGCGGTCAGTATTAAAACACTAGAAAAATCCACAGCAGAAGATACAATATGCTACATCTAACTAAAGACATAGGATGTATATCTGCATCTCCAGAGAAACCAGCATGACTGAAAAATCCAAACAAGTCAAGCTGGACAAAAACACAATAGATTGCACTGCACATAAAAGCACACTGCATGCGTGCTACAGAGAACCAAAACAAGGCACTTATCTGAGCTGAAATGACAGCAGGGCAGTGGAGCCAGACAGAGATGCAATCCCTCCAAGATACAATGGACAACTGGCAGGGATTAAAGGATCCTACAATCCTAAATACCTAATAGAGCAGCAATAAGCAGAGACACCTGCCCAGCTTATAATCCAGAGACCACTGCACTACCACTAACAACCACCGGAGAGAGCCCAAGAGCAGAATTCACAACAGGTAATATCCATATTGGTCTTTATACAGAGATTATTTTCAGCAACAGCGCAGTCATCTACTGAGGTTCTCCTCCACTATTAGGGTGCGTCACCCAGTTGTAATCAAGGTTACCTGGTTAGGGGCCCACTCAGAAGCTTCACCCCCCAGAACCAAAACCGTAGCTACGTCTCTGACAGACGTCCTTGATAAAGACCATTAATTGGTCGAAACGCTTGACGGGATCTGTCTTTCCTTTCTTGTCGCATCCAAATAAAAAATGTGTAATTGAAGCAAAATTGACTCCTTTTGGCTCCTTCGTTGCACTACACCGCACTCTGTAACGTACTCTAACTTGACCCCTGATCAGGACTTTGGAGGGGTCCGGCTGTTGCAGGATTCCACGATGACTACTGCTCAGGTCTCTACGTAGTAGATTTTCTCACTTAAACCTGACTTTATTTCTAACAGATATTCTGAGAGATCAGTGATGTGTATGTGATTGTGTATAAGGACGTCACAGGCAGAGCTGCTACCAGGAATTTTGGGGCTCCATACTGGCAACATTTTCAGGCCCCCTTGAAACTCCACCAGGCTTCACCCCAGCTCCACTTCCAAGCCTTGAACTTTCCACAGTCCCACCCCTCACTCATTGAAAAACTTCACATCTTCACCACATCCTCACCAAACACACATTATCAGTTCCCACCAGTTTGCAGCTTTTGTTTTAGCTAAGAGACTTTCTTTAAGCTGCTATCATGACTAGGTAGACTCTTTTGGCCGGACCCGACTCTACTCTAATCTATTAAATATTTGTTAATATATCCAATACTCTTTTTAGGTATATTTTTATTTATGGTTCTTTAATATGTGGTCTGATCACACCGTCCACATAGTGACCGAATAATACCACATGCAAGGCACAAATACTGCCACACCATTGATGGACCACATATTACTACCACGTAGTGACCTATAATACCACATGAAAGGGATAAATACCACCACACCATGACCAGACCACATTATCACCACATAGTGACCGAATAATACCATATATGAGGGACAAATACCACCCTACCATATCCATACCACATATCACCACCACAAAGTTACCGAATAATACCACATACAAGGAAGAAATACCACCACACCATGGCCAGACCACAAATTACCACCACATAGTTACCAAATACTACAATACTGATCATTAATAAAAAATACAATACTAATCTTACCATGAATGCAATTATACACAGGGGCTTTTGTTATGATCTGGTGGCCTAGGAGCAGCATAAGATGTACTCTGGAGAAGGTGGTATCTGTACTGACCGCAGACCCTAAACTTAACACCGCAACTAGAAGTAGCCGTGGGATGTACCTACTGATCCTAGACACCTCGACACAGCCGGAGGACTAATTAACCCTATAGATAGAAAAGGGAAAACTATCTCGCCTCAGAGAAAATTCCCAAAGGATAGGCAGCCCCCCACAAATATTGACTGTGAGAGGAGAGGAAAAAACATACACAGGCTGAAAACAGGATTTAGCAAAGGAGGCCAATCTAGCCAAATAGGAAAGATAGGACAGAGAACTATGCGGTCAGTATTAAAATACTAGGAAATATCCACCACAGAGAATACAAAAACTCCACATCTAACTAAAGACATGGAGGGTATATCTGCCTCTCCAGAGATTCCAGCTTGACTGCATAAATCCATACACAGATTAAGCTGGACAAGAAAAAACATGAAATGCACTGAACAATGAGGCCCACAAAATGTGGGCTGCAAAACAAGCAGGACTCATCTTGGTGAAAAGACCAGAAAGAAGGCGAAACCATGAAGGGATGTGAATCCTCCAGAAACAATGGACAACTGGCACTGACTAAAGGGTGAGGCCAGACTAAATAGCCCAGTCCAGAGTGGACACACCTGATAACTGCTGTGAAGGACAGACAGCAGCGCTACCACTTATAACCACCGGAGGGAGCCCAAGAACAGAATTCACAACAGGCTTTGTATACAGTTGTGCTCAAAAGTTTACATACCCTGGCAGAAATTTTGCTTTCTTGGCCTTTTTTCAGAGAATATGAATGATAACATCAAAACTTTTTCTCCATTCATGGCTAGTAGTTGGTTGAAGACATTTATTGTCAAACTACGGTGTTTCTCTTTTTAAATCATAATGACAACCCAAAACATCCAAATGACCCTGATCAAAAGTTCACAAACCCTGGTGTTATGGACCTGGTGGTTAGGAGCACCTGAAATGACCTGATGGTTAAAACAGAAAACCTGGGACAAGCTCTGAGGAGGTGGTAACTCTACTGACCGCAATCCCTAAGCCTATCACACACACTAGAAATAGCCGTGGAGCGTGCCTAACTCTCCCTAGATGCCTCTTCACAGCCTAAGAGCTAACTACCCCTAAAGATAGAAATAGCAGCCTAACTTGCCTCAGAGAAATTCCCCAAAGTAAAGGTAGCCCCCCACAAATATTGACTGTGAGTAAAGAGGAAAGTAACAAACACAGGAATGAAACAGATTTTAGCAAAGGAGGCCGAATCTTCTCTAAATAGATAGAGGATAGGAAAGGGAACTGTGCGGTCAGTATTAAAAACTACAAAAACCACGCAGAGTGTGCAAAAAGACCTCCACACCGACTCACGGTGTGGAGGTGCAGCTCAGCACCCCCAGAGCTTCCAGCTAGCAAGGAAATATCATAATAGCGAGCTGGACTAGAAACATAGCATGTACTGAGAAATATATTCAAAAACCAATGAACAGCAATGAACTAGCAGGGATTTAGCTTCTGCTGGAGTAGACAGGTCATCTGAGAAATCCAAGAGAGATCTGAACCAATACTGAGACATTGACAGCTGGCATACACTAACGACCTGGGCAGAGTTAAATAGGGAAGCCAGCAGAAGAAATAAACGAGGGCAGCTGAGAAAGCCAACCTCAAAGATCAGCAGTTCCACTCAAAGCCACCAGAGGGTGTCCAAGGACAGAACTCACCAAAGTACCATTCACGACCACAGGAGGGAGCCCGAGAACGGAATTCACAACAGTACCCCCCCTTGAGGAGGGTTCACCGAACCCTCACCAGAGCCCCCAGGCCGATCAGGATGAGCCAAATGAAAGGCACGAACTAAATCGGCAGCATGGACATCGGAGGCAACAATCCAGGAATTATCCTCCTGACCATAGCCCTTCCATTTAACCAGGTACTGAAGCTTCCGTCTCGAAATACGAGAATCTAAAATCTTCTCCACCACATACTCCAACTCCCCCTCAACCAACACCGGAGCAGGAGGATCAATGGAAGGAACAATAGGCGCCACATATCTCCGCAACAACGACCTATGGAACACATTATGGATGGCAAAAGAAGCTGGAAGGGCCAAACGAAACGACACAGGATTGATAATTTCAGAAATCTTATAAGGACCAATGAAACGAGGCTTGAACTTAGGAGAAGAAACCTTCATAGGAACAAAACGAGAAGACAACCAAACCAAATCCCCAACACGAAGTCGGGGACCAACACAGCGACGGCGGTTAGCAAAACGTTGCGCCTTCTCCTGAGACAGCGTCAAATTGTCCACCACGTGAGTCCAAATTTGCTGTAACCTGTCCAACACAAAATCCACACCAGGACAGTCAGAAGGCTCAACCTGCCCTGAAGAAAAACGAGGATGAAAACCAGAATTACAAAAAAAAGGCGAAACCAGAGTAGCAGAACTAGCCCGATTATTAAGGGCGAACTCGGCCAATGGCAAGAAGGTCACCCAATCATCCTGATCAGCAGAAACAAAGCATCTCAGATAGGTTTCCAAGGTCTGATTGGTTCGTTCGGTTTGGCCATTTGTCTGAGGATGGAACGCTGAAGAAAAAGACAAATCAATGCCCATCTTAGCACAAAATGACCGCCAAAACCTAGAAACAAACTGGGAACCTCTGTCCGACACAATGTTCTCAGGAATGCCATGCAAACGAACCACATGCTGAAAAAATAATGGAACCAAATCAGAGGAGGAAGGCAATTTAGGCAAAGGTACCAAATGGACCATCTTCGAAAACCGATCACAAACCACCCAGATGACAGACATCCTTTGAGAGACAGGAAGATCGGAAATAAAATCCATGGAAATATGCGTCCAGGGCCTCTTCGGGACAGGTAAAGGCAAAAGCAACCCACTGGCACGAGAACAGCAAGGCTTGGCCCGAGCACAAGTCCCACAGGACTGCACAATACTAATGGTGACAGACCTAGTGAACCTCTAAGTGTGCTTAGGACAATCAGAGATAGCATGAGAGGAGTCACCACAGTAAAAACACAGCCCATTCTGACGTCTGTCTTCTTGCCGTTCAGCTCTGGTCAAAGTCCTATCACATTGCATAGGCTCAGGCTTCTGCTCAGAGGACACTGCCAAATGGTGCACAACTTTGCGCTCACGCAACCGCCGATCAATCTGAATGGCCAAAGACATTGATTCATTCAGACCAGCAGGCGTGGGAAACACAACCATAACATCTTTAAGGACTTCAGAAAGACCCTTTCTGAAAATTGCTGCCAGGGCACACTCATTCCATTGTGTAAGCACAAACCACTTTCTAAACTTCTGGCAATATACTTCTGCTTCATCCTGACCCTGACATAGAGTCAGCAAGATCTTTTCTGCCTGATCCACAGAATTAGGTTCGTCATAAAGCAATCCAAGTGCCAGAAAAAATGCATCTACATTAAGCAATGCAGGATTTCCTGGCTCAAGGGAGAATGCCCAGTCTTGCGGGTCACCACGCAACAAAGAAATAATAATCTTTACTTGCTGAATGGGGTCACCACAGGAGCGGGGTTTCAGAGCAAGAAACAGTCTGCAATTATTTTTGAAATTCAAAAATTTAGATCTATCCCCAGAAAACAAATCAGGAATTGGCATTCTAGGCTCTAACATAGGATTCTGAACTACATAATCTTGAATACTCTGTACCCTAGCAGCGAGTTGATCCACACAAGAGGACAAACCTTGAATATCCATATCTACACCTGAGCCCTGAACCACCCAGAGGTTATGGGGAAAAGAAAGGCAAAACAGGCTGCAAAGAAAAAAAAAATTGACTCAGAACTTCTTTTATCCCTCTTTTGAGATGCATTAACACTTTGTAGGCCAGCTGTACTGTTATGGACCTGGTGGTTAGGAGCACCCGAAATGACCTGATGGTTAAAACAGAAAACCTGGGACAAGCTCTGAGGAGGTGGTAACTCTACTGACCGCAATCCCTAAGCCTATCACACACACTAGAAATAGCCGTGGAGTGTGCCTAACTCTCCCTAGATGCCTCTTCACAGCCTAAGAGCTGACTACCCCTAAAGATAGAAATAGCAGCCTAACTTGCCTCAGAGAAATTCCCCAAAGTAAAGGTAGCCCCCCACAAATATTGACTGTGAGTAAAGAGGAAAGTAACAAACACAGGAATGAAACAGATTTTAGCAAAGGAGGCCGAATCTTCTCTAAATAGACAGAGGATAGGAAAGGGAACTGTGCGGTCAGTATTAAAAACTACAAAAACCAGAGTGTGCAAAAAGACCTCCACACCGACTCACGGTGTGGAGGTGCAGCTCAGCACCCCCAGAGCTTCCAGCTAGCAAGGAAATATCATAATAGCGAGCTGGACTAGAAACATAGCATGTACTGAGAAATATATTCAAAAACCAATGAACAGCAATGAACTAGCAGGGACTTAGCTTCTGCTGGAGTAGACAGGTCATCTGAGAAATCCAAGAGAGATCTGAACCAATACTGAGACATTGACAGCTGGCATCCACTAACGACCTGGGCAGAGTTAAATAGGGAAGCCAGCAGAAGAAATAAACGAGGGCAGCTGAGAAAGCCAACCTCAAAGATCAGCAGTTCCACTCAAAGCCACCAGAGGGTGTCCAAGGACAGAACTCACCAAAGTACCATTCACGACCACAGGAGGGAGCCCGAGAACGGAATTCACAACACCCTGTTGATTTTGGCCTGATAACATTCACAGAAGTTGACACAAATGGGTTTGAATGGCTACTAAAGGTAACATCCTCACCTGTGACCTGTTTGCTTGTAATCAGTGTGTGTGCATAAAATTGTGAGTCATAGGGAAAGCAACAGATATATGGGAAAACGTAGTTGAACTGTATAAAACAGGAAAGGGATACAAAAATATATCCAAGGAATTGATAATGCCATTCAGCAGCATTCAAACTGTGATTAACAAACTGCCTTTCGCAGGGCTACAATTTTGTTTCTGGTGTCCTATGACAGCTCTTTGGTCTTCACCATAGTGGAGTTTGGAGTGTGACTGTTTGAGGTTGTGGACAGGTGTCTTTTATAAGTTCAAACAGGTGCCATTACTACAGGTAATGAATGGAGGACAGATGAGCCTCTTAAAGAAGAAGTTACAGGTCTGCTAGAGCCAGAAATCTTGCATGTTTTTAGGTGACCTAATACTTATTTTCCACCATAATGTGCAAAATAAATCTTGCCAAATCAAACAAGATGATTTTCTGGAATTGTTTTCTCATTTTGACTCTCATAGTTGTGGTCTACCTATGATGTCAATTACAGTCCTCTCACATCTTTTCAAGTGGGAGAACTTGCACAATTGGTGGCTGACTAAATACTTTTTTCCCCACTGTATATACAGATGTAGCAGATCTAAACGTGATCATTAAAACCTATAACTATGGATAATACATATAATTATTTAAAAAAACTCTTATTCTCTTCTTAGATTTCATACAAGTGACATTAGTTCTCATCTAGGAGGAGACGCCGCCGAGCTCCGGTCTCTATTACACACCAGTAACCGTCACATTATAACCACAGGATTTACATGTCCCCAGTATTTCCATACACAGTCTCTGGGGGTCTCCTGTGTCCTCGTCACTCTCTATATAGATCTCATGGTACAGATTGTCTCATCTTATAGTTTCTATCTGACGCTGCAGACACATCAGGATGGCTTCTCGCAGTTATCTGCTGGCTGTGATCTTCATTTCTATTCAGGGTGAGAGATTCGGATCCTTCCATGATTGTGTGCAGAGAGATCTCTACAGTGGATCCATCATCAGATCAGGATATCTAGGAAGATCCCGACATTTATCAGTAATGACTATGTCTCTTCTAATCCTCAGGATCCTGTGGAGAGATTGTGATGACCCAGACTCCAGATTATATCTCTGTGTCCCCTAGAGATACAGTCACCATCTCATGTATGGCCAGTACTGATATAGGTGGCTGGTTAGCCTGGTACCAACAGAAATCAGGAGAACAACCAAAGCTTCTTATCTATAAAGCAACCAACCGATATACAGGAGTCCCAGACCGGTTCTCTGGATCTGGATCTGGAACTGCTTTCACTCTTACAATCCGAGGAGCGACAGAGGACGATGCAGCAGATTATTACTGTCAGCAGGGTTGGAGCACTCCTTGGTCACAGTGATACAGAGCCGTACAAAAACCTCCTCCCCATCCCCCATTATGTCGCTGTATTACAATGTTGTGTAGATGAAGGTGCAGAGAATTAGCGGAGCGCTCAGTGATTATTTCTGTCTCCTCTTCTTCCTCTGGGAATAGATTATTTCTGTACAGATCATTGTATAAACCAGTCAGGTATAAATCAGCGCTGACATAATGATTACAGACTAGATGAACATCTGCACCGGAGGAGAAACTCTGAATGTGGCCGTACAGCGGAGCGGGCTGACGGATAAACACCTTCCCCTTCTGTTCTTCTCCCACAGAGTATTTATTGTATAAAAGTTATAAAACATGTATAAATTATATACGTTTGGTATTGCTATAATCGCACTTTCCTACAGAATAAAGCTCACACTTTATTTCTATGGCACATGGACAGCAAAAAAAGGTAAATACCAAAACACTGATTTAAAACACTTTAATAAGTTGCAATATTTTCCCAGAACTCACAATTTGCGACATTTAGTGTTTCCAGTCTCAGCAGTGACGGCAAAATGGTGGGATCATAGAATGAGCTATGTGCACCCATCAAAGTCAAGAAATATTTTCCAGTCACTGACTTCAGACCATTTTTTGTGTCGGCACATGACAATTAAGAGATGCGCCTCTTTCTTTAGGGGATGAGTACGTCTTAATGAAATAGGTGAATCGTACTCCAGCGAGTCATTAAAACTGATGTGTACAACACCGATAATAAAGAATCACCCCATAATGTCCTTTACAATAGTGTTACCCACTAACTGTCCAGACACAGTAGTGATGTCCGATCAGTGCCCCCCACACTGTAGTGACTAATCCTTAGTTAATTCCCTACTGTAAGTGATTGACATTTAGTGCCATGAACCATTGCACTTACACAAGCCATCCTGCAGGTGTCGCTGTTCAGAATTATGACCTTTAACCCCTTCCCGACCTTTGACGCAGTGTATGCGTCATGAAAACCTGTGCCGATCCGACCTGTGATGCAGCATATGCATCATGGTCGGATCGCGCTCCTGCAGGCCGGGTGAAAGGGTTAACTGTAATTTCACCCAGCCTGCAGGGACAGGGGGAGTGGTACTTGAGCCCAGGGGGAGTGGCTTCACCCCCCCGTGGCTACGATCGCTCTGATTGGCTGTTGAAAGTGACATTTCACTTTCACTTTCAATCAGAGCGATAGTAATATTTCACCAATGAAAATTGGTGAAATATTACAATCCAGCCATGGCCGATGCCGCAATAGCATCAGCCATGGCTGGAGATCGCGATCAGCCCCCCCACCGCCACCGATCTCCTCCCTTCCGGTCCTCCGTCCTGTCATATAGTGTCCCCCGCTCCCCTCCGTCCTCCTGTCCGCTCCCCCCCGCTGTCCCATCACCCCCCCCGCTGTCCGATCACCCCACCTTCATACTTACCGACCTGTGTCCCTCCCGGTGTCCGTCCGTCTGTTCGATGGGCGCTGCCATCTTCCAAAATGGCGGGCGCATGCGCAGTGCGCAAGCCGAATCTGCCAGCCGGCAGATTCATTACAGGTACATTTTGATCGCTGTGATAGGTTGTATCACAGCGATCGAAATAAAAAAAATAATAAATAAACCCCCCCTTTATCACCCCCATAGGTAGGAACAATAATAGAATAAAGAATTTTATTTTATTTTTTGCAGGGTTAGGGTTAGGGTTAGGGGGTTAGGGTTAGTTTTAGGGTTAGGGTTTTAGGGTTAGGGTTTTAGGGTTAGGGTTAGGGTTTTAGGGTTAGGGTTAGTTCACACTGCATCTAAGCAGTCCGTTTGACGGACTACGTTACACCGCGGCATAAACGCGGTATAACGTAGTCCGTTACGGCCGCCATTGACAGCAATGTCGGACGCATCACAAGCGCACGCCCACAATGGCTGTGCGCTAGGGATGTGCCGTCATTGAGTGATGGACCCGGAGACGCGGACTGCAGCGTTTCCGGGTCCGTCACTGCTAGCGCAGATAGAGCTAGCAGATGCTCTATCTGCGCTAGCATGATGCAAACGTCGGCACTTGTGCTAGCAGCAGCCCGTTAGCGTATTTGCTGAACGGGCTGCTGCTAGCGCAGTGTGAACCTGGCCTTAGGGTTAGGGTTATGGCTAGAATTAGGGTTAGAACTAGGGTTAGGGTTAGAATTAGGCTATGTGCACACGATGCGGATTTGGCTGCGGATCTGCAGCGGATTTGGCTGCGGATCCGCAGCGGATTTGGCTGCGGATCCGCAGCGGATTGGCCGCTGCGAATTCGTAGCAGTTTTCCATCAGGTTTACAGTACCATGTAAACCTATGGAAAACCAAATTCGCTGTACCCATGGTGCGGAAAATACCGCGCGGAAATGCTGTGTTGTATTTTCCGCAGCAGGTCAATTCTTTGTGCGGATTCCACAGCATTTTACACTTGTTCCTCAATAGGAATCCACAGGTGAAATCCGCACAAAAAACACTGGAAATCCGCTGTAAATCTGCAGGTAAAATGCAGTGCCTTTTACCTGCGTATTTTTCAAAAATGGTGCGGAAAAATCTCACACGAATCCGCAACGTGGGCACATAGCCTTAGGGTTAGGGTTGGAATTAAGGCTAGGGTTGGAAATAGGGTTAAGATTAGGCTGTGGTTAGGGTTATGGTTAGTGTTGTGATTCGGTTCGTGGGCTCCCCCGGTGGTCTCTTGTGGTACTGGTGTCCTGCAAGCTTTGCCTTCTCAGTTCACC
The DNA here is from genome assembly GCF_051348905.1 of Ranitomeya variabilis. Taxonomy (NCBI): domain Eukaryota; kingdom Metazoa; phylum Chordata; class Amphibia; order Anura; family Dendrobatidae; genus Ranitomeya; species Ranitomeya variabilis. The sequence goes on along the minus strand of NC_135232.1, from coordinate 1,122,257,317 downwards.
TGTTCCTATCAGGATGTGGGAGTATCCTATTTAACCTTGCTCCTCAGTCATTCTAATGCTGGCCATCAATGTATCCAGAGTGATTCTGTTGCATGTTCCTGCTCCCAGTTTTCTGCTCAGCTAAGTTGGACACTTTAGTCCTTAAGTCTATTTTTGTATGTTTTGTCCAGTTTGCACTTATGTGAATCTCTGCAGCTGGAAGCTCTTGTTGGGCTGAAATTACCACTCCAGTGGCATGAGTTGTCACATGAGTTAAGGTAATTTCAGGATGGTGTTTTGAAGGGTTTTGCAGCTGACCGCGAAGTCCTCTGTTGTATCTTTCTGCTATTTAGTTAGCGGGCCTCTCTGTGCTAAATCTGCTTTCATACTACGTGTGTCTTTTCATCTGCTCTCACCGTTATTATATGTGGGGGGCTGCTATCTCCTGTGGGGACATTCTCTGGAGGCAAGCCAGGACTGTGTTTTCTTCTACCAGGGGTAGTTAGTTCTCCGGCTGGCGCGCGGCATCTAGAGACAACGCAGGAATGCCCCCTGGCTACTTCTAGTGTGGTGTGTAGGTTTAGCATCGCGGTCAGCTCTAGTTTCCATCACCCGAGAGCTTGTCCGTTTATTCTATGCTTCTGATGTTTCCTTGCCATTGGAAACCATAACAGTATGGCCAGCCCAAATGTTTAATCTATAGGCTGAAGCAGGAGAGAAAAGGAACTGTGTGAAACCTTTTTTTTTTTTTTTTTTTTTCCTTCCTCTGAAGTTGCACTCCAGCTCTAATTGCAGTCTCCTGTTTTCCTCTCCTCTTAACCCCTGAATGGCTCAGACTTTATCTGTTGAAATATGGATCCCCAGAGTCTGGCTACCAATTTGAATAATCTTGCCTCTAAAGTTCAGAATATACAAGATTTTTTGTTACATGCTCCTCGGTCTGAACCTAAAATTCCTATACCGGAGTTTTTTTCTGGAGATCGATCTTGTTTTCTAAATTTTAAATACAATTGTAAATTGTTTCTTTCACTGAGATCTCATTCTGCTGGAGATCCTGCCCAGCAAGTAAAAATTGTTATTTCTTTACTGCGGGGTGACCCCCAAAATTGGGCATTTTCATTGGCACCAGGGGATCCTGCGTTGCTCAATGTGGATGCGTTTTTTCTGGCTTTGGGGTTGCTTTATGAGGAACCAAATTTGGAGATTCAGGCTGAGAAAGCCCTAATAGCCCTCTCTCAGGGGCAAGATGAAGCCGAAATATATTGCCAAAAATTTCGAAAATGGTCTGTGCTTACTCAGTGGAATGAGTGCGCTCTGGCGGCAATTTTCAGAGAAGGTCTCTCTGATGCTGTAAAAGACGTCATGGTGGGGTTTCCTGCGCCTACTGGTCTGAATGAGTCCATGACAATGGCAATTCAGATTGATCGGCGTTTACGGTCAAGAGGATAATTCTTGGGTTACAGCTTCTGATGTTCATGCTTCTGATTTGGTCCGTGCCTTTCATAGGGCTCATCCAGATCGCCCTGGTGGTTCTTGTGAGGGTTCGGTGCCCCCTCCTTAAGGGGGGGGTACTGTTGTGATTCGGTTCGTGGGCTCCCCCGGTGGTCTCTTGTGGTACTGGTGTCCTGCAAGCTTTGCCTTCTCAGTTCACCTGTTCCTATCAGGATGTGGGAGTATCCTATTTAACCTTGCTCCTCAGTCATTCTAATGCTGGCCATCAATGTATCCAGAGTGATTCTGTTGCATGTTCCTGCTCCCAGTTTTCTGCTCAGCTAAGTTGGACACTTTAGTCCTTAAGTCTATTTTTGTATGTTTTGTCCAGTTTGCACTTATGTGAATCTCTGCAGCTGGAAGCTCTTGTTGGGCTGAAATTACCACTCCAGTGGCATGAGTTGTCACATGAGTTAAGGTAATTTCAGGATGGTGTTTTGAAGGGTTTTGCAGCTGACCGCGAAGTCCTCTGTTGTATCTTTCTGCTATTTAGTTAGCGGGCCTCTCTGTGCTAAATCTGCTTTCATACTACGTGTGTCTTTTCATCTGCTCTCACCGTTATTATATGTGGGGGGCTGCTATCTCCTGTGGGGACATTCTCTGGAGGCAAGCCAGGACTGTGTTTTCTTCTACCAGGGGTAGTTAGTTCTCCGGCTGGCGCGCGGCATCTAGAGACAACGCAGGAATGCCCCCTGGCTACTTCTAGTGTGGTGTGTAGGTTTAGCATCGCGGTCAGCTCTAGTTTCCATCACCCGAGAGCTTGTCCGTTTATTCTATGCTTCTGATGTTTCCTTGCCATTGGAAACCATAACAGGTTAGGGTTAGGGGTGTGTTGGGGTTAGGTTTTGGATTAGGGTTGGGATTAGGGTTAGGGGTGTGTTGGGGTTAGGGTTGTGGTTAGGGGTGTGTTGGGGTTAGGGTTGTGATTAGGGTTAAGGCTAGAGTTGGGATTAGGGTTAGGGGTGTGTTGGGGTTAGTGTTGGAGTTAGAATTGAGGGGTTTCCACAGTTTAGGCACATCAGGGGTTTCCAAACGCAACATGGCGCCACCATTGATTTTAGTCAATCTTGCATTCAAAAAGTCAAATGGTGCTCCCTCCCTTCCGAGCCCCAACGTGCACCCAAACAGTGGTTTACCCCCACATATGGGGTACCAGCATACTCAGGACAAACTGGGCAACAATTATTGCGGTCCAATTTCTCCTGTTACCCTTGTGAAAATAAACAATTGCTTGCTAAAACATAATTTTTGACGAAAGAAAAATGATTTTTTATTTTCACGGCTCTGCGTTGTAAAGTTCTATGAAGCACTTGGGGGTTCAATGTGCTCACCACATATCTAGATAAGTTCCTTGTGGGTCTAGTTTCCAAAATGTGATCATTTGTGGGGGGTTTCTACTGTTTAGGCACATCAGGGGCTCTGCAAACGCAACGTGACGCCCGCAGACCATTACATCAAGTCTGCATTTCAAAAGTCACTACTTCCCTTCAGAGCCCCGACGTGTGCCCAAACAGTGGTTTACCCCCACATATGGGGTATCAGTGTACTCAGGACAAACTCGGCAACAACTATTGGGGTCTAGTGTTGAGCGATACCTTCCGATATCGGAAAGTATCGGTATCGGAAAGTATCGGCCGATACCGGCAAAGTATCGGATCTCGACGATTCCGATACCCGATACCAATGCAAGTCAATGGGACGAAAATATCGGAATTAAAATAAACCCTTTCTTTCCTTGTAGGTTCATTCTACATGAAAGAAAACAACTAAGTATAATGTAGGATGTATTGGGGGAGGTGGCAGAACATTAAAGGCATAGAGGTTTAGCCCAATCAAATAGAATAGCAGGAATTTTTAATTTTTTTTAAGACGTTCGGAGTTACAAAGATATTGACTATGTTAAGATTTTTTTTATATTGTCAGATATTGATGTTTCACTACTTCCACGCCCTTCACCCTCTTTTTTACTTCTCCCACACTTTCTTCTTCATCATCATCAGCATCTTTGACATCAAGTTCTTCTTCACCCTATTCTTCTTCTTCTTCATCTTCTACCTATAATTTTTTTTGTTACATTGTTCATATTCTTTTTATTTAACTCTTATTCTTCTTCATATTCAGGTTCTTCATCATATTCTTATTTGTGACAGGTAGGGTTGAGCGACTTTCATTTTTTTAAGATCGAGTAGGGTTTTGGGAAACCCGATTTTGTCCAGAGTCGAGTCGAGTGCAGTCGGCCGATTATCGCTAAAAGTCGGGGATCGACCGAAACACGAAACCCAATGCAAGTCAATGGGGAAGCATAGTCGGCAGTGAGTGGAGGCCAGGAAAACACCTACAGTGCCCATTTTAATGCCAAAAACATCCATTCTTGTTTCTGAAGCTTGCCAATCTTAATTAACTGTATAATAATAGTTGGGCATAGGGAATTGGGGGAAAGTTGTGGGGGGAGTAGGGCTGGCTCAAGTTTTTCGTGGGCCCAGGAAATGCGGACTACGTCACGGCGGTGTTGCAGGGAAAGGTAAGTATTTAAACGTTGCAAGTGCTGTGATCCTGAGCAAGCAGGGGGGGGCCCACTCGTTCGCATTGGCACTGGCACAGGGCCCCTCAAAGTACGGCGGTGTGTTTGCATGGCGGGGGCGCCTCCCACCAGCAGCGACACTTTTGCGTACTCTGAGGGGCCCTGTGCCAGTGACGTCGCCAACGAGTATGCCCCCCCACCTGATGAAGGAACCTGCACTTTCATCTGCACCTTCCTCTTTGTCCTTGTGTAAGGTGATATAACATGCGGGAAGGGGAACCTTACTTTCAGCAGGGTCAGATTCTGGCTGTGTAGAGTACAAGGGGAATGTAGTGGTCTAGGTCAATGTACCAGCAGACTCATTTAGCAGTGGCTGGGCAATGGGCAGGATGAGGAGGAACCAGATATAGGGCCAAAGAATAAAGTAGGCTAAATGCAGTTCAAAATTGGTAACAGGACTAAACAGGCGGCATTGCTTTGTTCAGTGGAGTAGCAAACCCAAGAGCAGCAGACACTGTTTCAAGGGCCTAACCACACTAGTAGGCCAAATGCAGTTTAATATCTGATAGTATAGGGCGAAAGCCAGAATGTGGAAGCTCAGCTTTGTTCAGTTGAGGACAACACCAGGGAGGGGCAGACACCTTTAGTAGGCCGGAAAAGCCTATTGCATTTTTTAAAATGGTAATTTGGAGCAGAAGGTTGAAGCTCAGCTTTATTTAGTTGAGGACAACACCAGGCAGGGGCACACAGACAGACACCTTTAGTAGGCCGGAAAAGCCTATTGCATTTTTTAAAATGGTAATTTGGAGCAGAAGGTTGAAGCTCAGCTTTATTTAGTTGAGGACAACACCAGGCAGGGGCACACAGACAGACACCTTTAGTAGGCCGGAAAAGCCTATTGCATTTTTTAAAATGGTAATTTGGAGCAGAAGGTTGAAGCTCAGCTTTATTTAGTTGAGGGCAACACCAGGGAGGGGCAGAAGCCGTTAGTAGGCCCTAACCACCATTTTTTTTTAAAAAAACCACTTAATGAGAGCCGGAAGGTTGAAGCTCAGCTTTATTTAGTTGAGGACAACACCAGGCAGGGGCACACAGACAGACACCTTTAGTAGGCCGGAAAAGCCTATTGCATTTTTTAAAATGGTAATTTGGAGCAGAAGGTTGAAGCTCAGCTTTATTTAGTTGAGGGCAACACCAGGGAGGGGCAGAAGCCGTTAGTAGGCCCTAACCACCATTTTTTTTTTTAAAAACCACTTAATGAGAGCCGGAAGGTTGAAGCTCAGCTTTATTTAGTTGAGGACAACACCAGGCAGGGGCACACAGACAGACACCTTTAGTAGGCCGGAAAAGCCTATTGCATTTTTTAAAATGGTAATTTGGAGCAGAAGGTTGAAGCTCAGCTTTATTTAGTTGAGGGCAACACCAGGCAGGGGCACACAGACAGACACCTTTAGTAGGCCGGAAAAGCCTATTGCATTTTTTAAAATGGTAATTTGGAGCAGAAGGTTGAAGCTCAGCTTTATTTAGTTGAGGGCAACACCAGGCAGGGGCACACAGACAGACACCTTTAGTAGGCCGGAAAAGCCTATTGCATTTTTTAAAATGGTAATTTGGAGCAGAAGGTTGAAGCTCAGCTTTATTTAGTTGAGGGCAACACCAGGGAGGGGCAGAAGCCGTTAGTAGGCCCTAACCACCATTTTTTTTTTAAAAAACCACTTAATGAGAGCCGGAAGGTTGAAGCTCAGCTTTATTTAGTTGAGGACAACACCAGGCAGGGGCACACAGACAGACACCTTTAGTAGGCCGGAAAAGCCTATTGCATTTTTTAAAATGGTAATTTGGAGCAGAAGGTTGAAGCTCAGCTTTATTTAGTTGAGGACAACACCAGGCAGGGGCACACAGACAGACACCTTTAGTAGGCCGGAAAAGCCTATTGCATTTTTTAAAATGGTAATTTGGAGCAGAAGGTTGAAGCTCAGCTTTATTTAGTTGAGGGCAACACCAGGCAGGGGCACACAGACAGACACCTTTAGTAGGCCGGAAAAGCCTATTGCATTTTTTAAAATGGTAATTTGGAGCAGAAGGTTGAAGCTCAGCTTTATTTAGTTGAGGGCAACACCAGGCAGGGGCACACAGACAGACACCTTTAGTAGGCCGGAAAAGCCTATTGCATTTTTTAAAATGGTAATTTGGAGCAGAAGGTTGAAGCTCAGCTTTATTTAGTTGAGGGCAACACCAGGGAGGGGCAGAAGCCGTTAGTAGGCCCTAACCACCATTTTTTTTTTTTAAAACCACTTAATGAGAGCCGGAAGGTTGAAGCTCAGCTTTATTTAGTTGAGGACAACACCAGGCAGGGGCACACAGACAGACACCTTTAGTAGGCCGGAAAAGCCTATTGCATTTTTTAAAATGGTAATTTGGAGCAGAAGGTTGAAGCTCAGCTTTATTTAGTTGAGGGCAACACCAGGGAGGGGCAGAAGCCGTTAGTAGGCCCTAACCACCATTTTTTTTTAAAAAAAACACTTAATGAGAGCCGGAAGGTTGAAGCTCAGCTTTATTTAGTTGAGGACAACACCAGGCAGGGGCACACAGACAGACACCTTTAGTAGGCCGGAAAAGCCTATTGCATTTTTTAAAATGGTAATTTGGAGCAGAAGGTTGAAGCTCAGCTTTATTTAGTTGAGGGCAACACCAGGCAGGGGCACACAGACAGACACCTTTAGTAGGCCGGAAAAGCCTATTGCATTTTTTAAAATGGTAATTTGGAGCAGAAGGTTGAAGCTCAGCTTTATTTAGTTGAGGGCAACACCAGGCAGGGGCACACAGACAGACACCTTTAGTAGGCCGGAAAAGCCTATTGCATTTTTTAAAATGGTAATTTGGAGCAGAAGGTTGAACCTCAGCTTTATTTAGTTGAGGGCAACACCAGGGAGGGGCAGAAGCCGTTAGTAGGCCCTAACCACCATTTTTTTTTTAAAAACCACTTAATGAGAGCCGGAAGGTTGAAGCTCAGCTTTATTAAGTTGAGGACAACACCAGGCAGGGGCACACAGACAGACACCTTTAGTAGGCCGGAAAAGCCTATTGCATTTTTTAAAATGGTAATTTGGAGCAGAAGGTTGAAGCTCAGCTTTATTTAGTTGAGGGCAACACCAGGCAGGGGCACACAGACAGACACCTTTAGTAGGCCGGAAAAGCCTATTGCATTTTTTAAAATGGTAATTTGGAGCAGAAGGTTGAAGCTCAGCTTTATTTAGTTGAGGGCAACACCAGGCAGGGGCACACAGACAGACACCTTTAGTAGGCCGGAAAAGCCTATTGCATTTTTTAAAATGGTAATTTGGAGCAGAAGGTTGAAGCTCAGCTTTATTTAGTTGAGGGCAACACCAGGGAGGGGCAGAAGCCGTTAGTAGGCCCTAACCACCATTTTTTTTTTTAAAAACCACTTAATGAGAGCCGGAAGGTTGAAGCTCAGCTTTATTTAGTTGAGGACAACACCAGGCAGGGGCACACAGACAGACACCTTTAGTAGGCCGGAAAAGCCTATTGCATTTTTTAAAATGGTAATTTGGAGCAGAAGGTTGAAGCTCAGCTTTATTTAGTTGAGGGCAACACCAGGGAGGGGCAGAAGCCGTTAGTAGGCCCTAACCACCATTTTTTTTTTTAAAAACCACTTAATGAGAGCCGGAAGGTTGAAGCTCAGCTTTATTTAGTTGAGGACAACACCAGGCAGGGGCACACAGACAGACACCTTTAGTAGGCCGGAAAAGCCTATTGCATTTTTTAAAATGGTAATTTGGAGCAGAAGGTTGAAGCTCAGCTTTATTTAGTTGAGGACAACACCAGGCAGGGGCACACAGACAGACACCTTTAGTAGGCCGGAAAAGCCTATTGCATTTTTTAAAATGGTAATTTGGAGCAGAAGGTTGAAGCTCAACTTTATTTAGTTGAGGGCAACACCAGGCAGGGGCACACAGACAGACACCTTTAGTAGGCCGGAAAAGCCTATTGCATTTTTTAAAATGGTAATTTGGAGCAGAAGGTTGAAGCTCAGCTTTATTTAGTTGAGGGCAACACCAGGGAGGGGCAGAAGCCGTTAGTAGGCCCTAACCACCATTTTTTTTTTTTAAAAACCACTTAATGAGAGCCGGAAGGTTGAAGCTCAGCTTTATTTAGTTGAGGACAACACCAGGCAGGGGCACACAGACAGACACCTTTAGTAGGCCGGAAAAGCCTATTGCATTTTTTAAAATGGTAATTTGGAGCAGAAGGTTGAAGCTCAGCTTTATTTAGTTGAGGGCAACACCAGGCAGGGGCACACAGACAGACACCTTTAGTAGGCCGGAAAAGCCTATTGCATTTTTTAAAATGGTAATTTGGAGCAGAAGGTTGAAGCTCAGCTTTATTTAGTTGAGGGCAACACCAGGCAGGGGCACACAGACAGACACCTTTAGTAGGCCGGAAAAGCCTATTGCATTTTTTAAAATGGTAATTTGGAGCAGAAGGTTGAAGCTCAGCTTTATTTAGTTGAGGGCAACACCAGGGAGGGGCAGAAGCCGTTAGTAGGCCCTAACCACCATTTTTTTTTTAAAAAACCACTTAATGAGAGCCGGAAGGTTGAAGCTCAGCTTTATTTAGTTGAGGACAACACCAGGCAGGGGCACACAGACAGACACCTTTAGTAGGCCGGAAAAGCCTATTGCATTTTTTAAAATGGTAATTTGGAGCAGAAGGTTGAAGCTCAGCTTTATTTAGTTGAGGACAACACCAGGCAGGGGCACACAGACAAACACCTTTAGTAGGCCGGAAAAGCCTATTGCATTTTTTAAAATGGTAATTTGGAGCAGAAGGTTGAAGCTCAGCTTTATTTAGTTGAGGGCAACACCAGGCAGGGGCACACAGACAGACACCTTTAGTAGGCCGGAAAAGCCTATTGCATTTTTTAAAATGGTAATTTGGAGCAGAAGGTTGAAGCTCAGCTTTATTTAGTTGAGGGCAACACCAGGCAGGGGCACACAGACAGACACCTTTAGTAGGCCGGAAAAGCCTATTGCATTTTTTAAAATGGTAATTTGGAGCAGAAGGTTGAAGCTCAGCTTTATTTAGTTGAGGGCAACACCAGGGAGGGGCAGAAGCCGTTAGTAGGCCCTAACCACCATTTTTTTTTTTAAAAACCAATAAATGAGAGCCGGAAGGTTGAAGCTCAGCTTTATTTAGTTGAGGACAACACCAGGCAGGGGCACACAGACAGACACCTTTAGTAGGCCGGAAAAGCCTATTGCATTTTTTAAAATGGTAATTTGGAGCAGAAGGTTGAAGCTCAGCTTTATTTAGTTGAGGGCAACACCAGGGAGGGGCAGAAGCCGTTAGTAGGCCCTAACCACCATTTTTTTTTTTAAAAACCACTTAATGAGAGCCGGAAGGTTGAAGCTCAGCTTTATTTAGTTGAGGACAACACCAGGCAGGGGCACACAGACAGACACCTTTAGTAGGCCGGAAAAGCCTATTGCATTTTTTAAAATGGTAATTTGGAGCAGAAGGTTGAAGCTCAGCTTTATTTAGTTGAGGGCAACACCAGGGAGGGGCAGAAGCCGTTAGTAGGCCCTAACCACCATTTTTTTTTTTAAAAACCACTTAATGAGAGCCGGAAGGTTGAAGCTCAGCTTTATTTAGTTGAGGACAACACCAGGCAGGGGCACACAGACAGACACCTTTAGTAGGCCGGAAAAGCCTATTGCATTTTTTAAAATGGTAATTTGGAGCAGAAGGTTGAAGCTCAGCTTTATTTAGTTGAGGGCAACACCAGGCAGGGGCACACAGACAGACACCTTTAGTAGGCCGGAAAAGCCTATTGCATTTTTTAAAATGGTAATTTGGAGCAGAAGGTTGAAGCTCAGCTTTATTTAGTTGAGGGCAACACCAGGCAGGGGCACACAGACAGACACCTTTAGTAGGCCGGAAAAGCCTATTGCATTTTTTAAAATGGTAATTTGGAGCAGAAGGTTGAAGCTCAGCTTTATTTAGTTGAGGGCAACACCAGGGAGGGGCAGAAGCCGTTAGTAGGCCCTAACCACCATTTTTTTTAAAAAAAACCACTTAATGAGAGCCGGAAGGTTGAAGCTCAGCTTTATTTAGTTGAGGACAACACCAGGCAGGGGCACACAGACAGACACCTTTAGTAGGCCGGAAAAGCCTATTGCATTTTTTAAAATGGTAATTTGGAGCAGAAGGTTGAAGCTCAGCTTTATTTAGTTGAGGGCAACGCCAGGGAGGGGCAGAAGCCGTTAGTAGGCCCTAACCACCATTTTTTTTTTAAAAAACCACTTAATGAGAGCCGGAAGGTTGAAGCTCAGCTTTATTTAGTTGAGGACAACACCAGGCAGGGTGTCATGATCTCTGCAGGCAGAGATCATAGCAAGCCTATAGAGGGACAAGCTCTCGGAAGATGGAACTATACTGACCATGAACTAAGCCTGCCGCGCAACTAGAAATAGCCAGGTAGCATTTCCTATTTATCGCTAGATGCCCAGCTCTGGCCTAAGACCTAAATAGCTAGCAGAGGGAAATATAAGACCTGGCTCACCTCTAGAGAAATATTCCAAAGAAGACAGTAGCCCCCCACATATAATGACGGTGAGTTCAGATGAAACAACAAACGCAGCAGGAAAATAGTCTTAGCAAATTTGAGGTCCGCTTACTAGATAGCAGAAGACAGATAGTATACTTTCATGGTCAGCAGAAAAACACTAACAAAACACCATCCAGAGATTACCTTAAACTCTGGCATTAACTCATAACGCCAGAGTAGCAATCCCTGATCAACGAGAGCTTTCCAGACACAGTAACAAAACTTCAGCTGTGAACTGGAACAAATAGGCAAAACAAAACATGGACAAAAGTCCAACTTATCTAGTAGTTGTCTAGAAGCAGGAACAAGCACTGAGAGGCATCAGATAACATTGTTGACCGGCAAGAAACCACCAGAGAAATGAGCTTAAATAGCGACACCCACTACTGATGGAACCAGGTGAAACAGGAAAGAGAATGACAAGTCCAATTCCACAAGCGGCCACCGGGGGAGCCCAGAATCCAAATTCACAACAGTACCCCCCCCTCAAGGAGGGGGCACCGAACCCTCACCAGATCCACCAGGGCGACCAGGATGAGCCCTATGGAAGGCACGAACAAGATCAGAAGCATGAACATCAGATGCATTGACCCAAGAATTATCCTCCTGGCCGTAACCCTTCCAGTTGACCAGATACTGGAGTCTCCGTCTGGAAACACGAGAGTCCAAAATTTTCTCCACAACGTACTCCAACTCACCCTCAACCAACACCGGAGCAGGAGGCTCAACTGAAGGTACAACAGGTACCTCATACCTGCGCAATAACGACCGATGAAAAACGTTATGAATGGAAAAGGACGCAGGGAGGTCCAAACGGAAAGAAACAGGATTAAGAATCTCCAATATTCTATAAGGGCCGATGAACCGAGGTTTAAACTTAGGAGAAGAGACCCTCATAGGGACAAAACGAGAAGACAACCACACCAAATCTCCAACACAAAGCCGAGAACCAACACGACGATGACGGTTGGCAAAACGCTGAGTCTTCTCCTGGGACAACTTCAAATTGTCCATAACCTGCCCCCAGATGTGATGCAATCTCTCCACCACCGCATCCACTCCAGGACAATCCGAGGATTCCACCTGACCGGAGGAAAATCGAGGGTGAAACCCCGAATTACAGAAAAACGGGGACACCAAGGTGGAAGAGCTGGCCCGATTATTGAGGGCGAACTCTGCCAATGGCAAAAAAGCAACCCAATCATCCTGGTCAGCAGAGACAAAACACCTCAGATATGTCTCCAGGGTCTGATTAGTCCGCTCGGTCTGGCCATTAGTCTGAGGGTGAAAAGCAGATGAAAAAGACAAATCTATGCCCATCCTAGCACAGAATGCCCGCCAAAATCTAGACACAAATTGGGTACCTCTGTCAGAAACAATATTCTCAGGAATACCGTGCAATCGGACAACATTCTGAAAAAACAGAGGAACCAACTCAGAAGAAGAAGGCAACTTGGGCAGAGGAACCAAATGGACCATTTTAGAGAAACGGTCACAGACCACCCAGATGACAGACATCTTCTGGGAAACAGGCAGATCTGAAATAAAATCCATCGAGATGTGTGTCCAAGGCCTCTTAGGAATAGGCAAGGGCAACAGCAGTCCGCTAGCCCGAGAACTACAAGACTTGGCCCGAGCACAAACGTCACATGACTGCACAAAGACTCGCACATCTCGTGACAGGGAAGGCCACCAGAAGGATCTTGCCACCAAATCCCTGGTACCAAAAATTCCGGGATGACCTGCCAATGCAGAAGAATGTACCTCAGAGATGACTCTGCTGGTCCAATCATCCGGAACAAACAGTCTATCAGGCGGACAACGATCCGGTCTATCCGCCTGAAACTCTTGCAAGGACCGCCGCAGATCAGGAGAAACGGCCGACAAAATTACTCCCTCCCTAAGGATACCTGTGGGTTCAGAATTACCAGGAGAGTCCGGGTCAAAACTCCTAGAAAGGGCATCTGCCTTAACATTCTTAGAACCCGGTAGGTATGACACCACAAAATTAAAGCGAGAAAAAAATAAAGACCAGCGCGCCTGTCTAGGATTCAGGCGTCTGGCAGTCTCAAGATAAATCAAATTTTTGTGGTCAGTCAATACCACCACCTGATGCCTAGCCCCCTCGAGCCAATGGCGCCACTCCTCAAACGCCCACTTCATGGCCAAAAGCTCCCGATTCCCAACATCATAATTCCGCTCTGCGGGCGAAAATTTGCGAGAAAAGAAGGCACAAGGCCTAATGACGGAGCAGTCGGAACCTTTCTGCGACAACACTGCCCCAGCTCCGATCTCCGAAGCGTCAACCTCAACCTGAAAAGGCAGATTCACATCAGGCTGACGCAACACAGGGGCAGAGGCAAAACGGCGCTTAAGCTCCTGAAAGGCCTCTACAGCATGAGGGGACCAATTAGCAACATCAGCGCCTTGTCTGGTCAAATCAGTCAGTGGTTTAACGACATCCGAAAAACCAGCAATAAATCGGCGGTAAAAGTTGGCAAAGCCCAAAAATCTCTGAAGACCCTTAAGAGAGGAGGGCTGAGTCCAGTCACAAATAGCTTGCACCTTGACGGGATCCATCTCAATGGAAGAGGGAGAAAAAATATACCCCAAAAAGGAAATTTTCTGGACCCCAAAAACGCACTTAGACCCCTTCACACATAAAGAATTAGACCGCAGAACCTGAAAAACTCTCCTGACCTGCTGGACATGAGAGTCCCAGTCATCAGAAAAAATCAGAATATCATCCAGATATATTATCATAAATTTATCCAGAAAATCGCGGAAAATATCATGCATAAAAGACTGGAAAACTGAAGGGGCATTAGAAAGACCAAAAGGCATGACCAAATACTCAAAGTGGCCCTCGGGCGTATTAAATGCGGTCTTCCACTCATCCCCCTGCCTGATCCGCACCAAATTATACGCCCCACGAAGATCAATTTTAGAGAACCACTTAGCACCCTCTATACGAGCAAACAAATCAGTAAGCAATGGCAATGGGTATTGATACTTAACAGTGATCTTATTCAGAAGCCGATAATCAATACATGGTCTCAAAGAGCCGTCTTTTTTTGAGACAAAGAAAAACCCAGCTCCCAAGGGAGAAGAAGATGGACGAATATGTCCCTTTTCCAAAGACTCCTTTATATATTCCCGCATAGCAGCATGTTCCGGCACAGACAGATTAAACAAACGACCCTTTGGATATTTACAACCCGGTATCAAATCTATGGCACAATCGCACTCACGGTGCGGAGGTAACGACCCAAGCTTGGGTTCGTCAAAGACGTCTTGATAATCAGAGAGGAACTCAGGGACTTCAGAGGGAATGGACGACGAAATAGAAACCAAAGGTAAGTCCCCATGAATACCCTTACATCCCCAGCTCAACACAGACATTGCTCTCCAGTCCAAGACTGGGTTGTGAGACTGCAACCATGGCAATCCCAGTACCAAATCGTCATGTAAATTATACAGCACCAGGAAACGAATAATCTCCTGGTGATTCGGATTGATATGCATGGTTACTTGTGTCCAGTATTGTGGTTTATTATTAGCCAATGGGGTGGAGTCAATCCCCTTCAGAGGAATAAGAGTCTCCAAAGGCTCTAAATCAAAACCACAACGATTGGCAAAGGACCAATCCATAAGACTCAGAGCGGCGCCAGAGTCAACATAGGCGTCCGTGGCAATGGATGACAAAGAGCAAATCAGGGTTACAGACAAAATAAACTTAGACTGAATGGTGCCAATGGAAACAGACTTATCAAGCTTCTTTGTACGCCTAGAGCATGCTGATATAACATGAGTAGAATCCCCACAATAGAAACACAATCCATTCTTCCGTCTAAAATTCTGTCGCTCGCTCCTGGACAGAATTCTATCACACTGCATACTTTCTGGCGTCTTTTCCATAGACACCGCCAGATGGTGCACCGGTTTGCGCTCCCGCAGACGCCTATCAATCTGAATAGCCATTGTCATGGACTCATTCAGACCTGCAGGCACAGGGAACCCCACCATAACATCCTTAACGGCATCAGAGAGACCTTCTCTGAAAGTTGCCGCCAAGGCGCACTCATTCCACTGAGTAAGCACAGACCATTTACGGAATTTTTGGCAGAAAACTTCAGCTTCGTCTTGCCCCTGAGATAGTGCCATCAAAGTTTTTTCTGCCTGAAGTTCCAAATGAGGTTCCTCATAAAGCAAGCCCAAGGCCAGAAAAAACGCATCCACATCGCGTAACGCAGGATCCCCTGCTGGCAATGAGAAGGCCCAATCTTGAGGGTCACCCCTGAGCAAGGAAATCACAATCCTAACCTGCAGAGCAGGGTCTCCAGCTGAACGAGACTTCAGGGACAAATAAAGCTTACAATTATTTCGGAAATTCTGGAAGCTAGCTCTATTCCCTGTGAAGAACTCCGGCAAAGGAATTCTCGGCTCAGATACCGGAGCATGTACCACAAAATCTTGTAAATTTTGTACTTTCGTGATGAGATTATTCAAACCCGCAGTTACACTCTGGAGATCCATTATTGTCAGGTGCACACAGAGCCATACAGAGATTAGGAGGAGAGAGAGAAAAAAGACTGCAGCAAGGCAGACTGGAGGAAAAAAAAAAAAAAAAAAAAAATTCCAGCAGACTTCTTATAACTCTCCTTTCTCAACCTGGGTCTTTAACACTTTATACGCCGGTCAAACTGTCATGATCTCTGCAGGCAGAGATCATAGCAAGCCTATAGAGGGACAAGCTCTCGGAAGATGGAACTATACTGACCATGAACTAAGCCTGCCGCGCAACTAGAAATAGCCAGGTAGCATTTCCTATTTATCGCTAGATGCCCAGCTCTGGCCTAAGACCTAAATAGCTAGCAGAGGGAAATATAAGACCTGGCTCACCTCTAGAGAAATATTCCAAAGAAGACAGTAGCCCCCCACATATAATGACGGTGAGTTCAGATGAAACAACAAACGCAGCAGGAAAATAGTCTTAGCAAATTTGAGGTCCGCTTACTAGATAGCAGAAGACAGATAGTATACTTTCATGGTCAGCAGAAAAACACTAACAAAACACCATCCAGAGATTACCTTAAACTCTGGCATTAACTCATAACGCCAGAGTAGCAATCCCTGATCAACGAGAGCTTTCCAGACACAGTAACAAAACTTCAGCTGTGAACTGGAACAAATAGGCAAAACAAAACATGGACAAAAGTCCAACTTATCTAGTAGTTGTCTAGAAGCAGGAACAAGCACTGAGAGGCATCAGATAACATTGTTGACCGGCAAGAAACCACCAGAGAAATGAGCTTAAATAGCGACACCCACTACTGATGGAACCAGGTGAAACAGGAAAGAGAATGACAAGTCCAATTCCACAAGCGGCCACCGGGGGAGCCCAGAATCCAAATTCACAACAGCAGGGGCACACAGACAGACACCTTTAGTAGGCCGGAAAAGCCTATTGCATTTTTTAAAATGGTAATTTGGAGCAGAAGGTTGAAGCTCAGCTTTATTTAGTTGAGGGCAACACCAGGGAGGGGCAGAAGCCGTTAGTAGGCCCTAACCACCATTTTTTTTTAAAAAAACCACTTAATGAGAGCCGGAAGGTTGAAGCTCAGCTTTATTTAGTTGAGGACAACACCAGGCAGGGGCACACAGACAGACACCTTTAGTAGGCCGGAAAAGCCTATTGCATTTTTTAAAATGGTAATTTGGAGCAGAAGGTTGAAGCTCAGCTTTATTTAGTTGAGGGCAACACCAGGCAGGGGCACACAGACAGACACCTTTAGTAGGCCGGAAAAGCCTATTGCATTTTTTAAAATGGTAATTTGGAGCAGAAGGTTGAAGCTCAGCTTTATTTAGTTGAGGGCAACACCAGGCAGGGGCACACAGACAGACACCTTTAGTAGGCCGGAAAAGCCTATTGCATTTTTTAAAATGGTAATTTGGAGCAGAAGGTTGAAGCTCAGCTTTATTTAGTTGAGGGCAACACCAGGGAGGGGCAGAAGCCGTTAGTAGGCCCTAACCACCATTTTTTTTTTTAAAAACCACTTAATGAGAGCCGGAAGGTTGAAGCTCAGCTTTATTTAGTTGAGGACAACACCAGGCAGGGGCACACAGACAGACACCTTTAGTAGGCCGGAAAAGCCTATTGCATTTTTTAAAATGGTAATTTGGAGCAGAAGGTTGAAGCTCAGCTTTATTTAGTTGAGGGCAACACCAGGGAGGGGCAGAAGCCGTTAGTAGGCCCTAACCACCATTTTTTTTTTTAAAAACCACTTAATGAGAGCCGGAAGGTTGAAGCTCAGCTTTATTTAGTTGAGGACAACACCAGGCAGGGGCACACAGACAGACACCTTTAGTAGGCCGGAAAAGCCTATTGCATTTTTTAAAATGGTAATTTGGAGCAGAAGGTTGAAGCTCAGCTTTATTTAGTTGAGGGCAACACCAGGGAGGGGCAGAAGCCGTTAGTAGGCCCTAACCACCATTTTTTTTTTTAAAAACCACTTAATGAGAGCCGGAAGGTTGAAGCTCAGCTTTATTTAGTTGAGGACAACACCAGGCAGGGGCACACAGACAGACACCTTTAGTAGGCCGGAAAAGCCTATTGCATTTTTTAAAATGGTAATTTGGAGCAGAAGGTTGAAGCTCAGCTTTATTTAGTTGAGGGCAACACCAGGGAGGGGCAGAAGCCGTTAGTAGGCCCTAACCACCATTTTTTTTTAAAAAAACCACTTAATGAGAGCCGGAAGGTTGAAGCTCAGCTTTATTTAGTTGAGGACAACACCAGGCAGGGGCACACAGACAGACACCTTTAGTAGGCCGGAAAAGCCTATTGCATTTTTTAAAATGGTAATTTGGAGCAGAAGGTTGAAGCTCAGCTTTATTTAGTTGAGGGCAACACCAGGGAGGGGCAGAAGCCGTTAGTAGGCCCTAACCACCATTTTTTTTTTTAAAAACCACTTAATGAGAGCCGGAAGGTTGAAGCTCAGCTTTATTTAGTTGAGGGCAACACCAGGGAGGGGCAGAAGCCGTTAGTAGGCCCTAACCACCATTTTTTTTTTTTAAAAACACTTAATGAGAGCCGGAAGGTTGAAGCTCAGCTTTATTTAGTTGAGGACAACACCAGGCAGGGGCACACAGACAGACACCTTTAGTAGGCCGGAAAAGCCTATTGCATTTTTTAAAATGGTAATTTGGAGCAGAAGGTTGAAGCTCAGCTTTATTTAGTTGAGGGCAACACCAGGGAGGGGCAGAAGCCGTTAGTAGGCCCTAACCACCATTTTTTTTAAAAAAAACCACTTAATGAGAGCCGGAAGGTTGAAGCTCAGCTTTATTTAGTTGAGGGCAACACCAGGGAGGGGCAGAAGCCGTTAGTAGGCCCTAACCAAAGTTGAAGGCCAAATGCAGTTTAATTTCTGATACTATAGGCCGAAAGCCAGAAGGTGGAAGCTCCAATTTAGACAGTGGAGGACAATTTGAATTAGGGACTGCAGACAGACTTAGTAGGCTGTCCCCTGTGGACCATGCATCCACCACATTAACCCATTGCGCCGTAATGGACACGTAATCTTCCGTGGCCATGCCTACAGGTCCATGCGTCTGTTGTCAGGTGCACCTTTGTACTCACAGATTGCCAGAGTGCATGGACAATGCGGTCTTCTACATGCTGGTGGAGGGTTGGGATGGCTTTTCTCGCAAAAGAAGTGTCGACTGGTTAGCTTGTAGCGTGGTACAGCGTAGTCCATCATGGCCTTATTAATAGTAAATAAAATATATAACTAGGCTCTATGAACTTTTAAATAGGTTCCAGGGGTACACGGGCAGCATTGGTGTGGTCAGTGGAGGAGTATTGCAAGTAGGGGCTGCAGACAGGCTATCAAAGGCCTAAAATACCAAACAGTAGGCACTCATGGCAGTTTTACATCGGTTACATGGATACACAGGCAGGCACTCCAGGCAGCATTGTGGTCAGTGGAGGAGTATTGCAAGTAGGGGCCGCAGACAGGCTATCAAAGGCCTAAAATAACAAACAGTAGGCAGTCATGGCAGTTTTACATCGGTTACATGGATACACAGGCAGGCACTCCAGGCAGCATTGTGGTCAGTGGAGGAGTATTGCAAGTAGGGGCCGCAGACAGGCTATCAAAGGCCTAAAATAACAAACAGTAGGCAGTCATGGCAGTTTTACATCGGTTACATGGATACACAGGCAGGCACTCCAGGCAGCATTGTGGTCAGTGGAGGAGTATTGCAAGTAGGGGCCGCAGACAGGCTATCAAAGGCCTAAAATAACAAACAGTAGGCAGTCATGGCAGTTTTACATCGGTTACATGGATACACAGGCAGCTAGGTGGTGAGTGGAGGAGTATTTAAAGTAAGGACCGCAGACAGGCTATCAAAGGCCTAACATAACAAACAATAGGCTCATGGCAGTTTTACAGCGGTTACATGGATAGACGGGCAGGCAGCTTGGTGGTGAGTGGAGGAGTATTTAAAGTAGGGACCGCAGACAGGCTATCAAAGGCCTAACATAACAAACAATAGGCTCATGGCAGTTTTACAGCGGTTACATGGATACACGGGAAGGCAGCTTGGTGGTGAGTGGAGGAGTATTTAAAGTAGGGACCGCAGACAGGCTTCAAAGGCCTAACATAACAAAATGGGCTGGCTGTAGGCACTTTATAATTGGTTCCAGGGGTACACGGGCAGCAGTGGTCTGGCCAGTGGAGGACTAGTGGAAGGAGGGACCGCAGACAGGCTTCAAAGGCCTAACATAAAAAAATGGGCTGGCTGTAGGCACTTTATAATTGGTTCCAGGGGTACACGGGCAGCAGTGGTCTGGCCAGTGGAGGACTAGTGGAAGGAGGGACCGCAGACAGGCTTCAAAGGCCTAACATAAAAAAATGGGCTGGCTGTAGGCACTTTATAATTGGTTCCAGGGGTACACGGGCAGCAGTGGTCTGGCCAGTGGAGGACTAGTGGAAGGAGGGACCGCAGACAGGCTTCAAAGGCCTAACATAAAAAAATGGGCTGGCTGTAGGCACTTTATAATTGGTTCCAGGGGTACACGGGCAGCAGTGGTCTGGCCAGTGGAGGACTAGTGGAAGGAGGGACCGCAGACAGGCTTCAAAGGCCTAACATAAAAAAATGGGCTGGCTGTAGGCACTTTATAATTGGTTCCAGCGGTACACGGGCAGCAGTGGTCTGGTCAGTGGAGGACTAGTGGAAGGAGGGACCGCAGACAGGCTTCAAAGGCCTAACATAAAAAAATGGGCTGGCTGTAGGCACTTTATAATTGGTTCCAGGGGTACACGGGCAGCAGTGGTCTGGCCAGTGGAGGACTAGTGGAAGGAGGGACCGCAGACAGGCTTCAAAGGCCTAACATAAAAAAATGGGCTGGCTGTAGGCACTTTATAATTGGTTCCAGGGGTACACGGGCAGCAGTGGTCTGGCCAGTGGAGGACTAGTGGAAGGAGGGACCGCAGACAGGCTTCAAAGGCCTAACATAAAAAAATGGGCTGGCTGTAGGCACTTTATAATTGGTTCCAGGGGTACACGGGCAGCAGTGGTCTGGTCAGTGGAGGACTAGTGGAAGGAGGGACCGCAGACAGGCTTCAAAGGCCTAACATAAAAAAATGGGCTGGCTGTAGGCACTTTATAATTGGTTCCAGGGGTACACGGGCAGCAGTGGTCTGGCCAGTGGAGGACTAGTGGAAGGAGGGACCGCAGACAGGCTTCAAAGGCCTAACATAAAAAAATGGGCTGGCTGTAGGCACTTTATAATTGGTTCCAGGGGTACACGGGCAGCAGTGGTCTGGCCAGTGGAGGACTAGTGGAAGGAGGGACCGCAGACAGGCTTCAAAGGCCTAACATAAAAAAATGGGCTGGCTGTAGGCACTTTATAATTGGTTCCAGGGGTACACGGGCAGCAGTGGTCTGGCCAGTGGAGGACTAGTGGAAGGAGGGACCGCAGACAGGCTTCAAAGGCCTAACATAAAAAAATGGGCTGGCTGTAGGCACTTTATAATTGGTTCCAGGGGTACACGGGCAGCAGTGGTCTGGCCAGTGGAGGACTAGTGGAAGGAGGGACCGCAGACAGGCTTCAAAGGCCTAACATAAAAAAATGGGCTGGCTGTAGGCACTTTATAATTGGTTCCAGGGGTACACGGGCAGCAGTGGTCTGGTCAGTGGAGGACTAGTGGAAGGAGGGACCGCAGACAGGCTTCAAAGGCCTAACATAAAAAAATGGGCTGGCTGTAGGCACTTTATAATTGGTTCCAGGGGTACACGGGCAGCAGTGGTCTGGCCAGTGGAGGACTAGTGGAAGGAGGGACCGCAGACAGGCTTCAAAGGCCTAACATAAAAAAATGGGCTGGCTGTAGGCACTTTATAATTGGTTCCAGGGGTACACGGGCAGCAGTGGTCTGGCCAGTGGAGGACTAGTGGAAGGAGGGACCGCAGACAGGCTTCAAAGGCCTAACATAAAAAAATGGGCTGGCTGTAGGCACTTTATAATTGGTTCCAGGGGTACACGGGCAGCAGTGGTCTGGCCAGTGGAGGACTAGTGGAAGGAGGGACCGCAGACAGGCTTCAAAGGCCTAACATAAAAAAATGGGCTGGCTGTAGGCACTTTATAATTGGTTCCAGGGGTACACGGGCAGCAGTGGTCTGGCCAGTGGAGGACTAGTGGAAGGAGGGACCGCAGACAGGCTTCAAAGGCCTAACATAAAAAAATGGGCTGGCTGTAGGCACTTTATAATTGGTTCCAGGGGTACACGGGCAGCAGTGGTCTGGTCAGTGGAGGACTAGTGGAAGGAGGGACCGCAGACAGGCTTCAAAGGCCTAACATAAAAAAATGGGCTGGCTGTAGGCACTTTATAATTGGTTCCAGGGGTACACGGGCAGCAGTGGTCTGGCCAGTGGAGGACTAGTGGAAGGAGGGACCGCAGACAGGCTTCAAAGGCCTAACATAAAAAAATGGGCTGGCTGTAGGCACTTTAACATTGGTTCCAGGGGTACACGGGCAGCAGTGGTCTGGCCAGTGGAGGACTAGTGGAAGGAGGGACCGCAGACAGGCTTCAAAGGCCTAACATAAAAAAATGGGCTGGCTGTAGGCACTTTATAATTGGTTCCAGGGGTACACGGGCAGCAGTGGTCTGGTCAGTGGAGGACTAGTGGAAGGAGGGACCGCAGACAGGCTTCAAAGGCCTAACATAAAAAAATGGGCTGGCTGTAGGCACTTTATAATTGGTTCCAGGGGTACACGGGCAGCAGTGGTCTGGCCAGTGGAGGACTAGTGGAAGGAGGGACCGCAGACAGGCTTCAAAGGCCTAACATAAAAAAATGGGCTGGCTGTAGGCACTTTATAATTGGTTCCAGGGGTACACGGGCAGCAGTGGTCTGGCCAGTGGAGGACTAGTGGAAGGAGGGACCGCAGACAGGCTTCAAAGGCCTAACATAAAAAAATGGGCTGGCTGTAGGCACTTTATAATTGGTTCCAGGGGTACACGGGCAGCAGTGGTCTGGCCAGTGGAGGACTAGTGGAAGGAGGGACCGCAGACAGGCTTCAAAGGCCTAACATAAAAAAATGGGCTGGCTGTAGGCACTTTATAATTGGTTCCAGGGGTACACGGGCAGCAGTGGTCTGGTCAGTGGAGGACTAGTGGAAGGAGGGACCGCAGACAGGCTTCAAAGGCCTAACATAAAAAAATGGGCTGGCTGTAGGCACTTTATAATTGGTTCCAGGGGTACACGGGCAGCAGTGGTCTGGCCAGTGGAGGACTAGTGGAAGGAGGGACCGCAGACAGGCTTCAAAGGCCTAACATAAAAAAATGGGCTGGCTGTAGGCACTTTATAATTGGTTCCAGGGGTACACGGGCAGCAGTGGTCTGGCCAGTGGAGGACTAGTGGAAGGAGGGACCGCAGACAGGCTTCAAAGGCCTAACATAAAAAAATGGGCTGGCTGTAGGCACTTTAACATTGGTTCCAGGGGTACACGGGCAGCAGTGGTCTGGCCAGTGGAGGACTAGTGGAAGGAGGGACCGCAGACAGGCTTCAAAGGCCTAACATAAAAAAATGGGCTGGCTGTAGGCACTTTATAATTGGTTCCAGGGGTACACGGGCAGCAGTGGTCTGGTCAGTGGAGGACTAGTGGAAGGAGGGACCGCAGACAGGCTTCAAAGGCCTAACATAAAAAAATGGGCTGGCTGTAGGCACTTTATAATTGGTTCCAGGGGTACACGGGCAGCAGTGGTCTGGCCAGTGGAGGACTAGTGGAAGGAGGGACCGCAGACAGGCTTCAAAGGCCTAACATAAAAAAATGGGCTGGCTGTAGGCACTTTATAATTGGTTCCAGGGGTACACGGGCAGCAGTGGTCTGGTCAGTGGAGGACTAGTGGAAGGAGGGACCGCAGACAGGCTTCAAAGGCCTAAAATAACAAACAATAGGCTCATGGCAGTTTTACAGCGGTTACATGGATACACGGGCAGCTTGGTGGTGAGTGGAGGAGTAGTGCAAGGAGTGTCTGTCCCAGTACTCCCAAAATATAAATAGATGTTAATGTCTCGCAAAACAACCAAAACAAAAAAAAAGGTGGCATACTTAGGTACAGGGGTGGGCTCATCTGCTGAGTTTCTGACATAGTAATTTGGCAGTAACTATTTAATGGTGCCAATATAGGACACAGACACAGACTACTTTAAGTTGCATCATAGATGTCTACAAATTTGTATTGTCAGTGCCAGACATTGAATGATGTCAGCGAATAGACTAAAGATTGGTGGAGCTGTGCGACATAATTTTGCACGTGGTAGAGCACATTTTGAGCTGGGGTAGGGGGGAACTCTCTTGAGGCCGGCGGGATCGCCCCAGGGCCCCTCATGTTACAACGGTGTGTCTGACGTTGGGTGCGCACCACCACCGCCAGAGACACTACATTGTACTATGAGGGACCCAGTAGCAATGCCGTCAACCAAAAGCGAGCACACCCACCTCTTCAGACAAACAGCAGTCTCACGGGTGCTTGCGCCAAGTCGCGATACCACGGCCCCGTGTGGGGAGTTTTGCCATTTAGGGAGGTGTAAACATGTCGTATGCTGTACAATCAGCTGCAGCAAATTAGACATTAGAAAAGTAATTCACAGGCAAGAGCTTTTCATAGGAAAGCTAGGTGTCGGCCGGGCAAGGTGGGGCAAAAGATTTCGAAATCCAGTTGTAGTTCATTTTAATGAATGTTAGATCGTCAACATTTTGGGTAGCCAGACGAGTCCTTTTTTCGGTTAATATTGAACCTGCAGCACTGAATACTCTTTCTGATAGGACACTTGCTGCCGGGCAAGCAAGCTCCTGCAATGCATATTCTGCCAATTCTGGCCAGGTGTCTAATTTGGAGGCCCAGTAATCAAATGGGAATGACGGTTGAGGGAGAACATCGATAAGGGATGAAAAATAGTTAGTAACCATACTGGACAAATGTTGTCTCCTGTCACTTTCAATTGATGCAGCAGTACCTGTCCTGTCTGCGGTCATAGCAAAATCACTCCACAACCTGGTCAGAAAACCCCTCTGTCCAACGCCACTTCTGATGTGTGCACCCCTAACACTCCTAGTCTGCTGCCCCCTGGAGCTCGTGTGAGAACGATCACGTGCGCTGTGTGCTGGGAATGCCTGAAGCAAACGGTCAACAAGAGTTGATTGTTTGGTTGCTAATATTAGTTCCAAGTTCTCATGTGGCATAATATTTTGCAATTTGCCTTTATAGCGTGGATCAAGGAGGCAGGCCAACCAGTAATCGTCATCGTTCATCATTTTCGTAATGCGTGTGTCCCTTTTTAGGATACGTAAGGCATAATCCGCCATGTGGGCCAAAGTTCCAGTTGTCAAATCTCTGGTTGTGATTGGTTGAGGGGCAGTTGCAGGCAAATCTACGTCACTTGTGTCCCTCAAAAAACCAGAACCCGGCCGTGACACGCAACCAATTTCCTGTGCCCCCGGGAAAGGTTCGGCATTAAAAATATACTCATCCCCATCATCCTCCTCGTCCTCCACCTCCTCTTCGCCCGCTACCTCGTCCTGTACACTGCCCTGACCAGACAATGGCTGACTGTCATCAAGGCTTTCCTCTTCCTCTGGTGCAGACGCCTGCTCCTTTATGTGCGTCAAACTTTGCATCAGCAGACGCATTAGGGGGATGCTCATGCTTATTACGGCGTTGTCTGCACTAACCAGCCGTGTGCATTCCTCAAAACACTGAAGGACTTGACACATGTCTTGTATCTTAGACCACTGCACACCTGACAACTCCATGTCTGCCATCCTACTGCCTGCCCGTGTATCCTCCCACAAATAAATAACAGCACGCCTCTGTTCGCACAGTCTCTGAAGCATGTGCAGTGTTGAGTTCCACCTTGTTGCAACGTCTATGATTAGGCGATGCTGGGGAAGGTTCAAAGACCGCTGATAGGTCTGCATACGGCTGGCGTGTACAGGCGAACGTCGGATATGTGAGCAAAGTGCACGCACTTTGAGGAGCAGGTCGGAGAACCCAGGATAAGTTTTCAATAAGCACTGCACCACCAGGTTTAAGGTGTGAGCCAGGCAAGGAATGTGTTTCAGTTGGGAAAGGGAGATGGCAGCCATGAAATTCCTTCCGTTATCACTCACTACCTTGCCTGCCTCAAGATCTACTGTGCCCAGCCACGACTGCGTTTCTTGTTGCAAGAACTCGGATAGAACTTCCGCGGTGTGTCTGTTGTCGCCCAAACCCTTCATAGCCAATACAGCCTGCTGACGCTTGGCAGTAGCTGGCCCATAATGGGACAACTGGTGTGCAACAGTGTCATCTGCCGATGGAGTGGTTGGCAGACTGCGTTCTGTGGAAGAGCTGTAGCTTCTGCAGGAGGACGAGGAGGAGGAGGAGGAGGGGGTGCGAACGCCTACAGCCAACTGTTTCCTAGACCGTGGGCTAGGCACAACTGTCCCTAAATTGATGTCGCCTGTGGACCCTGCATCCACCACATTCACCCAGTGTGCCGTGATGGACACATAACGTCCCTGGCCATGCCTACTGGTCCATGCATCTGTAGTCAGGTGCACCTTTGTACTCACAGATTGCCTGAGTGCATGGACGATGCGCTGTTTAACATGCTGGTGCAGGGCTGGGATGGCTTTTCTGGAAAAAAAGTGTCGACTGGGTAGCTCGTATCGTGGTTCAGCGTACTCCATCAGGGCTTTGAAAGCTTCGCTTTCAACTAACCGGTAGGGCATCATCTCTAACGAGATTAGTCTAGCTATGTGGGCGTTAAAACCCTGTGTACGCGGATGCGAGGATAAGTACTTCCTTTTTCTAACCAGAGTCTCATGTAGGGTGAGCTGGACTGGAGAGCTGGAGATCGTGGAACTTTCGGGTGTGCCGGTGTACATGGCAGACTGAGAGACGGTTGGAGACGGTATTGTTTCCGCCGGTGCCCTAGATGCAATATTTCCTCCTACAAAACTGGTGGTTCCCTGACCCTGACTGCTTTTGGCTGGCAAAGAAACCTGCACAGATACTGCCGGTGGTGCGGAAAATGGTGGCCTTACAGTGACGGAAGGGATGTTGCGTTGCTGACTAGCTTCATTGGCCGAGGGTGCTACAACCTTAAGGGACGTTTGGTAGTTAGTCCAGGCTTGAAAATGCATGGTGGTTAAGTGTCTATGCATGCAACTAGTATTTAGACTTTTCAGATTCTGACCTCTGCTTAAGCTAGTTGAACATTTTTGACAGATGACTTTGCGCTGATCAGTTGGATGTTGTTTAAAAAAATGCCAGACTGCACTCTTCCTAGACTCGGATCCCTTTTCAGGGATTGCAGACTGAGCTTTAACCGGATGGCCACGCTGTCCTCCAACAGGTTTTGGCTTTGACACGCGTTTTGGGCCAGATACGGGCCCGGCAGATGGAACCTGTTGCGATGTTGATGCCTGCTGCGGCCCCTCCTCCACCTCCGCTTCTGAACTACTGCCGCCTGCACCCTGTTCCCCCAATGGCTGCCAATCGGGGTCAATAACTGGGTCATCTATTACCTCCTCTTCGAGCTCGTGTGCAACTTCGTCTGTGTCACTGTGTCGGTCGGTGATATAGCGTTCGTGGCGGGGCAACATAGTCTCATCAGGGTCTGATTGTGGATCTGTACCCTGAGAGGGCAATGTGGTGGTCTGAGTCAAAGGAGCAGCATAGTACTCTGGCTGTGGCTGTGCATCAGTGCACTCCATGTCAGAATATACTTGTAATGGGCATGGCCTGTTAAATGTTTCACTTTCTAAGCCAGGGACGGTATGTGTAAAGAGCTCCATGGAGTGACCCGTTGTGTCGCCTGCTGCATCCTTCTCTCTTGTTGTAGTTTTTGCTGAGGAGGACAAGGAAGCAACTTGTCCCTGACCGTGAACATCCACAAGCGACGCGCTGCTTTTACATTTACCAGTTTCGGAAGAGGAGGCAAAAGAGCTAGAGGCTGAGTCTGCAATGTAAGCCAAAACTTGCTGTTGCTGCTCCGCCTTTAAAAGCGGTTTTCCTACTCCCAGAAAAGAGAGCGTTCGAGGCCTTGTGTAGCCTGACGACGAAACTGGCTCCACAGCTCCAGACTTAGGTGGAATATTTTTATCCCCACGACCACCTGATGCTCCACTACCACTACCATCATTACCAGCTGACAATGAACGCCCACGACGACCTCTTGCACCAGACTTCCTCGTTGTTTTAAAATCTTAACCAAAGTAACTGTATTTGTTGCTGTCAAACAACTTACACGGTGAGCTATAACTTCAGTATGATTTCAATATCCCTTAACAGGTTGGTGAGACCACAAGGAAAATCAGGCACAATGTTACACACTCTGTTTTCTGTGGCACAAAATCACAGAGATGACACACACGCAGGACTGTCACTCAAGCACTAATGTCAATATTAATCTCCCACCTAATTTATTTATTTTTTTTTCTCAGGGAGACTTTAGAAACCAAATAATATTAAAAAAAAAAAAAAAAGGCTTTCTATGGCCCACAATTAGAGAGAGAGAGGTGGCACACCCAGGAGTCAAGACTGGCGCACAAGCTGAAAGGGCAATATTACTCTCCCACTGTTCTTTTAAGTTTTTTTTTTTTTATTTTCAGGGAGACTTTAGAAACCAAATAATAAGAAAAAAAATAAATAAATAAATAGGCTTTCTATAGCCCACTGAATGAGAGGGAGAGAGGTGGCACACCCAGGAGTCAAGACTGGCACACAAGCTGAAAGGGCAATATTACTCTCCCACTGTTTTTTTATGTATTTTTTGTTTTTTAAGGGAGACTTTAGAAACCCAATAATATTTAAAAAAAAAAATAAATAGGCTTTCTATGGCCCACTGAATGAGAGAGGTGGCACACCCAGGAGTCAAGACTGGCACACAAGCTGAAAGGGCAATATTACTCTCCCACTGTTTTTTTATGTATTTTTTGTTTTTTAAGGGAGACTTTAGAAACCCAATAATATTTAAAAAAAATAAATAAATAGGCTTTCTATGGCCCACTGAATGAGAGGGAGAGAGGTGGCACACCCAGGAGTCAAGACTGGCACACAAGCTGAAAGGGCAATATTACTCTCCCACTGTTTTTTTATGTTTTTTTTTTTTTTTCAGGGAGACTTTAGAAACCAAATAATAAGAAAAAAAATAAATAAATAAATAGGCTTTCTATAGCCCACTGAATGAGAGGGAGAGAGGTGGCACACCCAGGAGTCAAGACTGGCACACAAGCTGAAAGGGCAATATTACTCTCCCACTGTTTTTTTATGTATTTTTTGTTTTTTAAGGGAGACTTTAGAAACCCAATAATATTTTAAAAAAAAAATAAATAGGCTTTCTATGGCCCACTGAATGAGAGGGAGAGAGGTGGCACACCCAGGAGTCAAGACTGGCACACAAGCTGAAAGGGCAATATTACTCTCCCACTGTTTTTTTATGTATTTTTTGTTTTTTAAGGGAGACTTTAGAAACCCAATAATATTTTTTTAAAAAAATAAATAGGCTTTCTATGGCCCACTGAATGAGAGGGAGAGAGGTGGCACACCCAGGAGTCAAGACTGGCACACAAGCTGAAAGGGCAATATTACTCTCCCACTGTTTTTTTATGTTTTTTTTTTTCAGGGAGACTTTAGAAACCAAATAATATTAAAAAAACCAAAAAAAAAAAATAGCCTTTCTATGGCCCACTGAATGAGAGAGAGAGGTGGCACACCCAGGAGTCAAGACTGGCACACAAGCTGAAAGGGCAATATTACTCTCCCACTGTTTTTTTATGTATTTTTTGTTTTTTAAGGGAGACTTTAGAAACCCAATAATATTTTTTAAAAAAAATAAATAGGCTTTCTATGGCCCACTGAATGAGAGGGAGAGAGGTGGCACACCCAGGAGTCAAGACTGGCACACAAGCTGAAAGGGCAATATTACTCTCCCACTGTTTTTTTATGTTTTTTTTTTTTTTCAGGGAGACTTTAGAAACCAAATAATAAGAAAAAAAATAAATAAATAAATAGGCTTTCTATAGCCCACTGAATGAGAGATAGCACACACAGCAGTGGCACACAAGCCCTGACTGAGGCCAATATTTTTCTCCCACTGATTGATGTAGTGTTTTTGTGTTGAGGTAGATTTTAGAACACAAATCAAGGAAAAAAAAAAAATGCTTTCTATGGCCCACTGAATGAGAGAGAGAGGTGGCACACCCAGGAGTCAAGACTGGCACACAAGCTGAAAGGGCAATATTACTCTCCCACTGTTTTTTTATGTATTTTTTGTTTTTTAAGGGAGACTTTAGAAACCCAATAATATTTAAAAAAATAAATAAATAGGCTTTCTATGGCCCACTGAATGAGAGGGAGAGAGGTGGCACACCCAGGAGTCAAGACTGGCACACAAGCTGAAAGGGCAATATTACTCTCCCACTGTTTTTTTATGTTTTTTTTTTTTTTTTCAGGGAGACTTTAGAAACCAAATAATAAGAAAAAAAATAAATAAATAAATAGGCTTTCTATAGCCCACTGAATGAGAGATAGCACACACAGCAGTGGCACACAAGCCCTGACTGAGGCCAATATTTTTCTCCCACTGATTGATGTAGTGTTTTTGTGTTGAGGTAGATTTTAGAACACAAATCAAGGAAAAAAAAAAAAATGCTTTCTATGGCCCACTGAATGAGAGAGAGGTGGCACACCCAGGAGTCAAGACTGGCACACAAGCTGAAAGGGCAATATTACTCTCCCACTGTTTTTTTATGTATTTTTTGTTTTTTAAGGGAGACTTTAGAAACCCAATAATATTTAAAAAAATAAATAAATAGGCTTTCTATGGCCCACTGAATGAGAGGGAGAGAGGTGGCACACCCAGGAGTCAAGACTGGCACACAAGCTGAAAGGGCAATATTACTCTCCCACTGTTTTTTTATGTATTTTTTGTTTTTTAAGGGAGACTTTAGAAACCCAATAATATTTAAAAAAAAAATAAATAGGCTTTCTATGGCCCACTGAATGAGAGGGAGAGAGGTGGCACACCCAGGAGTCAAGACTGGCACACAAGCTGAAAGGGCAATATTACTCTCCCACTGTTTTTTTATGTATTTTTTGTTTTTTAAGGGAGACTTTAGAAACCCAATAATATTTAAAAAAAAAAATAAATAGGCTTTCTATGGCCCACTGAATGAGAGGGAGAGAGGTGGCACACCCAGGAGTCAAGACTGGCACACAAGCTGAAAGGGCAATATTACTCTCCCACTGTTTTTTTATGTATTTTTTGTTTTTTAAGGGAGACTTTAGAAACCCAATAATATTTAAAAAAAAAAATAAATAGGCTTTCTATGGCCCACTGAATGAGAGGGAGAGAGGTGGCACACCCAGGAGTCAAGACTGGCACACAAGCTGAAAGGGCAATATTACTCTCCCACTGTTTTTTTAGGTTTTTTTTTTTTTTTCAGGGAGACTTTAGAAACCAAATAATATTAAAAAAAATAAAAAAAAAAATAGCCTTTCTATGGCCCACTGAATGAGAGATAGCACACACAGCAGTGGCACACAAGCCCTGACTGAGGCCAATATTTTTCTCCCACTGATTGATGTAGTGTTTTTGTGTTGAGGTAGAATTTAGAACACAAATCACGGAAAAAATAAATAGGCTTTCTATGGCCCACTCAGTGAGAGATGGCACACACAGGGATGGCACTGTAGCAGAAATGCCAATCTTAATCTCCCACAAAAAAAACAAAAAAAAAACAGGGACTGTCCTACAATTACTATCTCCCTGCAGTAATCTAAGCCAGGTATGGCAGGCAGCAATAGGAGTGGACTGATGCACAAATTAAATAAAAAGTGTGGACAAACAAAAAAGATAGCTGTGCAGAAAGGAAGGAACAAGAGGATATGTGCTTTGAAAAAAGCAGTTGGTTTCCACAGTGGCGTACACACAGCAATACAGCTATCACGGAGCCTTCTAGGGCAGCCCAATGAGCTACAGCGCTGAGGGAAAAAAAAAAAAAAAATAGCTTCCACAGTCCCTGCACACCGAAGGTGGTGTTGGACAGTGGAAATCGCTGCAGCACAAGCGGTTTGGTGGTTAGTGGACCCTGCCTAACGCTCTCCCTGCTTCTGACGAAGCGGCAGCAACCTGTCCCTAAGCTCAGATCAGCAGCAGTAAGATGGCGGTCGGCGGGAACGCCCCTTTATAGCCCCTGTGACGCCGCAGACAGCAAGCCAATCACTGCAATGCCCTTCTCTAAGATGGTGGGGACCAGGATCTATGTCATCACGCTGCCCACACTCTGCGTTCACCTTCATTGGCTGAGAAATGGCGCTTTTCGCGTCATTGAAACGCGACTTTGGCGCGAAAGTCGCGTACCGCATGGCCGACAAGCACAGGGGTCGGATCGGGTTTCATGAGACGCCGACTTAGCCAAAAGTCGGCGACTTTTGAAAATGATCGACCCGTTTCGCTCAACCCTAGTGACAGGCATTCCCGTAGTTGTTATCTATAAAAGTTTGAAGATTACACCTTCCTTTCTGCCTTTCACAAAAGAGTTACATTTGTCCGCGTTCAGTTTGGCCTGCAGCATCAGGCTTTATCCAGGGGCACCACGAGGAGGAACGGACTCACCCCCATACACTGCTTAGTCTTCTTCTGCTTATAATTTAGATAATATCTTTTGCTCTGATATTTTGTGTTATGCTTAATGTTCTTCTGCTCTTTGTTCTGCAGCCTCTTGTTCTTCTGCTTCTCGGTCTCCCATGTCGTCGTCGTCTCCAGGGTCGTCGTCTCCGGGGTCGTCGACATCGGGGTGGTCTTCTGGGTCATCGTCTCCAGGGTCGTCGTCATCTCAGTGGTTGTCGTCTCTGGTGTCGTCGTCATCTTAGGGGTGGTCTTCCGAGTCATTGTCTTTAGGGTCTTGAACTTGGAAATGTAGCAGAAAGTACAAGAAGGCTGAGAAAATGCCGAGAAACAGCTGATGGAACTGGAACTTGGATGGCTACCCGAAGGTCCAAGAGCCAATGGAACTACCGAGGACCAGCTGACGTTACTGGAACCCGGTTACTAAGCAGGAGGTACCCATGCCTGAAAGCACTACCAAGGACCACCTGACGTTGGTGGAACTCGGATACCCAGAGGGAGGCACCTAAGCCAAAGGCTCTGCCCAGAACCAGCTGACGGTACTGGAACCAGGATGGGGAGCAGAAGGTACAAGAGCAAAAGACACTGCCGAGAACCAGCTGACGGTACTGGAACCCGGATGGGTAGCCGAAGGTCCAAGAGCCAATGGAACTACCGAGCACCAGCTGACGCTACTGGAACCCGGTTACTAAGCAGGAGGTACCCATGCCTGAAAGCACTACCAAGGACCACCTGACGTTGGTGGAACTCGGATACCCAGAGGGAGGCACCTAAGCCAAAGGCTCTACCCGGAACCAGCTGACGGTACTGGAACCAGGATGGGGAGCAGAAGGTACAAGAGCAAAAGACACTGCCGAGAACCAGCTGACGGTACTGGAACCCGGATGGGTAGCTGAAGGTCCAAGAGCCAATGGAACTACCGAGGACCAGCTGACGTTACTGGAACCCGGTTACTAAGCAGGAGGTACCCGTGCCTGAAAGCACTACCAAGGACCACCTGACGTTGGTGGAACTCGGATATCCAGAGGGAGGCACCTAAGCCAAAGGCTCTGCCCAGAACCAGCTGACGGTACTGGAACCAGGATGGGGACCTATTAAAGCTTGTCTTCTTACAGCCCCAACTAGTGGGGTTGGAGCAAAGGGTCAGCAGGGGGAGCAGAGTGTAGGCCGAAGCCTGCACTGGAGGCATTTGGAGGTCTGTTGTGTCTGCGTGGCATTTGCAGGACACGTTGCCAGCTACACAGCAGGGGAACAGCTGGCGTTGCTGAACCCCGCTGACACATTGGCGAGGTGCTTGGCTCTGTGCAGCCAGCACTTCCAGGCCCCAACTGGCGGTGTTAGAGCCCAGGGTCAGCAGGAGGAGAGGGAGCAGAGTGTAGGCCAAAGCCTGCACTGGCGGCAGCTTTGTGTCTGCGTGGCTTTTGCAGGACACGTTGCCAGCTACACAGCAGGGGAACAGCTTGCGGTGCTGAACCCCACTGACACATTGGCATGTGTTTTGCTCTGTGCAGCTAGCACTTCCGGGCACCAACTGGCGGTGTTAGAGCCCAGGGTCAGCAGGAGCAGAGGGAGCAGAGTGTAGGCCGAAGCCTAATTGAACCAATTTTAAAGGTAACCTTTAACCCCCCCTCAGGGGTTACAAACTAGAAGAGCCACGCCTTATGCAGCAGTAGTGCTGCACAAGTCAAAGGTTGCTCTTTTAATTTTGTTCCTTGCACAAGCTGAATGAAACACGTACAACATTTTGGCCCTTATACAGTCAATCTGTCTTGGAGGCGGGAGTTCCCTTCGTAATGAGACGCAGCACAGCTGGCAAAAATACCAACTTGGTGCTTGGCGCGGCCTCCTGAGCATCGCATTTTGATGTACAGGAGTCTGCGCTGTTGCGTTATCCCTTGGCCATGCGCTGTCCGTCTTCTGACATCATTTGATGTTGGCCAGTGCGGTTCGCGATGCCCATGAATCCCAGCCCCGCAGTGTCTTTACATTGTTAAAACACTGCGGGGTTGGGATTCATGGCCTTGCGCAGTACATATGTTCACCTCTCACTCATGTCCTTACACCTGCTACAGACTGTGCGGCATCAGCTGATCCAGGGGAGGACACAGACAGCTTCGGGCCCCTGTGCAAGAAATGTATCTGGGCCCTTTCATCGCGACCAAGCTACAGATATACATATTTTTTTTACAGTCTCCTCTCATATATATTGCCGCCCCTTATTATACAGTGCTCTCTCTTTATGTATAGCACTGTCCCTTATAATATAGTTCCCTCTTATTATGTACAGCACCGTCCCTTACATATCAGATTCTCATTATTTTTGTTATTTATACATCCCTGTTCTTTATTACATATCATCCACTCCTGTTAGATATAAACTGAAATGATGGCTGATGGAGCATGGGAAAGCTTCTTTTGTGATGGATGCGGCTGATGGACTGGTCTTCTGGTCAGATGCTGCTCCCGCAGCATTCATTTTACATTTTACAGGAGAGGACACCATGCAATAAAGAGAAGACGCTGTGAATATCAAAAATAATGAGAATACTCAATGTAAGGGACGGTGCTGTAGATGGAAAGAGACGATACTGGGTAATAATGGACGGCGCTCCACATAACAGGACGCTGTTAGTGATGAGCGAATCTACTCGTTACTCGAGATTTCTCGAGCATGCTTGGGGGTCCTCCGAGTATTTTTTAATGCTCGGAGATTTACTTTTTCTTGCCGCAGGTGAATGATTTACATCTGTTAGCCAGCATAAGTACATGTGGGGATTCCCTAGCAACCAGGCAACCCCCACATGTACTTAGCCTGGCAAACAGATGTAAAACATTCAGCTGCGGCGAAGAAAAATAAATCTCCGAGCACTAAAAAATACTCGGAGGACCCCCGAGCATGCTCGAGAAATCTCGAGTAACGAGTATATTCGCTCATCACTAGACGCTATATAATAATGGACGGCACCATACATAAATAGGATGTTACGTAATAAGGGACGGGAGGGTACCGATACCGCAGATGCGATTTCAGGATACGGTCACCGCCGAAGCAGTCACAGGAAGTGAGCACTAATAACAGTACACAGGGTATGGGATATGGGATACTATATCATACTAGGGATGGGGGACCTGGCAACATACAGTTGCATACACACCAACTACCTAACATACTGTAACTATAGGGATTGCTCAGGCACCTCCCTACTGAGGAGGGTGCTTTTTATACAAGATGTCTCCACGCTTTTGGCTGGGAGACACGTTGCAAGTGAACACACATTTAACTAAATGCCTCCCAGCTGAGCATTTACCATGTTTACGTGCTGCCCCTTTTAGAACAGGGGAGTGCGCACAGATGCACCCTTGGCACCCCATCGGGACACAGTGCAGCATGCATAGTGGAAGTAGAAGGCAGGAGCATGGTGGAGACAGTGCCATGGGCCGGTGAGTAAGCTGGTGTCCCTGCATAGAGGGAGGAGGGGACACCATGTCAGGCATAGTGCTACATGCCCCTTTCTGAATTTGTCTTGTTCTTCTGCAACACATGGAAAAAAACTTGATTCTGCTCACCTTTCTCCGCTCCCATGCCACACGGCGTCCTCTTCTGCAACTGGCGCAAGAGCCGCCAGCTGACTTGTCGTCACTGCCATATGCCCCCCAGTCATGGACACACCAAGGTCATATGCTGGATTCAAATTGGTCAGCAGCGTGTACTGCAGCGGAACTGGCGGATCACCGGTGCTGCAATATATTTCAGCTGAATGTAACTCCAAGGATGCAGATCGAGCTGAAATATTCGCTGGTGTCAGTGGCCGCACTCCACTTCTGGGCCCAATGCAGCTGCGACTTGTCTGGCCCCGGGAATGCCCCGCTAAAGGGAACCTGTCACCAGGTTTGGCAGATATAAGATACAGCCACCACCTTTCAGGGCTCATCTACAGCATTCTATAATGCTGTATATAAGCCTCCGATCCGACCTGTAAGAGAAGAAAAATAAGTTTTATTATACTCACCCGGGGGCGGTCCGGTCTGATGAGTGTCACAGCTCCGAGTCCGGCGCCTCCCATCTTCTTATGATCGCCGCCGTGCTGCTTGCATCATGGCTCCTCGGCATTGCGCTCCTGTGCAGTCGTACTTATCTGTGCATAGTACTGCACTGCGCAGATGCCAGGAAAGGTCAGAGAGGCACAGCGCCTGTGCACTGCATGACTTTGCTCTGCCCTCAACAGGACAGATAAGTACGCCTGTGCAGGAGCGCGATTCCGGGGAGCCATGAAGCAACAGGAGGACGGCATCGCAAGAAGATGGGAGGCCCCGAACCCTGAGCTGCAACACCCATCGGACCGGACCGCCCCCCAGGGGAGTATAATAAAACTTATTTTTCTTATCTTTCAGGTTGGATCGGGGGCTTATCTACATAATTACAGAATTCTGTAGATAAGCCCTGAAAGGTGGTGGCCGTATCTTATAGCGGCCAAAATTGCTGACATGTTCCCTTTAAGTGATATTTACCTTTACACTACCTACTGTGTCTCAGATACTAATATATATATATATATATATATATATATATATATATATATATATATATATATATATATATATATATATATTGTACATACATGCATAGATAACCAAAGTACACATCGATACATGAAAACACTTTTGGCCATGACTGTGTGTATGTGTGTGCATTATATGTAGCATATACAGTATACTGTATATATATAATTATAGACACACAGATAACTACTGTACACTCAGGTTCTAATACACACACATACATATATATATATATATAGTGTACTGTGATTATCTTTGTGTCCCACAGATACATATGAGCACTGTGCATAGGTACATATACAGTACATACACTAGATGATGGCCCGATTCTAACGCATCGGGTATTCTAGAATATGCATGTAGTGCGACGTAGTATATAACACAGGCCACGTAGTATATTGCCCAGCCACGTAGTATATTGCCCAGCCACGTAGTATATTGCCCAGCGACGTAGTATATTGCCCAGCCACATAGTATATTGCCCAGTCACGTAGTATATTGCCCAGTCACGTAGTATATTGCCCAGCCACATAGTATATTGCCCAGCCACGTAGTATACAGCACAGAGCCACGTAGTATATTGCCCAGCCACGTAGTATATTGCCCAGTGACGTAGTATATTGCCCAGTGACGTAGTATATTGCCCAGTGACGTAGTATATTGCCCAGCCATGTAGTATACAGCACAGAGCCACGTAGTATATTGCCCAGCCACATAGTATATTGCCCAGTGAAGAAGTATACAGCACAGAGCCACGTAGTATATTGCACAGCGACGTAGTATAAAGCACGGAGCCACGTAGTATATTGCCCAGCTACGTAGTATATTGCCCAGTCACGTATGTCACAGGTTAAAAAATAAAAAATAAACATACTCACCTTCGGATCTGAGGGCCCCTTGTAGTTCTAACATACTCACCATTCTCGTCGCTGCTCCTCAGTGTCCCGTCTCTCCGCCTCCTGGGATCCAACGGCGCTGTGCCGATATGCGCGAAATCTTCCGTTCCTAGCGAGACCGCTAGGTCTTCTGGGTAATTTTGCAAAGCATCGCTGGGAAAGGAAGATGGCGGCAGGCACGAGCGGACAACGGAGGGTGAGTATAGCAGTTTTTTTGTTTTTTTAAACATTACTTTTTTTACTATTGATGCCGCATAGGCAGCATCAATAGTAAAAGGTTGGGGACACACAGGGTTAATAGCGGCGGTAACGGAGTGCGCTACCCGCGGCATAACGCGGTCCGTTACCGCTGGCATTAACCCTGTGTTAGTGGTGACCAGAGGGGAGTATGGAGTGGGCACCGGGGACAGTGACTACGGGAAGCATAGAGCGGAGCGCCGGGGACACTGCGGGGAATATTGAGCGGAGCGCCGAGGACACTGACTGCGAGGAGCGGAGATAATGGAGAGGATCGCCGGGGACACTGCGGGGAGTAAGGAGCGGCCATTTTCTTCCAGACTGTGCCTGTAGCTGATTGGTCGTGGCAGCCATGACAGGCAGCTGGCGAGACCAATCAGCGAATGAATAACCGTGACAGAAGGACAGACAGACGGAAGTGACCCTTAGACAATCTATAATATAACGCTGGGAGCGTCACTCTGTCCGAAGCCTCTATAGACTGCGCAAGCGCAAGCGCCGGCGCAGTCTGGACCGCACAGAGCGACGCTCCCAGGAGATCGCGGTATGCGTAAGCGCTGAACGCACACCGCGATCTCCACCGGACAAGCAGGGACGAGCCAGGAGGCGGAGGGTGAGTATACTTACCTGACCCGTTCCACCGACGCGCTTCCGGGCCGTGACTGTCCCCCTGCTCCCGGAATCGGCGCCTGCGCAGTCCGCGCTTTCCGGCGCCATTTTCTTGAAGACACATTGCAGTGTCTTCAAGAAAATGGCGCCGGAAAGCGCGGACTGCGCAGGCGCCGACTCCGGGAGCAGGACCAAGAAAATGGCCGCACCCAGCACAGCCGCCGCGCCCAGCACAGCCACGCACAGCCACGCACAGCCGCCGCACCCAGCACAGCTGCCCACAGCCACCCATAGCCACGCACAGCCGCTGCACCCAGCACAGCCGCCCACAGCCACGCACAGCCGCCGCACCCAGCACAGCTGCCCACAGCCACCCATAGCCACACACAGCCGCCGCACCCAGCACAGCCGACCACAGCCACGCACAGCCGCCGCACCCAGCACAGCCACGCACAGCCGCCGCACCCAGCACAGCCGACCACAGCTGCCGCACCCAGCACAGCCGCCCACAGCCACGCACAGCCGCACCCAGCACAGCCGACCACAGCCACGCACAGCCGCCGCACCCAGCACAGCCGCCCACAGCCACGTACAGCCACCCATAGCCACACACAGCCGCCGCACCCAGCACAGCCGCCGCACCCAGCACAGCCGCCCACAGCCACGCACAGCCGCCGCACTCAGCACAGCCACCCACAGCCGCCGCACCCAGCACAGCCGCCGCACCCAGCACAGCCATGCACAGCCGCCACAGCTGCCTACAGCCATGCACAGCCTCCCACAGCCACGCACAGCCGCCGCACCCAGCACAGCCGCCCACAGCCACGCACAGCCGCCGCACCCAGCACAGCCGACCACAGCCACGCACAGCCGCCGCACCCAGCACAGCCGCCCACAGCCACGCACAGCCGCCGCACCCAGCACAGCCACGCACAGCCGCCGCACCCAGCACAGCCACGCACAGCCGCCGCACCCAGCACAGCCACCCACAGCCGCCGCACCCAGCACAGCCGCCGCACCCAGCACATCCGCCGCACCCAGCACAGCCGCCTACAGCCACGCACAGCCTCGCACAGCCGCCCACAGCCACGGACAGCCGCCGCACCCAGCACAGCCGCCCACAGCCACGCACAGCCACCCATAGCCACGCACAGCCGCCGCACCCAGCACAGCCGACCACAGCCGCCGCACCCAGCACAGCCGCCCACAGCCACGCACAGCCGCCCACAGCCACGCACAGCCGACCACAGCCGCCGCACCCAGCACAGCCGCCCACAGCCACGCACAGCCGCCCACAGCCACACACAGCCGCACCCAGCACAGCCGACCACAGCCACGCACAGCCGCCGCACCCAGCACAGCCGCCCACAGCCACGTACAGCCACCCATAGCCACGCACAGCCGCCGCACCCAGCACAGCCGCCGCACCCAGCACAGCCGCCCACAGCCACGCACAGCCCACAGCCACGCACAG
Source organism: Ranitomeya variabilis (assembly GCF_051348905.1). NCBI lineage: Eukaryota > Metazoa > Chordata > Amphibia > Anura > Dendrobatidae > Ranitomeya > Ranitomeya variabilis. Next base: position 1,122,217,745 of record NC_135232.1, on the reverse strand, counting down.
CCGCCGCACCCAGCACAGCCACCCACAGCCGCCGCACCCAGCACAGCCGCCGCACCCAGCACATCCGCCGCACCCAGCACAGCCATGCACAGCCGCCACAGCCACGCACAGCCGCCTACAGCCACGCACAGCCTCCCACAGCCACGCACAGCCACCCACAGCCACGGACAGCCGTCGCACCCAGCACAGCCGCCGCACCCAGCACAGCCGCCCACAGCCACGCACAGCCGCCGCACCCAGCACAGCCACGCACAGCCGCCCACAGCCGCCGCACCCAGCACAG